>NC_141381.1:3279133-3636633 GCF_017979445.1 Akebia trifoliata | reverse complement strand
TTTGTGATTTGTTTATATCCTCATTTGGTGTGTTATATATAATTTTAATAACTGGTGTGGCAAAAAAAAGTAGGTTTGCTAATATAAGCTCTCTTTTGTTATGCCACAATAAGGATTTATGAACACTTTTGAGCATTGTCCTTGAGAATACTTTTGGGCCCTCTATAGTAATTAGATTCGAGCATTTTTTTTTAGTTGATTCTTAGCTATTCTTGTTTCATGTATATAAATCACTAATCAAGCTGAAATTTTGTTTGCAAGTCTACATTAAGGGTAAGGCAAAATCACTAGAGTGGATTACAATAAAAAGTACCACAGAGGATCCGTTGTTCTCCCGAATGCTCCTCAATTTCTCATTAAAGAAATTTCTCTGTGAATTTGAACAAAAGGACGTTAAGTGAATTTTTTTATTTTTTAAATCGATAAATGGGAAAATAGTTGGTAGTGAGACGAGAGTTCTTACAATGGCTTTCTATCTTTCTATTAGGTATATGCTTTGAATTCTTCCTTTTTCGCTCTAGTTATCGATAAATTAATTTGATAAACCAATTTGAAATCATCTAATGAGATCGATAAATTTGGGCTTTGAGATTTCATTGGTTGGCCGTATTATTAATTAAAAATGTTCTGGGCATTGCTCAAGCAAAATCCTTTACCAGCATTAATATTTTGAGATATCCCCTCTAAGTTTTGGTATATATATATATTTGAAATTTCCTTGGTTTTCTAATTAATGAAATACTCCCTTTGATTATGGCCTACTAAAGTGCTCTCATCTTCAACTTTTTTCCAAAAACCTTATCGTGTTATTGAGGCATAAAGGTTGATTGGAAAAGAAAAAAAAAATTTCAATTTTTTTTAACTCAAAGAGGTTGAAGAAGGATTTTTGGGGATAGCTAGAGGTAGGAAGAAGAGGGAATTCTGATCAGCTCTATTATTCTCTTGTAGAAGACTATGGTCAAGAGAATAATAGATCTGATCAGAATTCAGAGAACTCTCCAATATATACCAAAACCCAAAGGGGCATCTCAAATTGACCCCATTTTTTTGTGATCCTAGTGAACCACCTAGAATAGATATGAACCAGCTTGGTATTTTAGTTAAAAGTCCAGCAAGATATCAATGAACCAATTTGGATCCTTGTGAAACCAAAGTCTTTATCTACTTGACCTTGGTCCTCTCTTTGTACCAAATTTGAGCCACATTGTTGGTGCTGTTCAGAGGAGTAACTACTGCCCTCTATATGTTTGAAATATGCTGAGATTGTAGCTGCACATCATCTAGTTGCCTTCTTTAGTCTCCAGGGCATAAAATAGGTCGAATTTTTTTCGAAATCCGTGTGATCTGAATTTAGTGGATTTGGACCCTTGGAGTATATCCAAATTAAAAAATGGGTTGAATATGATTTGACGTCCCTTGATCCAATTCAAATATGAATCCATCCCTATATCCACTTAGATCAAATAATATATTACTTTGAAAATTATATTTTTAAGCTTTTTTAAAATATCATTTCCTACTACTTTAAATATAACATGAATTCTTATAAAATAAAATGATTAATGTTGTAAAATAAAATTATAGCAATTAGCAAAGAAATATAGAAGAATAAACGTTGACAATATGGAATTATCTGACCCAACCTAAATCAAGCAATTTGGTCGGGTTGGTTGCAGCTTAAGTGAAAGAAAAATAATTCTGATATGATTTTATATAGTAGGATCCAAGCCGGATACAGATCCAGATAAAAAATTGAATCTGAATACAGATATACTCAGATCCGGCTTGGGTCCGACCCATTTTAAGTGTTGCTTCTGTTGTTGCAAATGCTATTTGATCACCAAAATTGATGTTCGATCCTGTTGAAATTCATTTGATCACCATAGATGGATCCCTTCATAGTCTTGGAAAAATATAATCAACTAGCCATTTTCGAGGCATGTAAAAAATATGTTTACAGAAGATGCAGTAATCGGTATGAATCGCCAGTTTACAAACCCATAGCTCCCTTATCTGATGAAGAGCTACAACAATGACAATCAAGTTAAAAATGCATGGAAACTGAGTGTCATTGAATCATCAAGCATAGCACACCAAAATGTCACAAAAATATAAATTGCATGAAGTACAATAAGCTAATATTTTACTAGCCTATTGTAAACAAAAGATTTTCACATACTATTTTTATCCTGGAACCCGTTATACATCTTCTACCGATCACTTTTATCAGCATTTTCTGAAACCTATCTTGTCGTGCCCTGAAACTTAAAATTTTCAGCTGTAGAAGCCATACAGTAGTGTAACATAGAACTCTAACAATGATCGACACCCAGAGATACGAAGCTTGATTTATCTGTTTTTTGTTCCAAAATTATGCACTAAAACAGATACCAAAGTACTTAACCTATCTTCTTCCCTCAAAAAGCAATTTTCCAACCCAATTAGAAAGAAAACAAAGCACCAACGTAAAGCCGTCTTCTTCCCTCAAAAAGCTATTTTCCAACTCAAAACAACCCATCTTTCCATCATTAATTCCAACCCCAAATACAACGAAAAAGAGATGAAAAGAGCTATTTTAATGATTAGAATTGCTTGCCTTCAAAGCTTTGCCCAAATACCCAATCTTTAGGTGCAACATTGTATGATACAAGTCTGATACCATCACTGGTGGTAACCTCAAATGAGAGGGGTTGTTTCTCTAGATCGGCATTTATGTGCCAGTTTTGCCCCCAATTCCTACCCATTGGAAGCCACCCTGTTCTTGACCCCTTAATTTTCACTGCTACTACGTCTCCCGCACCTGCAATATTGCTGATCAGAACTGAATAGAAGTAACCAGAGCCATCGATTGTAAATCGAATCCCTCCTTCCCTTCTGCACCTGATTCTGGAGAGCCAAAATTAGCAAAATTAACATGCTGTTCTTAGAATGGTTAATAGATAAAATACAATAAGGTATGTTATGGGACACTAAATTTATTGCATCTAAAATACTATATTATGAAGCTACTGTTGGAGTATATCACAAACATGTGACGACAGACTTCGTTTTGAGTAATGACCACTTTTTTTTTTTAAATCTCAACAAAGCACCTTAAACTAACAGCTTGTGATATTACTAATATTTCAGCCGATGTGATTATCTTTGAAGGAATGTAATATAATTTGGATTGTTGTAATTTAAAGAGACAACCAAACCATCCTTCAAGATGCCTACATTTACAAAACCCTCAAATTACTTTATTGCAACCAACAACATATCCAAGTCTCTCCTCTCCTCTCCATCTTAAATTAGATTATTTGATTTGGATTTACTTAAAGTGTTAATGAGTTAAAATCTGAGATAAAATTGGTACCCTTGGAAAGCTCTCACACATTTTATTTAAATGTAAAGTTGTTACTACTACTAATAATAGAGTCGTGCTGGTGTAACATTGAAATGTACATCAATTCGATTCTCACATTGCTGATGTGGAGGTGCACACATAACCATAAATGTTTTTCACTCTTATCTCGATTAAAAGCATCTATGGTTTCGTACATACATCCACATCAGCGGTGTGAGAATCGATGTACATTTTAATGTTACTTCAACATTTTCCATATTAATATAAAGATTTATGAAGTGCCAACTTAGTAAGTTGGTAAGACATGCGGAGTGTTTGTTCTCACATCCAAGGTTCAAACTCCCTTGAACCCAACTTTGCCCTGCTGAACACTAAACTTATATTAAAGACGTGGTTTTTTTTTCAACCAACATAAATGAAAAAATAAATAATATTCTACTTATCCACTTATTTTTTAAATAAATTTCTATTACTTTAACCTAAAAAACTCTAATTATCGAAATAAGCTTTTAAATCAACCAAAAAAAGATTCTTGAAATGACTAAACTGCCCCCTATGAACCTCGGACTTCCCTATTTTAAAGACCTTGCCAAGTGTGTTCAATCGGAAACACATTAACCAATACCCAATATTATCCAATCTGAATTATCTTGATTTTAAGATTTATAACCTTCTCAAAAACAAATTGTTTTGATTTTAAGTTTACAATTTAGTATAGGACTTGGAACTGATAAAACCTAAAACCACTGTGTATAGGCACTTGTTTGGGCTCAGAGATCAATCAGGATTCTTAAGATAAAATTTGATATAATAAAGAATCAACATATATGACCATTACTAGCCACTAACCCCCTCAACAAAATAAAATAAAATAAAAGATCAACACAACATATATATGACAATGACAAGATGTGCAGTTTCTTTAGAGGACAAGAACCTAATTATTTTTAGTTTTTTTTCCTCCTATTTTGCATTTACATTTCATCTAAAACAGAAAGTTACCCATTGTTCCAACACCTTTCTTCACAAACCTGTTTTAGGAGTGGGTTGTCCCTTCTCACTAGGGATGTGCATGTATATCAAACTAGAAGGTGGCATGTGTATCAAAAGGGCATATTTATGATTTAGAATATTAATTCCAAGGTTTTTGAAGATTGTATAGTAAAAAAGAATACTTTTGTAATTTTCAAAACTAGTGGGTTGCAATTTTCTTGATTTTTTTTTACCAAAATGACTCTTGATTATATTAAATTTAAATATAAAAGTTGGGGCATTTAAGCCACTCAAAGTTTGGTGTCTAACCACTTCTACTTTGCCTTCTCTCATTATAATAGTAAAGATGATTCTGATTCATATCGACTTCGATACTATAATAAATAAGAATTAACAACGATACTATAATAAATAAGGTTCAAAGGACCCATGACTCAAGAAAAATAAAAAATAATAGGTTTTGTTAACGTGTGCCCTAAGAGCAGATGTTAAGATGCAATAAATACACCTTGGAAACAAAAATTTGAGGTTATTTTTTGGGTAAATTCCCAAATAATTACAAAAGTTTTCAGTATTTTCGAAATGTTGCTAATGTTGGCAATTTGCTAACATTTTGCCAACATTACGTGGTAGTTATGTCATGTAACACTTTCGGTATTTTTGAAAACTTCGATAATTATTTGAGAATTTTCCCTTATTTTTTTGGTAGAAAAAAAAAATTAGGGCATTTTCAGTTGGAAAATAGAGTTTGGAGGTGTATTTAAATGCAACTTAACTTATATCCTTAGGACACGTGTTAACAAAACCCAAAAATAACTCATAAAAAATTATGCAATCCCCATCATTAAAACACGAAATCCAATGGTCGGGATAAAACATGCATCCTCACTTGTTGGATTGCATAATCTAAGGGTCGGTATTGCATATTTTTTGAGTCATTTTTCATTATTTGATGGATTCCGAATTCCCAACGCAATAAATATACCTTGAATTGGGATTAAGGGGAACCATTCAGAATCGTCCCCCACCCCACTCCACCCAATGACCATCATTTCACGAGAGAAAAATGCCCCTTTTTCTATGTGTGTTGTTGAGTGTGTGCATTGATTTAACATTGACCCAGTTACCAAACACTCCCCTTCATTAATTGAGGGTATTATAGTAATTTCACATCCTAAATCGGATGACCCGATGAAAGACATCCACCTGAAAACACGGAATTCGAGACCCTATCGTCCCAAAAGAGAAAAAGTGAGCGTACGATAACAACGCTACGCACACTTCCCCAGCGTAAATTAGCAACAAAAAGGAATCGGAATCGTAAAGCCTAAGTTAGCATGAAACCAATGTAAAAGAAAGAACAACACATAGAAGAGAAGAAAGGATACGATACGATACGATACGAAACGCGTACCTGCGATATTGAACGGGCATATTGGAAGCTTTCCAGATAGCAATCTTCTCGAAGGCTTCGATAGGGAGGACGAAATGCTTGTTAGGAGGGTTACAGTGTCCTCCTCCGTCGGACGGTAGTCCGTAATTGGGAGGACAGAAATTGGTGGCAGTAACAATGATGGATGTACCCGAAAGACACCATTTAAGATCATCCACACATCTCAACTCGAAACAAGCACCACAGATCTGTCCTCGATCAAAGAGAACACTACTCAATCCAACGGTTCCCATACCGTATCCTCTCTTTACTAGATCCCCGTACCCACAAGCACCTCCAACCGTGTCCCTTGGATCGGACGCGGCGTAATAGGTGGCTCTGGCTGATTTCCATTCGCTTAGTGGAGGAGATCCAGAGTATGAATGATCAGCTGATGTTGAGCTGAGTGTGATTGAGAGGAGAAGAATTGTTAGGGTTTGAGTGAGACTTTGTGGCATTTTTTTTTGTTTTTTTCTGCTTTGGAGAGGAAAGGTTTGATGTTCTGGATTTTGAACTAGAGAGAGAGGAAAAGCAAAAGCAAGTGAAAGGGAAGGTTCGACCTTCTATGAATTTTAACTGAAAATGCTTTTACTTTCCCGGTTGAGTGAATGTTTTGAGTCGAGATAAGAGAGGTCATATTTCAAACTTATGATATACCCTGAACCTTGGTCTTTCCTGAGAGACTAAACAAAATTACTAAAATACCCTCATCTTTCAATTCCTTAACCAAAAAAATTATCTAGTGGAGAAATGAGTGTCGTGCTGCACCGACTTCGTTGGACATTGCATTCAACACTATGCTGATGTGGCAGTGCATACGGGCGGAGCCAAATTTTACTCACTAAGAGTGGGGGCAACTAAGAGTGTGAAAGAATTTTGTGGGTGCAACGTTTGAGTGGAAAAGTTTTTGTTTGTGGGGACAGTTAAGAGTGTAAATTTTTTTTTTTTTTTTTTGTGAAGGCAATAACGACAGATTTCTTTACCTTCATCGTTATTTGTCCTTATAACTCATTAATCCTTGGTAGATCTGAAAATTCTTATGGGGGACAAGTGTCCTCATTGTCCTCACTCTAAATCTGCGCTTGAGTGCATGGATGATCATTCACTTCTTTTTTCGAGATACAAGCGAAAAAATCTATGATTCTTTATGCATTGCCATGTCAACACAATGTTGAACGCAATGTCCAATGAAGTCAGTTCAGGATTATTCCAACGATTTGGGACAATGAATGACAATTGAAGAATAGTATGTCCATAATTTTGAATATTTAAATGTAATTTTAATAGATTTCATCAAGTTATGACATATACATGGAATATTTCACGAAGCATTGAGTTTGACATTGAAAAATGCATCTTTATTATTGTAGTGAAGTGAGTGAAGGACGAGTAGAAGTGGTTCAAAAATTTGAATCTCACAAATGCTCTCACCTCTATATTTTAATTTAATATTATTAAGGTTATTTTGGTAAAAATAAAGAAAATCGCAATCCACATTACCTTGTAATCAGGATGGTTAGTTTTTAGAATAATGATGAATGCACGTGGTTAGGTACACGACTGGTGTGGCAAGGGCACAAAATCGCACATCCTTTCCTATGTATCTTGATGAAAAAGATCAACGATTCTATGTCCTTGCCACCTCAGCTGTGTACCAAAACCGCTTGCATTCATCACAACTCTAGTTTTTATCCTTTTTAGTGTGAAATCTTCAAAAATTATTTAATCAATATTTTAAATTACAAATAAGTATTTTTTATGCATGTGTGTCGGCACTCTAGTATATAAGAGCAATTAAAAATCAATTATTAAAAAGGTGCGCAATTAGTTCCATTATGCATGTTAAAATCTCCACATGCTTCACATTGTTCCTACATAAAAACGATTTTTAAAACAAATTTCGGATGAGTTAGATATCAACTTAACTAATTAAATTATTAGCCACGGTTAACAACACTATAGAAGTTTGTGAAGGCACCTCGATTTGTGGGTGCAGATCCACTTTACATGTTTGAGAAAAGTCTATTTGTGAGATTTACGGAGTCGCCACCTAATTTTACAATTTAGGAACCGAAATCGATTCTATTATAGATAAAGGGTCGAGGTCTGCGAAGAGATTGGATCCAAGGATCAGGTTATGAGACTGCAAGGTGCTAGGCACTAATCTCGACCAACGAAAGTTGATCTCTACTAATATCCAAAATCTACATTGTAAAAAATCCTAATTTCTAGTATCAGTGTAGATGTGATTGACGGTTAATTGCTAGTGGTGTGTTCCCTCATAAATAACGGTGAGTGTTCCTTTTACGAATTTCCTTGATCTGTATCCGCTTTTAGATCTGTTTCGAGCTTTAAGATGAGAATTTCTTCGACTAGGTCTAAGTGTTTTGGAGGTTTTCTAGGTGTTTTTTTAGGTTGGAAATTAAGGCTTGGGGTATGAGAATTGAGTCGGGACTTCAATTTTAAGGTATTGAGGAAGTTCTGGAAAGATTTTGACAAATTTTCCTCAGAATTTATGAAGGCATATATGAGATTTGGTGGTAGGGTTGTATTTTTAAAGTGGTCTTTAGATAATGTTTGAGTTAGATTAGGTCTTTTTTAGATAGTGTTTATCTAATTCTCCAATAAAATTTCAAGTGATGTTGATTTGGATTTGATTTATTTGATTTAAGGATAATAAAAACTTTTAAATTTTTTGGGACTCCTCGTAAAAGGTATTTAATTAATTATTTTTGTATTCTTTGAGACCCCTCTTATGGAGGGTTCTTTAATTAAATATTTGGTAGGCCCACTTAAATTAATTGGCCAATACATGAAATTGGGTCCATAAGCTTAATTAATTATATTTATTTATTTAAAAATTTTAATTTGATTTATTAAGATTCTACTTTACATTTATTGGTTTCAGATTTTCAAATTTTAAGCACTGCTTGGTATGTTACAAATCATTTACAAATGTAAATAATTTTCTGAAATCAATTTTATTGGTGCTATGATATACAATGCAAATGATTTTAATTGCAAAAAAAATTTGCATGGATCACCTAAATTCTTAAGAAATTTTAGCAAATAATTTGCAACACAAAAATTACCGTAAATCATTTGCAAAATCACGATGAAAATTTGTATTGCAAAGATCAACCAAACACAAAAAAAAAATTGGTAAGAGATTTCGCAATGGTTACCAAGTAATAGTAAATCATTCATTGCAAATGATTTGTAATGTACAAAGCAGGGCCTAGAATTGAAAAATTATCGTTTTGCATTAAAAAAAGACTTTCATCTTAGGAGGTTGTTTTTTGATGTTTCGGGATGTTTTAGAATCAATTTTCACGAGGAATTCATTGAAAATGTCGGTTTGTATCATTTATGACTTTTTGACATGAAATAAATGCATGTCCCTCGAGAGCTATTTTGATAATTTATCAATTTTGTGGATATTGATAAAGTTTCTTTGGTTCCAAGTTATCATTTTAGGTATTCAATAAGGCTTTCTCAAACATAATATGATTTAAGGGTGTTTTGACATCAAAGGTATTTTTACAATTTAATCAAAATTTTGACATTTTTTCTCGTAAAACTTCTTTTAATCCCAAAATAATGGTTTATATGTTTCGAGTCACATTTTTCTAATATAATGTGATTTCTAATGTTTCTTTGATATAGAATATCTCATCCGAGTTTTGAAAATATATTTAACGACAAATAAAAAAATTTAGAATATTCGTCTATCATAAAAAATCATTGCAAGCAAATTGACAAATTGATTAATCAAGAATGCAAAAATGGATGTAATCAAGCGAGTTAAAAAATTAAAAAAAATCTCTGACACCTCTAACATAGTTTTCTATCCAAACTTTACTATGTGGTGGTTTTAAAATTCGGTTTCGCGTCTTGTCTCATCCAAGTCCGATATCGAGTCGTCTCAGATGAGTTTTCCGATACGTTTGAGAAGTCTCGTTCAAAAAATTAAAAAAATTGAACGTGAGGTATTAAATCTCAGTCAAAAAAGTGACTTGTGAGTTGGTCTTGTTCAACTACGATACCGAGTTTACTTGGGCCACACGTCTCAGTCTCGGATGAGTTTTAAAACCTCTGTCAGTATGGAAAACATGGTTTTTAAACTCATCCGAGATCGAGACGTATCGTTCGAGTTAACTTGGTATCGGAGTTGAAAGAGACCGACTCACAAAGTATTTTGAAACGACTGCGTAGCGTGAGTTATCTCGGATGATATTTTCCAATATCTCGGGCGATACAAACGAGGCAGTGCAAAATATGATTAACTCACGAATTAAACGGAATGAATCGGACGAGATTTTGAAAATCTAGTCTGAGTTAATCAAGACAAACGAGTAAAAGTCTCAACCCTCTATTCTTTCACTCTCAAATCGATTTTTTTTTAATTATATATTTTTTTGGATTTATTTTTTAATAAGAATCATTTCTGAATTTTTTAGATTTTTAAATGGTTAAAAATCATTGTCTCAATGTTGAACGAGACAACTTGAACGAGACGTGTCGTCCGAGTCAACTCGGTCTCGCAGCTGAACGAGACGAGACGAGATACCGAGTTTAAAAACCACGCTGGAAAATCTCTCTTTCAACAGTTTCTATCCAAATAAATTCCAAAGTCGAAAAGTCCGATAATTTCAATTTGGAAAGAAATGGCAGGAGTTGCGGTTGCAGTTGCAGTTACTCCTCCCGTATCTTCATCTATCAGAAGAAACATAGAAATCTCTCTTTCTTCTCCTTTAAATTCCCTCTATTCTTCTTCTTCTTTGTTCCCTTCTCTGTCCCTCTCTGTAACTCTAAGGAGAAACCGCCATGACTGCGTTGTGGTGGCGTGCCTTCCTTCTTCTCCCAAGAACAGTACAACTGCCTCATCCACTAAGCTTTATATCAGTGGTGAGTGAGTGAAACCTTCATCTCTCTGAATCATCCCTTTGTATCTTTCACCTTATTTCTACTCTCTCTTTCTTTCTCGTACATAGTAGATTAATTGCAATTGTGGGTTTCTCATTCTTTTGTTGTTCTTTTTTATTTTTCTTTTTAGTAGATTAGTTGGATTCTTAGAGAAAAAACTGTTTTTTATTCTTTGGTTTTTAAGAAATTGCAATGAGAGTGGGAGAGATTGATCAAATGGTTTTGGTTTTAGGTTTTTTTAAAGAAGCCTAATATGAGGGTCAGTTTGGATAGACATTTCTGCATTTTTTTGGCAGATTAGTTGCATTCTTAGAGAAAAAACTGTTTTTTATTCTTTGATTTTCAAGAAATTGTAATGAGAGGGGGAGAGATTCATCAAATGGTTTTGGTTTTGGGTTTTTTAAAGAAGCCTAATATGAGGGTCAGTCTGGATAGGCATTTCTACATGAATGCCGTATCTTCTGTCCACATAGGTAAAAAGATATTATTTGGGTGAAAATGGCAATCTATGAAGGACCTAGGATTAATGTCTAAGTTATTGAATTATTTATAAACCAATTTCTTATCTACTTTTATTATGATTGTAGTTGACACATGGTTTCAAAACTCGTCCAAGACCAAGTTGTATCGCCCGAGTCATCTCGGCATCACCCAGCAACGAGACGGATGGACAAGTCAATGTATCGGATGAGATTTAAAACCCACGTTCATTTTTCTCATTGTTGAACGAGATGTCTCAAACGTATTGGAAAACTCATTCTAGATGACTCGGTCTCATTCACGGACGAGATGAGACGTTAAAACGAGTTTTAAAACCATGAGTTGACATAAGTACTTGAAAAGTAATTGGTTTATGGTTCTTATATAGATTGCATTGTGTATGTTTTATTTGATTTTTGGAACAATTATATATTTGACATTTAGATTTACAAGATCTTATTGCATTTGCTGATTTACCTTTTTAATAAAAAAAAAATGTGGTATTTACATGCAATTAAGACCTGTTGATATGCAAAGTTTTTCGTTCCTCTTTTTTCTATTTGATTTTATTTCCTCATCTTGTGATGTTAATTTGCAAATGTCTGGTCAATGGTTGTATAATTTGAATTTAGGATTCAATAAAGGAGCTAAATATGAATATGAAACTGGTTGGTATTATTGATTTTATTTCCTCTTCTTGTGATATTATTGACCTCTCAGCCACAATGATGGTGTTGATCGATGAAGAGATGAAAGAGACACTTGGCCTTAACTTTCCATATCAGTCTAGTAAACCTATATTACCTCAACGTTACATGTTTGTTGGTGTCTACCACAAGTATGAAGTGTTGGACACACTTACCCCTACAAACCCACTACACCAATATGCCCATACAATTTATTCTATATGTTGAGAAACGTACTTTAAATACTTCAGTTCTTGCTAAGTATACAACATAGAACTAACTTGCTCACTCAACTAGGTAGTAGGTACTGGTTTGGTTCACCATCGAAGGTACAACTAGTGATTGTTAGCATTTCTTAGATACAAATTTACATTAGTTACTGATGGAAATGCAACAGAGAAAATTTGAGGAAGCATCTGAATGTATTATAAGCTAATATACAATTAAATCATATGAAAATATATAAATAATTGATGATTTTTTTTTAAAATACACTAATAATTTCTTTGATAAAGTGTCTCCAACATTTGTTTGACAACATGGTGTCCAATGTAGCTAATTTTAGGAACTGTATTATCCTTGTTACATCCGTCACCATTTTGTAATGAATTTCCAAGGATTATTACCCTGTTAAAGCATGGAAAGATTGCCTTTTGTTAGGTTTCTAAGCTTATTTTTTCTAATAATATGTGTATATGTAATTGTAATTTTCATAAAAACTCAATAAATAGAGATACTTGAGATTTTTGTAAAACCATAAGGGGAAAATGAAATTCTACTTCAATTTTTGTTCATGCTTAGAAGATAGTCATGTGGAATTGGAGCTAGTACATCAACTTTGCCCATTGGCATTATTATAGAGTTACCACATTTATCGACATTTGAATATTTGGGAGTAGCCTTGTAGGATTGTAACTTAGTCTAAGAATCTTTTAATTACTTGTTAGATTTTTTTTTTCCAGTAACTTCTAGTAGCATTAGTTTATTTTACATATTTTATTGTTATTGGTAATCATTCTTGATCTCAAAATCACCATCTTAGGTTAAGTTTGCATCGTCCTGCATCACAATGTTTGAAAGTTTTGTTGAGTGTTGGATTCGAATTATACTCAAACCATTCTCATATCCCATTATTTCCGTTCTCCATCTTTGACTGAAGTACTCGAATTAATCCTGTAGTGAAATTCCGTGCATCAAATTACTATGCTTTTAACATTTATTTTATTGACGCCTCAGCAACCCTATTGACACTTAAAGATTGTGCTTGTGCAAAATATTTAACCCTTCATCAAAGTCAATGATATGATCAACCATATTGGCTACTCTTCACTCAACCTCCATTTAAGTTGCCTTCACACTAACATTTGGAGAATCATCTTTTAACCTAGAGGCTTCAAAGTGAATTTAAATTATCTAAGAAATTTGTATTACCATGACTTGAGTTAATGCTAATTTTGAGAACTATAGAGATGCTAAGACAATTTAAACGTGTGCTTTAGAGTTTAACGTCTTCCTTATGCGAAAATGAAGCTTTGTAAGTGTAGTTTGGACAACAAGAAACCCTTTTTCCCTACCTATATGTTACATGTTGCTCATGATGCACATGTTTGTAATTGCCCAGCTGTCTTATTTGTGATTTGGTAATATCTTACACCTCCAAACCCCTTAATTCGTGTGTCTGCTATTTCAGTTTATAATTTATTCTTTTGATAGGTAAATGGGTGAATGCAGGGTTGGGATCCCAGGTTAGTGTTATTACCATTCACAGACTTTACCAACTCACCAAAGTGGCACCTTCATCCTAATATATAACCCAAGGAATCAAAATATAATTACTCTGTCAAAACCTGTTTACCGAATTTCCTCTGTTGTATTCTGTAGCAGTCTCGGACAGTCTCATCTATAATGATTTTGAACTTAAGATTTATTTATGTTATAGTTAAACTGGTGCAACCATTGCAACATGCACCACAGGGTGCTCTCTCATGTTAATGAAAAAAGACGAACTGTTTATTATAATCTGCTTGTCTTGTGAGGCGTGTTAAGTGAGATTGGGTAGGAAGCTTGGGATACAGAGTTGTCATTAACTGATCTCTTTTAGTCAACTTAAGGCAGTTTTTCTACTATGAACCATTTGTTCTGAGCTTTTCAAGTCATCAATAGATGTCCCAGATAGTCACCCCATATGCTGTTCCAACTAAGATTTCTATACATTTGCATAGTCTCTCATTTCTATCCAGTAACTAATTTACCTCTGTATCCAGGGCTTTCATTCCGCACCACTGATGAGAGCTTGAGAAATGCATTCCAAAACTTTGGCCAACTTGTAGAAGGTGAGAATAGTGTTGTCCATGTGTCAACTTTTCTTTCTCTGGAATTTATCGAGATAGATTTCAATCTCTTGGGAATATTTATGTTGCCCATTTTTCCATTTGTGTGTGTGTGTGTGTGTGTGTGTGTGTTGGGGTTGGGGGGGGGGGGGGGGGGGTTTACAATTCTTCATGTTGCTTGAAACATTACCATTTTTTTTTTTTTTGCAGTCAATCTGGTGATGGATAAAATTGCAAATAGACCAAGAGGCTTTGCTTTCCTTCGTTATGCGACAGAGGAGGAATCTAAAAAAGCCATTGAAGGGATGCATGGAAAGGTATTTACTTTTACACTTACAGTAGTAGCCTGATATTTTTGAATGATTTACACTTTCATCTATCTATACATTTGATAAATGTAAAGATTTAACTATGAAGACAATGAAAGAGTTTAGAGGAAACCCCAAAGGTCTTCAGGACCCTTTGAGAGTCAACAAGAAGCAAGCAAGAGAGGAAAATTACAATCCACGTACTGCTAGTAATAATATTGTCCTATGTGATACCAATATACTAAAAAAACAGCACTTTCAATCCCTTGAACACCATTGACCAATGTAACACTAAGGCCCTGATGTTCAGGATAATGTTATGAAGATCCCCATCTTTACCTTCAATGCCTTGTGATATCTCTCTTTCCAAATTCCCTGGTAAATGACAAAAGGAAGCAAATCCCATATAATGCACCCTCTTGATGAGAAAGCAATGATAAGCCAACAATCGTGCACCTCATTATGTATAAGACCCAGGCTGCAACAAATAGAATGAAAAACATTCTAAATCTTTCCTTGCAGATTTTTAAAAGAAATGTTGGAAACCCGTAAAACAAGAATCCTATTAGGAATTTAATTTCCTTTTTTATTAGGAATTTATTTTTTATTAAGAGATTGTCTTTTATTAGGAATTGTTTTTATTTCCTATTAGAATTGTTTTAGGTATTTTGTCCTATTCAATTTTGTCATTAGTAGTTTGTTTGATTAAAAATATATTATTTTTTTGATCTATATATAGAGAAAAGAAGATGGGGAATTGTACAAAGCATGTTGGAGAATATTTTTTTTAATAATGAAATGTTGTCTTCTTCCTTCAATTTTGTTTTGTCTTTTTCTCTTTCTTTCTTCTTTTTTGTTGAGAATTGCTTCTGTTACAAGTTATTGCGTCCTACAATTAGTATCAAAGCTATGGCTATGGTGAATGGCCCATTTCAGCCACAACTTTCGAAGTTCCACGAAAATAACTTTGAGTACTGGAGGATCTAGATGAAGATTCTATTTGAATATCAGGAGATTTGGGAAGTAGTTAGTTAAGGGTATGAGGAACCGGCAGATTAACAAATCTCACTCTGGCACAAAAAAATGCATTGAAGGAGAGCAGAAAGAAAGACCACAAAACGTGGTTTTTTATCTTACAATCTGTGGATGGTCAAGTCTTTGAAAAAGTTGCCAACACAACTTCGGTGAATGAAGCATGAATATCCTAGAAAATTCTTACTAAGGAGTTGAAAAGGTGAGGTTGCAAATCATATGAAGGTAGTTTGAGCTTCTTCAGATGGAGAAATCAAATGCCGTCTCCAATTACTTTAATCAGACATTGACCTTCATCAATCGGATGAAAACCTATAGTGAAAGGATTTCAGATCTCCAAGTTATGGAGAAAAATCTTTCGAACCCTATCAATGTTGTTCATGCAGGTGGTGATGGCTATTGAAGAATCAAAAGATAATATGACGGTTGATGAGTTCTTTACAAGCCCATGAGCAACGAATGGATGAGAAATCTGAGAGGGTAGCTTCAGAAGAAGCCTTACAGACCTGGGGTGGAATAGAAAAAAAGATAAAGATACGTGCCAAGGAGAAGGCAGAGATCCCAAAAATAAAGGAAAAAGGTAAACAATGGAAATGCAAAAGTAAATATTCAAATCCAAGGTACGATAAATCCCACATTTAGTGTTATAATTGCAAAAAATATGATCACTACAAGTCAGAGTGTAGATAAAAGAATTCTAACACAAAACATTCATGCTAATATTGCTTAAAATAGTGTGACAATCCTGAGACTTCATTATTAGCATGCAATGTCGCAGAGGAGACCACCAAAATAAGTAGGTTTTGGATACAGGTTGTAATAACCATATGTGAAGTAGAAAATAGATGTTTCTGAGTTGGATAAGACTATTCACTCATAAGTGAAGTTTGTGAATGATACAAAAGTCCTTGTCATGGGAAAAAGGAAAATTTCCATTATGTTAAAGGATGGATCTCGTAAAGTTATTTCCAATGTGTATTATGTTCCCGGTCTTAAGCAAAATCTCTTAAGTGTGGGACAATTATCTGAAAAAGGTTATGATGTGCACATCAGCAAGGGTGTTTGTAACATCAGTGATGGAATGAAAGGACTGATAGCAAAGGTAAATATGACACCAAATTGTTTATTTCCACTAAATATTTAGTGTACAAATTTGCCTTGCTTTAGTTTTATGATGGATGTTAATGGTTAGTTATGACACATGTGTTTTGGGCATGTAAATTTTAGTAGTTTAAAGTTTCTTGCACAGAAGGTATGGTTACCGGGCTCCTGAGATTGATTTCCTAACAAAGTATGTGAGGCTTGCGGTTTGGAAAAGAAGCGTCGAGATGTATTTCCTGTTTTAAAATCTTGGAGAGTCACAAAGCCTTTGGAATTGGTTCATTCAGATTTATGTGGACCAATTGAGGTTGCTTCAAATAATAACATGTATTTTCTTACTTTTATTGATGATTTTAGTAGAAAAACCTGGTTTATTTTTTGAAACAAAAATAAGAACCATGTGTATTTTTAAAATTTTCAAGACGTGAAAAAATAAACTGGGGTTAGTATTAAAGTGTTTGAGACTGACAGAGGTGGTGAATACATTGCATGTGATAAATTTGATAAGAAACATGGTATTTAACAGTAGTTGATTGTCAGATACACTCTTCAGCTGATAAGTTTGGGGGTCCAACCCAAAACCAATTGGCAATAAGTGGAGAGGCCCAGGAGCTTATAAGGAGAGAGACAAGGCAATGAGTGTCCAATGCGGGACTAAACTCAACATGCCCCCGCACGTGTGGGCCGGAGTGGGCTAAAATAAGTGGAGGGGTCCAGGAGCTTAGAAGGAGAGAAACAAGTCAATGAGTGTCTGATGTGGGAGTAAACTCAACATCAGCAAATGGGATGGCTGAAAGAAAAAATTGAACAATTATGGGTATTGTTAAATGCATACTAAAATCCAAAATATTTTTGGGCAGTTATGTGTTGAACAGATGTCCAACCAAGAGTATTAATGATAGAACCTTGCAAGAAGCCTAGACTGGTCAGAGGCCTAGATTGGAACACTTTAGGGTGTTTGGGTGCATTCCATACGCACACGTGCTTGATGAAATCAAGAAGAAACTTGATTATACACATGAAAATGCATCTTTATTATCAAATTGTATCCAATGACTTGTGACACAAACAATTCTAAAAAAATAGAAAAGAAAGAAAGAGGAAAAAATAAAATAAAATTATAGGAAGAAGAAAAATTTTATTATCCAAATACTTGGTTTGATCTTCATCTCTCTTCTATATATATCACACAAATATATATATATATATAGGTCCCTATCTGTGGCCAACAATTTGGCAAACACTTTTTCAAAACATGGGTTAGAGGTCTTGGAATGGGCTGATTTTGGTGAGGATGATCTCTACGGTGAGGAGATCATCCTCACCAAAATCAGCTCATTCCAAAACTTCTAACCCCATTTTACAAGTTGAAAATCGTGAACCGTCCATTTTTTGTAAACCATTTTGATGAGGTTAGAAGTTTTGGAATGGGCTGATTTTGGGTGATGATGATCTCCTCACCATAGAGATCATCCTCACCAAAAATCACCCATTCCAAGACCTCTAACCCATGTTTTGAAAAATGTGTTTGCCAAACTGTTGGCCATTGAACGCTACTCTATATATATATAGAGGGTCCCGTTCAATGGCCAACAGTTTGGCAAACATTTTGGCAAACACTTTTTCAAAACATGGGTTAGAGGTCTTGGAATGGGCTGATTTTTGGTGAGGATGATTTCTACGGTGAGGAGATCATCCTCACCAAAAATCAGCTCATTCCAAAACTTCTAGCCCCAGTTTACAAGTTGAAAAATCGTGAACCGTCCATTTTTTGTAGATCATTTTTGATGGGGTTAGAAGTTTTGGAATGGGCTGATTTTGGTGATGATGATCTCCTCACCAAAATCAGCCCATTCCAAGACCTCTAACCCATGTTTTGAAAAATGTGTTTGCCAAACTGTTGGCCATTGAACGCTACCCATATATATATATATATATATGGGAAATGTTCAGCAACAAACATTTTGGCAAAACATTTTTCAAAACATGGGTTAGAGGTCTTGGAATGGGCTGATTTTTGGTGAGGATGATCTCTGCGGTGAGGAGATCATCATCACCAAAAATCAGCCCATTCCAAAACTTCTAACCCCATCAAAAATGGTTTATAAAAATGGACGGTTCACGATTTTTCAACTTGTAAACTGGGGCTAGAAATTTGGAATGGGCTGATTTTTGGTGAGGATGATCTCCTCGTGTGGAGATCATCCTCACCAAAAATCAGCCCATTCGAAAACCTCTAACCCATGTTTTGAAAAATGTTTTGCCAAAATGTTTGTTGCTGAACGAGACCCTATATATATAGGGGACGGTTTAGCAGCCCTAAAGTTTGCCAAACATGGTGCCAAACATTTTTCAAAACATGGGTTAGAAGCTTTGGAATGAGCTGATTTTTTGTGAGGATGATCTCTATGATGAGGAGATCATCTTCACCAAAAATCAGCCTATTCCAAAACTTCTAACCCCATCAAAAGTGATTTACAAAAATTGGACAGTCCACGATTCTTCAACTTGTAAACTAGGGTTAGAAGTTTTAAAATGAGCTGATTTTTTGTGAGGATGATCTCTTCACCATAGAGATCATCCTCACAAAAAATCAGCCTATTCCAAAACTTCTAACCCCATCAAAAGTAATTTACAAAAAATGTTTGGCAAAATTTAGGGCTGCCGAACTGCTCCCATGTATATATTCATAATCAAACAAGACTATTAAAGACAAAATTGAATAGGACAAAACAACTAAACAAGTTCTATTCCTAATAAAAAATAAAAATAATTCATGATTAAAGACAATCTCTTGATAAAAAATGGAATTAATTTCTAATAGGATTCTCGGTTTATGGGTTTCCAACAACCTCCCTTAAATTGAGATATTTTAATACCATCATTCCCATCATCTTCTTCGACTTCTCAAATGCATTGGTTGATAGAGGTTTTGTAAAGATATCACCAAGTTGGTCTTTAAAGTGATAGAACTTGACTACAATCTCATTGTCCTTCACAAGATCACAGATGTAGTGGAATTTGATGTCGATATGCTTGCTCCTTCCGTAAAAGACTGGATTCTTCGTCAATGCAATTGTTGATTTATTGCCGCGTGTGATCTTCGTTGGAACTTCTTGCTTGTGATTTAAATCATCGAACATGCGGCATAGCCAAACCGCTTGAGTAGCACAATAAGCAACTGCAATGTATGTCACCTCTGTTGTAGAGAGTGTAACTAGTTTTTTCTTATTAGATCAAGAAACAAAATTTCAGGTCTTTCCTGGATTTTTTGTCTCTCTCCAGAGTACTCGACGTCCCTGCTTGACCTGGGTTTAAGATCTCAGCCTGCAAGCCTTTCTCCCCAAGGATTAGTCTTCTCATGTTTCTTGTGGGCAACGTCTAACTCCTCCATTTTCTCCTCTGGATTGACCACATTCTTCAACCCCAAGCTCACAGTCAGTCAACCATTGCCCCTTTTTACCCTCTGGGAATACCAAGTGTTTAGCCCAATCCTTCTCAGCGAATTCCTGATGCTTGATGAACCTCCCATGAGAGTTCTGGTCTCCGAATACCAGAAAAAATTCTTCCCTACCTTGAGAACTTGGACCTGATTTGTTTGAAAGCAGTGCCTGCTGAGGACAGCTCCCCACTGAGCCAACACGCTTCCTCCTCCAGTAAAACCACCACCAAATCACCTTTACTACATTTCTCCACAATTTTAGTGGCTTTCTGTTCTTCAACCAATTCTTCCTCAATATGAACAACTTAGACTCCACCCTGAGCGCGCTCTCTCTCTCTCCCCCAAGAACAATGAGATGAATTTTCTACAAAAGTCTAAGCAACTACCCCTACCATCGGAACCTCCTTTCGGTCGAGTGGATTTCATCTCCTTATCTTCTATCATTACCTCTTGCTGATCCTTAGTGCCTAAAGGAGCCCAGTGTCTCCCTTCTCTTTCGTCTCCGTCTCTCTTGCTTTGAAGTCGTAGTTTGCTGGGATGGAAGACTTTCTAGGTGTGGTTTTGTCATTCTTTCCCTCTGCCTTTGGTGTTGCTCCTGAAGGAAAATTGATCTTTGGTTGCTAACACCCTTTGCTATTTGTTGGACACACAACTTTCATGATGTCATTATAAGTACTCAGGCTTATGTTCTTTTGATGCAAAAAAATCGAATAATTAAAAGGTGTTTTCTTTGAGGATTTTCTACAACGAACCTTCCCTCCCCTTAAGCATTGCAATACAAATAGCTCTATTTGTTTATTGGATCATTGGGTTCTTTCATGCTTATAGAGGAAGTTTTCTTGTGTCTTGCCTGCCTTTTTTTTTTTCCACTAATGTCTATGAATGCATCATTGATTTTCTAAACTGCCGTTTAAAGGCTCTTCTTCTCTTAGATTCAATATATTGAGTTTGAATTGGTTCTAAGATTTTCCTTCAATATGTTTGTCCAGTCCAAACAGACTGGTTAGATACCTCAGTGTTCCATTACTTACACTTGGAGAAGATGATGTGGGAAAATTAACTTTTGTAAAATTTAACTACAATATGTGTAATTCTCTTTCTTTATTATCTATGGTTCAATCAAATGCGTTCATGTGCATGCCCAATGAAGACAATGTTATAGAAGTAAAGTAAAATGGAGGGAGGTTTAGTTTGGGTCTTGGTTCTAAGAATCAGGAAGTAAATGATTTTCAAGGAAAATGCAATTTTTACGTGTATGATTTTTCATTTCAACTATGGGTGTCAATGGGTACCCGGTGTACCCAAAACTGATTAGTCGATGTTTGGTCTACCACATGGACCCGATCATTTTCGGGTCTAGTTATGGGTACTATCGTAAAGACCCGATAAGTACTCGATTAGTAAATTTATTTTATTTATAATGAAATTAGTAGTCTAATTGAGTACTTAGTGTACTTGAACTAAAAGTAAAATATAAAGAGAATGTGAATTTTTTTAATTTTTACCTTTTCTTTGAGGAAACATTCATTCATTTTTCACATATTAGATAATTACTGCGGTAAATAAATTATTCATACCATAATTTTCTACCTTTAAAGTTTAATTAGCTTGAAGAATTCATTATTGATATTAAATTTCAATTGAGAAATTACAACTTAAATTTTTTCATTTATAAATAGCTATTTTATCGGATATTTATCCCTTTTTTTTTTTTTGCTTCAGGAAATTTTTTTTTATCTAGCTTAATGGGTACACAATAGGTGTATTTGTAGGGTTGATTCTAGTTCTAAGGATCTCATATCTGAAACCGAAATCGATAACAACCAGAATCAGAACCAGAACCAAAATTTGTCTTAAGTTCTGGTTCTTCGAATATGTGGAACAGACCCGTTCACACCCTTAATTTCAACTGAAAATGTTTTTTTTTTATAGAGAAAATGATATTTTCTTGTCTTGACAGAAAAATTATTTTCTTATCTGAACCCCCATGAAATGAGTCATCAGGGCCGAAAAATCCTAATGTCATTATCTAATGGATACCCACATCCCAAAACTAAAATCTCTCTTTTTGACATTTTTCTGGTGCAATCGACCACTGGCAACATTTTATTAGAAAATCCATTTTCTTCAGAATTTTATTTTTTTTAGAAAATGATTGCCCTGTAATTTGTCTTTAAAATCATATCCAGCTTCTTTTTAATTTATTTATTAAATTTTTTTTTTTTATATTTTGGATTTGAACCTGTGTCTGAATTTGACTCAAATCTTACTAGAAAAAATCATATCCGAATCATTTTGCTTTTACTTATTCAGGGATATGATGAAATTGCTTGATTTGGGTTGGGTCGGATAATTTTGTACCTTCGACATTTATATTTCTATGCTTTTTTGTTCATTGTTATACTATTCTATTGTACCATTATAATCCTTTTATTTTATAGCCGATAGTATAAAATACTATTTTGAAAATAATTTTTAAAGTAATATATCATTTGGATCTTGGTGGTATAGGAATGGATCCGTATCCAAACCAGATCCAACTCAGATCAGGGGACGTCAAACATTGTTCAACCCAATTTTTTTTATTCAGATATACTCCAATGGTTGGTCCAAACTCGCTAAATTTGAATATTCGAATTTCAGATAACTCTGATGCATTATATGCCCGAGAACCATTTTGGTCTCAATATAGGTGCAAATAGTAAATCCTCTCTGGAGCTAATTAATTGGATGTCCACAACTCAAAGAAGGGATGTTCTTGCGTTGGGTTG
Source organism: Akebia trifoliata (assembly GCF_017979445.1). Taxonomy (NCBI): domain Eukaryota; kingdom Viridiplantae; phylum Streptophyta; class Magnoliopsida; order Ranunculales; family Lardizabalaceae; genus Akebia; species Akebia trifoliata. Next base: position 3,613,786 of record NC_141381.1, on the reverse strand, counting down.
CTTTATTAGCCAAAGTTAGCATTGTAGTATAGTAGAAAGATTGGCAGAAATAACACTAATTACCATCAAAATACTTAATTCGATAATTAGAAAATTTGAGTGTTAATAATCTTTGATCTGACTTGCAATAAACAAATAATTGAAATTGAATCAAGGCATGGACTCAGTCGTTCTCTTTAAGGCATTTCGAATCGTTGCAAAATTTCAAAAGTGTAGGCAAAGTAGTGGCATGACTCCTCCAGGATACAACAACTCAATATCAATTAAGGATCGTTTGTCTATTGCATCTTAAACAAAAATCAAGCAACCAAATACATACCCAAATTCTTTGCCCAGAAAAGAAATCAAACAATATCAAAAATAAAGAATAGGTCACAAGAGACAATAAGTTGTAGAAGACAAAAAGTATAGATAGAAGATTCATAGAGCGCGAGAGAGATCTTCTCAATAGTCTCTGATCATATATACGATTAAAAAGAATTAATACCTTAATTATGTTTAGGCAAACGACTAATTCAATTTTATTTCTAAAATAAAACGTTTATATCAAACGGTAAAGAAAATATAATTCGATTAATTATACAATAATTATTACTAATACACAATATAAATTGTAATAAAAAGATAGCTTTTATTTAATACATCTCACCGCACTGACCTGACCTGACTTGGTGTGTGCTTGGAAAACCTTGGGTACGCGGCTGATGTGGCAAGGGCACAGAACCATAGATCGTTTTCATCGGGATACTTTTCATCGAATGGGGTTCCAGCTTGAGGTCACTCCAACACCTAACCATGGGTCTGAGACACAATTCTAGCCATCATCCCAAGCCCAAGTGGGGTTGGCTGGATTTGTTGTGGTCGATTAGGAAGTCCATAAAAGAGAGATGGTTTGAAAAGCCCATTTTTTTGGATCAGCACCCACTCACCCAATCAAAGCTGACTGGGATGATTATTTGACTCGAGCTAGTCCCAAACTGGTCAAATAGATTTTGATAAATATATATATTTTTTCTTTTTATATTTAAAGAACAATTATTTTCAATTATAAAATGAAACAATAGGTTGTACCTTTATAAGTCTCAATTTATCTTAGATAACAGAAATTTAAATATTAGAACATTTATTAACATTTAAATTCTTTTTTTTCTCTCCATAAATTCTAAACTAATCAATATAACTACTAATTTCTCCAACTAATTAAAAAAAAAAAAAAAATTACATATTGTTTATAATCCATAAGCAAATTGATGAGGAGATTTCAGCTTTACTCACTCGTGATAAAGAGTAGAATTTCCTTGTTACATTTTGTTTACGGGAAATGTTTAAGATTAAGATGCCTCTAAGGACTTCTTGATGTAAATGCATTTAATAAAACTGAAAATCCAGTTTAGCTCGTTATCTTTCCGACACGACACAACTATTTGTCTTGTAATTATGTGGCATATAATGCATTTTTTTGAAGTAGTTGCGTCAACATATGTTTGGGTCCGGCCACGTAAACTACTACAATGCTAAAATTTATAAATTGCATGACTAGCATTCTCGACCACATTAACCCCCAACGAGGATGACCGCATGTAGAACTCTATTATATATATAAAGAAAAATTATTTTTCAATTATGAACTGAAACAATGGGTGTGACTTCCAGTTAACCTTAGTTAGATCACATATATTTAAATTATTAAGAATATATTTATATGAAACTAGGGAAGGGAGACTTATAAAGACCTGAAAATGGTGAATTCTTTCCGTTTTGTCACTTATCAAGAGATCTTTTTTTTTTTAAAACATTATTTTATTTTTATTTCATAATAAATAAATTAATGGATCCATCTGAAGAGAGTTTTGAAATTTTAAAAAATAGTTTTGGAATTTTAAAATGAAAAACTATTGCAGATTTGCTTCAATCATACTCACCTTTCTCTCATTATCGAAAGCAAATAGATAATAACCTAATCTTACTATCATCTTAAAAAAAATTAGTTTGATTGGTATACGTCATATACTCCATAAATGAATCTCGACTTTAACCATCTAAGTCAATTCTAAGTTCAAATAGCGTTGGTTGAATTTCAGGTTGACAAATACTTTCCTAACTAACTTAGTAAAGAATTTAAGCATTACTAAGGTTCTTTTTGCTAAAATAGATTATCACATTAGCAATCCAAGGCCATAGTTCTCTAGATTTCATGGAAAAATTGAGATAAAAAATAAAAAATAAAAATCATTTTTTTTTTTGGGCTTGATCTAGGGTTTTGAAAATGGATGGCTATCGAATTTTCACATAACTCCCAAATTTAAAATTAAAATTCAACAGTGAAAGAAAAAAATTTTTTGGAATTTTTTCTTCTACCAAAGTTTATAGAATTTTGTCCTCTACAACCCTGAAGCATCATATCATGGTTTTGTGTGCAACAAGTTGAATCCAAGGACCCTTATTGAGACTGAAATCCTTACTAACTTAGTAAGGCTAGTTGGACTCTTTTATATTTGAGAGTTGCTATTCGTTTCTTAATTGAATATATTACAATGAGTGATGCTAAATGCACGCTACTTTTAGCCAATGCCCCTGACGCCCTTTTCTCTCTTGCCCATAGTGAAAAAAAGCAAACTTTCTAATTTGATAATCTTGTGACATTCAAAAACATGATGTAACGCAATGAAATTGTAGAGGATAAAATTATATGAAATTTAAAAAAATAATTATTTTTCACGTTGAATTTTATTTTTAAATTTGGGTGCACAGTGGCAGTCCATTTTCAACACCTTGGATCAAGCTCGAAAAATAATATTTTTTAAATTTTTTTTTTGAATATGAATATTTTCATTAAATCTAAAAGGATGTGTTGTTAAATTATCAATGTGGGCCCAACGACCCTTTTTAAGATTTGAAATCTAAAAAAATAAATATGTGGGCAACGGGCAAGAGAGACAAGCTCTCTGTATTGATGATATCATTGTGCAATACGTCAAACGTTTGTTGGGCTGTGAGCTAACACGTCATAAGGCGTTGGCAAAAACAATGTCAATTTAGCATTTCTCAATTACAATGGATAGGGATGCTTGGGTGGGTTTCTTTTAGACTTCGACGGTCAATGGATAAGTATCCGATTGGATAGTGTTATATCTAAATTTGAATCCAAAAAAATAGTGATATCCGAATCCGAATCCAATTAGATATCATTAACAAATATTCGAATTCACATCCGAATTAATTATCGAATATCCGATATTATCCGATTCGGATTTTTTAAAAAAAATCTTTGATTTTTTTTGTTTGTTTGTTGTTTGTTTTTCAAATCCTGTAAACCATAAAAATTAATTAATTAATTAATTTATTAAGAAAAAAAATGAGTTTTAACTTAGAGAGGAGAAGAGATGGTTGCAAAACCCTTGATTTTTAATCAAACACAAACACATTCATCTTCAACCCTAGATTTACATTTTCAAATCATATAAAAAATCTCTCATCTTCAACCTTGGTCAATAACACTTATTTTTTTTCAAACCAATTAATCTTCAACATGTCAAAAGATATTCGTAATTTTTCATCCTCTCTTTTAGATTCTATCTACTTCAATAATAGAGAACTAATTGAAGACGAAGGTGTCAACATCTTAACATCTCTAAGCACAGTTCCACCTACATATCCACTTAGAAAACACAGTCTCAATGACAATCAAATCCCTAAAATCTCTCACTTTTCTACACCTCCTCATCCTTCTCATCCAACATTATTTCCATGGGAAGATGAGGCGAAGGGGGTTGAACATGAAAAAAACTTCGAAGTGGGCAGCCTCCTTCAAAATTTTAAAGTAACCCTCTTCATTGGATTACACGTGGCATTTCTAAGAGGTGTTTCAAATTTTCGTGAAAATAAATGTAAAAAACCACGTGTTTGACAACAAGGAGGGTTTTTACTAAATTGATAGCGACTGTCGGCTTCAAAGTGGGACTCATTGAACAACATACAAAATTGAAAAGATGTATAATGATGGATAAGAAAACAATTGTCTTACTGTCAAATTTTTATTTAAACATAATAGATAATATGAAAAGCTGTCATACACCTTTATTTATATATATATATATAATATAATACAAAAAAAAGGCTGTCTTCAACTTTTATTTATATATAATATAAATTGAAAGTAAAATATAAATATTTAACATTGGCAGGGGATCAGATATTAACGAATCGGATGTATCAACATCCGAATTCATATCCGACATCTATTCGAATACTTAGAATATATCGAATTCGAATTCAATATCCGAAATTTCCGAATATTATCCAAAATTTTAAATATGAATTCGAATCAAATTTGAATTTTCGACTATCTGTTGACAGGCTTAACTGCGGGAGAGGAATCTCAACAAACTTCTTTATTGTGCGATGATGCTATTATCAATGGATGCGCATTACCAATCAAACTGATCTTTTTGTATGTAAATTCATTAAAGGATGGGCCACATATTCATACGGTCAGTGGCTCAACAAAAAAAAAAAAAAAATTCCATTTGGCATAAAATAGTGTGCCACCTGACCTTGATTATAAGAACGGTGCATCTGACTGGATCCCTACTCAAGAGGATAACCTCCCATTTTATGCCACATGGCATTTTTTAGACCCATTTTATGCCCATTGATTGGTGATGTGAATCCATTGATAATAGCATTGTCTTAAAAATGATTTATAATAGTTGGATTTAAACTCTTTTTCAAGAGCTTAGATCTAATGGATGCAAGTTATCAAACATTATGATTTTTGGTACATTGGTTCAAGAAGGGATGGACTACGTATCCATACGGTTAGCGAGTAAAGAAAAATGGAGTGCCATTGAACTTGGTTGGTTAGGGGACTAACTTAGGAAAATTTCAAATCTTACTAATAAATTTTGGCCTAACATCAAATTAGAAATCCAACACCGTCGCCTTGCAGATTTCATGGAAAAACTCAGACTCAAAAGAAAACATTGAAAATAATAAACTGTTTGAGCTTGATTGTAGGTGTTGGTAATAGATGGTTATTGAACTTCAAAATTTAACATTAAAATTCAATGATGAAAATTAAAAAAAAAAATTCAAAATACTTAAAATTTTGTCCTTTATAATCGTGTACATCATACATCAGATCATGTTTGTGGATGACACAAATTGATGCAGTAGAATCCATTCCAAGGTATGTTAAGTCACAAGTCAATAGCATTTGAATTTTATGACGTAAATTCCAATTAAAAAATTCATAAAGTTAGGTTCACTTGACTTGTCAGAACTTCAATTAGTTCTGATAGGATATTAATGAATGATTATCTTACCTAAGTTTTTCAATTAGTTTTCTCCAATATCTCAGTCTTATTTTTAATCTTTCTAACGATAGTCCTAAATCACAAAAATTAGTTATAAATTAGTCATTTTAATTTCTCCTCCAAACAATTTATTAAAAAAAATGCTTAACATGACAAAATTGAAATAATTTCATAAAATGTTTCTATTAAAATAAAAGTGATAGTTTTAAAAATAATAAGTGAAATGATTACCATGACAAGGATATAAAATCATAAGAATTTTCCACATGGGCGCGAGTTGATGAACAAATCTTATTTTTTAATGCTACAAAAATTATTATGAAATTAAATATGAAAAATAAAAGCAAAATTATTATTTCTCTTATTGAAAAAAACTGATATTGAAGTTATGATTGGTTAAACATTAATAACCCAATTATTTGTAATAGTTTCATCCTCATATCAAATTTGTTTGGTCACACATTAATTGTTGTGCTAACTTGAAGGCAATGTATATGATCCGTGAAGGAGTACCACGTGGTTGCATTTCGATCCAGATCTGAATTTGACCAGATAAAATTGCTTGATTCAGGTTGGGCAAGATAATTTCGTATCGTTCAACATTTTTTCTTTTATGCTTACTTTGTTGATTCTAATAATATTATATTTCACCATTATAATCCTTTTATTTTACAAGAATTCACGTTATATTAAAATAATAGAAAATGATATTTTGATAAACCTAAAAAAATACTTTTCAAAGTAATATATATTTCGGATCTAGGTGGTATAGGGACAGACTTGTATCTGACCCGGATCCGACTTAGGTCGGGGGATGTCAAACCATATTCAACCCATTTAGATTGGACATACTCCAAGGGTCCAAACCCACTAAGTGTGAATTTCAGATTACTTGGATTTTGAATAAAATCCGACCCATTTTATGCCCTAATACCATATTTGTTCTCAATGTAAGTGTAAATAGTAAATCTTGTCTTGGGAGCTAATTAATTGTATATGCACATGGAAACAGCTAAAGCTAGGTAAGGATGTTCTTGTGTTGGGTTGCTTTATTAGCCAAAGTCAGTTTGTTGAAATTACTGCAAATTACTTGAGTAAGACATGTTTCAAAATGTATTGATGGATATATGTTTCAAAGAATTGGGGTGGCGTTGGAAAATGTTGGTGTGGCAATAGCAGCCCTCTTATTAATTCACGATGAGATTTTAAACCTTAGTGAGTGCAACTCAGGCAGCTAAGAAACAGGGACAGACCCAAAGAATTTCACTTGTGGGCGAACAAATAGAGATGAAATTAGAAAAATTATAAAAAATAAGAGAATTGTAAAAAATAATTGGATTTAAAAGAAAAATTTATATAAAAAAATGAGAAATGATGGTTTATTGGCTTCTTGTAACTCAAACTCTTAAAGTAAAGAAGAGGAGAAGACAAAGTGAGTAAAAACACTAACAATTAGTCTTATCCCATTTGACAAAAATAATATTTATTCTGAAAAGTAACCACAAAATTATAGAGTAAAGATGACTCAATTCTTGGAATTTTAAAATTACGATTTGTTGAAACATATAAAAGATTAGTGAAACTGCGAAATAATTTTTCTTTCGTAAGATTCTATAAATAAAAGACCTTACTAACTTTTTAAGTTTTCAAATCTTACTATGAGTCATTGAGTTCACCTTTTAGCATTCTAAAACATGATCTGATGCCACAAGGATGTAGAGGATAAAATTCTATAACCTTAGTAAAATTAAATAAAAAACTTAAAAGGTTTAATTTTTTTTTAATCTTAAATACTAATTTTAAATTGGGAAGTTCAACAATAGTCCATTTTCAAAATCATGAATCAAACCCCCCAATTTATTCATTTTGAAATTGAATTTTTCCATGAAATGTAGAGGATAGTGCTGTTGGATTGCCAATTTGATAATTCATTAGTATTCAATGACTCTTAGTAAGATTTAAAATCTTTCTTAGTGAGTTTTTCTATATAAAAATATGAGAGATTTATTGGGTAGACGTAATTGTTGCATTTTTATTACAAAACTCTTGTGGAATTTTGACAACTCCAAGGGAACCTTACTTTATGAAGTTTGTTATTCAACAAACCTTATTTTATCAAGGTTGTTGCCCAACAAACCTTTGAATGGGGATCCACCTCATAAGATTCAATTGATGTGGTTAATTTGCTACTCAACAAACCTTGGAGTCGATCCTAAACACATCAATTTGTGGCATCTAAAAATGTGATCTGATGCCACAAAGTTATTGAGGACAAAATTTTAAGAACTTTGAAAGAAAAAAAAAAAAAGTTAATTTTCATCGTAAAATTTTAATTTTAAATTTGAGAGTTCAATAGCCATTCATTTTCAACAAGTTAAATCAAGCTCAAAAAGGATTCTTTTTTTTATGCTAACCTATTTCATAAAGTAAGAGTCGTTCAATAACAAACTTGATAAGGTAAGGAAGGTTTTGTAATAAAAATGTAACATATGGGTTTGTTCGGTAAAACTCTCTAAAAATACTGTGTGGGGCCACATCTTCCACATATAGCTCAACCCGAGTATTTTTTAATAGTCCTAATAATATGATTCCTCAAATGACTCCATGACATGGACAAATTTGAGAATCATAGATTTATACGCCTTATAATACACTTTTTATGGGAAAATGCAATCGCGTATCCCAAGGTGTTTAGATTTACAATACCTAAATTATACTATCATGGAGTCATTTGAGTATGCCACCTAACGAATCATATTATCATGACTCATCTTTGAAATATTTATTAAGTCGTACTAATATGATTCGTCAGGTGGCATACTCAAATGACTCCATGGCGTGGACAAGTTTGAGTACCATATGGCATACCCCTGTTTTAGAAAATATATTTTCCCAAATCTAGAGGGTGGAACGAAATATGATATGGATTTCTTCCAAATAATTTCGAAAGAGTTTTGCCTAAAAATTGGATTTATGAAAAATTTTCACATGTAAAAATATACTTATATAATCAAAATCCATATATCCACTGCATTTCAACCACCATATCATAACGAATATGCACTACTTCAAAAAAACATACTATAATTACAACCCAAAAATATACATAGATTAAATAGACATCTAGTATCGATAATAGTTGTCTACGTCATAAATATTAACTCTTAATCTCTGGATATATATATATATATATAACCACACACATGATGCTAATATTTACAAAGAAGTCCAAAATTACATAAAATAGCTCCATTAAACTCAAATCTCACCTCACATATAATAGAAAAAATATTTATCATCCTTATCTTACAATCCATTTAGATAACATTTTTTATTAAGAATAGGCATTTATGTAGTTATGACATCTATAATATTTTGTTGATAGAGTGAGTAATATGAAGTTACTTAATAGTAAACTCACATTTCAAATTAATAGTTCTAATATGAATGGATAAACAAGTAAATCTATTATAAACAATACAAATTTTTAAATAAATAAACTAAATAAATAACACTCGAAACATGTTAATTTTTAATAAAACGACAACGAAATATCTCCATCTCATAATATAAAAAAAACATAAACATGTTATAAGAATATCAATCTTGATGGTGTATGTGATAAGAATGACGAGATACACGATCGATACAAAAGTATTGATCTGTATATCAATAATCTAATACTTAACTAGTGTGGAACTCACCATTAGTTCCTGATTTTATGGTCAGTTTAGCAATTTACCATGATTTGTTAATCGTGTTTTTCAGTTCATGTTGGTTGTTGATCCCTAACAAAGATCAATCGTTTGACTACTATAAACTATAAATGATCATTTGACAAGTCAGCTTCATCGTAACTCTATGATATGCATGTGTCATCAATCAATCTAGTCATTTACAAACTATTTTTACAGTACAATTTGTTGTTTTTCAATAAAGATAAGATAATAACTTCTCAAATAGTAGGTATAAAAATATTTTCAAATGGTATCCCATACTATCAAAAAGAATATTAAATTCCTATTATTCTAAATTAATTGATTGTTTCTAGAAAGAGTTATCGATTAATCTTATAAGCATTTATTACCCCTTGAATGAATAACAAAAATAATAATTATATTTTTCAAAATTCATTTGAAATAAATAAAAATAAATTTACAAGTGTAACAATATTCTCAGGTATTCTAGAACTATAAACATGCAGCAACATATCGAAAGTCGTAAATCATAAAATAGTAAACATGCAAGTACATCGTTCATCACATGCTCTATTACATAGTGCTCAAAAGCACTCTAAACTTGGAAATTCCTCAACACAAGACATATAGTCGAGAATGCCGTTCTCGATTCCAACCAATCAAGAATCCCATTATAGATTATAAACAATCAAGACTTTCATTCTCGATTTCAAATTTAAACTTAAATATTATTTTTAAATAGATAATAATTTAATGAAAATACATTTTCAAAATAGTGTCTTAATAATTTTTAAAACGAACACTCTACAAAAATTATTATGGAAATCGATTTGTTAAACAAATTGATTTTCTGACACTCAGTCAAATTCATTTATTTTTATTTCACAATATTTAAATTTAAATCATAACACCCGCCTGTTTTCTCCCCATCTTTTTGTAAAATAGATTTCATTGAAAACTATACTATGAATTTAAAATTATAAATTTCTTCACTCGCAATTGGATTTTTATAAATTTGACGTAAAAAATTTTTCTATATAATTTCCTCAACGATTCGACAAAATAATCTGGTGACTAAGTAGATCTCGAAGTTGTGGATATTTTTTTCTTTAGTGCCAGATCTTAATTTATATCTTAAACGTGTTTAAATATTAATTGAACACAACGTGCATGAACCCACTTTCGAGCTCACTCATCTCTGTTTCGATTTCAATCTCATAGGTATAATGAACATCAACTTGTTTTTATATATAATATAATCTATATTTTATATTATAATATATAAATGAATACAGCTTGTATCAAATCTTAACACATTTTAATTATGATATATTTTAATTTTATATTATATAATATAATAATATATAATATAATATAACATAATAATATTTATATTTTTATTAAGAACGATTTACCCCTTTAACACGTCAAAATTTATTAATTATATAATATAATAATATATAATATAATAGTATATAATATATATAATAATATTATATTTATCTTAATTATACTTTACCCCTTTAATACTTAATAATTTTAAATCTATCCCTTTTATATAAATAATTATAATTAAACCTAATTTTAATAAAATAATTTATTTTAATATTTTAATAATTAAATTTTTTTTTTTATATATTTTTCTTTTATCCATTATGTCTGTTACATTAGACCAATTTGAATTGTGTATACCAGATTTTTGAAATTTCTCATCGATTTTTCTCTAGTGATCAAAATATCCCTTACACCCTAAGTTTTTTTGATAATATTAATATTTGCATAACTCATCATATTAAACTCAGATTTAAGTATACTGATAGTCTAAACTATATTTTTCGATGTTTTTAAATTTAATGATAATGTTCGTTTGACCAAAAAATTTGAGTTTTATCTACTTCAACCAAATGTTCTAATTCTTTGATCATAATCATGATAAGATTATCCAATTTGTACATTTCATTTAGCCAATTCTCCTTCTAAAAATGATTATTTTAGATTGATAATATCATGATTTATTTTTAATAATTTATTTATTTTTACTTTTTTCTTAATAGGAAAACAGGTTATTATAGTTGACTTAATTCATCGATATATGTAATAAATTTCATAGTGTTACACTGTAAATCTATATTTCTCAGGATTTACGATTGCACTTCCATGTAAAAAAGTGTATCCTGAGGAAATTGTGTATCCCGTGGCGTACTGATCTACGTTTTTCGAACTTGTCCACATCATGGAGTCATTTGAGTATGTCACTTAGCGAGCCATATTATCAGGACTCATATTTATTTTATTCGAAGATTTTATATAAAAATATTTGTGGGGTCATACACATGTACAATTGCTCTAGTCCTTATTTGTAAAGCGGGTTAAGTAAATAAAAAAGATTAATGCTGGAGTTACTTCAGTGGCAAACACACAAGGGACACCTTGACATGGTAGCACGCGCGTGTTCATAGATGAGTTTTCTTTGAGATACAGAGAAAACGAATCTACAGACATTCACACGTCATCATGTCAAAGTGCACTAAGGTCACTCCAGCACAACCCAATATAAATAAATAAAAAAACATTGAATAATGCTGAAGTGACCTCAAGCAGGAACCTTATATCGCACTTCTTGATGTAAAAGTATATGGGAATCATAGATGCTTTTCATCGAGATACGAGTGAAAAGGCATCTATGATTCTTATCCACTTTCAGGTCAAGAAGTGTGATATGAAGTTCCAACTTGAGGTCGACTCAAAAGCACTTTCTTGTAAGACCCCCCTTGTCCTTATGTAGTTCCGCCCCAACTTGGGAATCAAGCTGAGCTTCAATGCATTCAACCCAACCCAGCTACGGACCTGAGACACAACTCGAGCCAAACCATAGGTATGCTAGGTCATCCCAAGCTCAAGTGGGGTTGATTGGATTTGTTTGGGTTGATTAGGATGTCCATAAAAGAGAGATGGTTTGAAAAGCCCATTTTTTTTGGATCAGCACCCACCCACCCAATCAAAGCTGACTAGGATGAGATTTGACTCCAACGAGTCAACACATTCCCAATCCAAACTGGTTCAATGGATTTTAATAAATATATATAGAACAATTATTTTTCAACTATGAACTGAAACAATGGGTGCTACCATCATAAGTATATTTATATTGTAAAAAATATGTTTACATGAAACAAGGGAAAGAGAGACTGATAAAGACCTGAAAATGGTGGGCTCTTGCCGTTTTGTTTCTTTCCAAAAGATCTTTTTTTTTTTTTTAACATTATTTTATTTTTATATCATAATTTAATGAATCCATCTACAGATAGTTTGAGATTTTTTAAAAATAACTATTGCAGATTTGCTTCAATCACACTCACCTTTCTCTCACATAATAGTAAAGATCGATTATACTCTAATCCCACTATCGTCTTACAAAAAATTCAGCTTATTGGTATTATATCATATACTCTAGAAATGAACCCTCACTTTAACCATCTTACTCAACTATGAATTCTGATTAATTTTAGATTTTAGAGCTGCTATTGGCACCTCAATTTTTTACTTATTACAACCCCATTTTCTTAAATTATTTATTTCAAAGTTGACCGAACTTTGTCACATTATAATCCCAACAAACAATTTTAATAGTTCATATAAAATCTTAAATCCAAAAAATAAAATTTAATAAAAAAAAAGAAGGAAAAGAGAAAACTTCTATTACCACCCAACTTTTACTTATTCGTAATCATCCACTTCTTTTATTTTATTTTTAATTGGGGTGTAATAAGTAAAAGTTGGGGTGCCAATAGCAGCTCTCTTAGATTTTGAGAGAGAGAAACTTGCACTAGGCCACAAAACAAAAACAAAAAATAATAAAATAATAAAAATAAAAATAAAAATAAAGAAGGAATCAATAAGATACAATTAGGAAGAAGGCCTTTCTACTTGAGAAAAGGGTAGGGTTACAACATTATACACATTTGCACGTAAGAACAAAAAAAAGAGAACCAACTGTAATTTACAAGTTGTTGAAGAGGCTGTAATTCAAATCCTCTTCTATCTCATTTCTCACTTACCCAGCACAACAGCTACAACCACCACAATACAATTCTTAGTTTCAATGTCGCCAAAACAACCCTTTTTTAACCTGCCAAGGGAAAAAAGAAAACATCTCTGCCAAAAAAGCAGGTTATAGAGGGAAGGGGATCATCAAAAAAAGACTATAAGCATAACTGAATTCTTTGCCCCTCTCTCTCTTCCCCGACAATTCCTGATGATTGTGCATCTCTCTCTGCTAAACATCTTTTATAAGGCACAAACCCCTTCGAACAACACTTTTCGGGATTGGCTCTTAGCTGAGAGAAAGCAGACGTCGCGCTCGGTTTCAATTGAAAAGTAGATAAGCTAAGCTTCTTCTTTGAAGGTTCTTGGTTTTGGGACTCAAAGACGTCACCATTGTTCGAACCTGTCCAACATTCATCCTTGTTTTGATTTTCACGATCCTTGGAGGTTACTTCTTCGACACACGAGTATGAAGGCATTTGTATTGAGGTCGGGGTATGAGATGGTTGGAAAGGAAACGCTAAGCTTCCATACAAAGGCCACCAAGGCAGAGAAGCTGCAGGAACCCCTTCAACCGGGCTCATATAATATAAGGCTGAAGGGTCTCGACAAGTCCAAGGACTCCAAGCAGTTTTGCTAGACCCCACGATAAAATCATTTTGCATTGGTTTGTGTGGCGATGTTTGCACGGGCTTTCCCTCATTACTATTAATTTCAAAGGCCGATGACTTGTACGTCGCAGCTGGTGAAGATGGTGTGTACGAATCAAACACCGTGACAGTCTTTCCAAATAGCTTAAGACTTCTTGTTGGTGCTTCCTCCATCGAGGCATTATCTTTGGCACCCAAATCAAATTTCTGTAGATTTGGAGAGAACTAATCAGCAAAACAAGTTTATATAGATCATTGAAAAGGCAGAGTTTTTAAGATTAATGGATGATTGGTAGTACCATCGAAGATTGATCCTGTAGGGTTGAAGTTGAGGTCGTTTGAACAGTAGTTGGAGATCCATTCTCCTCTTCAGCTAACTCAGCAGTTTCAAACCTGACAAGCCTTGCCACCCCAACAGATGAATCCGGTGATGGACTATCATTCTGCGGATTTGAAATCGTGGATCCCATTGTATCGGATCCAACTGCAGATAAAACTGATGTTGGTGATTGGTCCTCTTGTTCTGAGACCGATAAATTTGGGGACGAGGATCTTTCTCGTTGCTCTGAAACCAGGATTCGTTTCTTAATTGAATGAATGTCTTTACGGGGATAGGGATGCATGGGTTTTCTTTTAGGCCGAGGGGGAGGAATCTCAATTGGCTTTCCAGTGTTGGTGTTGGTGTTGGTGTTGGTATTGGTATTGGTGTTGGTGTTGCTCGACTCTCTGACCACCTGAATCATAAATATAGAACATAATAATGAGAAAAATCTTAATCGCAAAAGTTTGCACGTCTTGGGATCATGAGTGATTCCCACTTACTTTAAAGATCCCATGAACATATTATGATAGAAAATAAACCTTGGAAAAGAATTTCTGAGCATGGCTTCGAATTTGAACCGCAGTCTTGGTACCCACGTGTTCTGCAAAAAACACGTGGTGTAAGTACAAGAGATGGACAAGGAAGGAAAAAAGGCATTCCAAAACACATCAAACTTCCAAACCAATAATACCTTCGATACGACGCCAAGCTCGGCCATACAACTTCAAAGCTTCCAAGAATTTCTTATGTTCTTCCTCTGTCCATCTTTCTCGCTGTTTTGTAATTGTGTACGGCTTTCTCACCTACTCATACAGAAAATAAAACAAGAAAATGTAAACCAAGAGCTTGATAATAGAAACAGAATCATTGAGATATGGAAAGAATAAAAACCTTGGTTGCATGTTCATCTCCAGATGAATACATCTCCTTTAGTTGGACTGCAGTACTGGATTGTGCACCAGTATCCAAAAACATATGATCGCCACCCGCGAGAAGGGTAACTGAACTCGTTCCTTCACCTTTATCCTATATACAAAGAAAGAATAGCGTTAAGTAGTTGCTAATGGAGTTCAAGTCATTAAATTACGATTAGATTGTATCGATTTATGCCCAATTGTTATGTAAACAAAGAGGGTTAGGCATGGATCGAAATCCAACAGTTAACGCCTCTAGTTTGACATTTCAATTTAGTTTTTTCTCTCTTACTGTAAGATATGGATTGGATTTTATCATTGTTTATAGGTACTAAAATTTCAAAATGATTTTTTTCTCAGAAAATATCATAGATACATCCACGCACGCACTCCTTTCTATAATAAGTATGTGATATATATCATAAGATACGATCACATAATTCGTTATTGTTCTTGCAAATCAGCCTACGTCTTATCCCGATTTCTGTGATCGTCAACACGAATCCTATTTTGTCATTTAGATCTTGATCACTCAACTCATTTATGGACAACATCTTCCTCAATTCTCTATTTTTATGCATAATTGGAATCCAAATAATTAATATCTTTCAATTTAATTATAAATATATAATCAAACTTTCTGAATCCAATTTCTTAGGTTTTGCCAAATCTGACCATCTGTTCTCCTGTCATGTAAGCTTCGTTCTGGTAAAGTTCATTTCTTCATAAATTTATTTTTATCCAAGATCTCTTACTTTCTTTATAAATTTTATTTTTTTTTCTCTTTTTTCCTCAAATTAATATAATTGTTTTAACCATTACCTCTATCAACTTCCTTCTTAGAAATTAAATTTCTCACCATTTTTTTCGGGCTTATTACATAAAAATAAGTTAAAAATAGAAAAACAGCTAAGCATCGAAAACAATTCGACAATCTCAAAACCTAAATCAATCTCCATGTAAAAATTCACACAAACGCAAGATCTAAAATAAAAACGATTCTTTCATTATTTTTTTATTTTTTTGGTAAAGTTCGTTTATTCATAAATTTATTTTTAGAAAAGATTTCTCACTTTCTTTATATTAAAAATAAAAATAATTCTCTCTCTCTCTCTCTCTCTTCACATTATTACAATTTTTTCAACCATTACTCCATCAACTTCCTGCTTAGAAAATTAAATCTCTCATCATTTATTTTGGATCATTAAATTACATAAAAAAGTGAAGGAAAAAAATGAGTTTAGAAAAACAGCTAAACATCGAAAACAATTTGAAAATATCAAAACCTAACTCAATCTCCATATAAGAACTAATCCAAACGCGAGATCTAAATTAGGAAATATTCTTTTATATTTTTTTTCTTTTTTGGTGAGAATCCAAACAGATCTTAATTTTTTAGGGATTTATTCAAAACTTAGAGATCAGTTTAGTTGTTAGCTTCAAAGACTAGCAATCTTTACTACTAAGAAAACATACCTGAACAGCCATCGATCAGAACTCCAAAACACACATAAATCAGATCTCCAGTTCTTCAGATCGAAACTTCTCTATCTCCAGTTCGATTAAAATAAGATCGGATTCAACTAAAAGTATCACGTTTTCGGTTAAATTTCTCGTTTGAAATCTTCCTGAAAACCAGATTCAACTCCTCAGATTCGCAGAGAGAGAGAGAGAGAGAAAGAGAGACAGAGGACTTCCTGTGTTGAAAACCCTTTGGCTTTTTGAGAGGAGAGATAAAAGCAAGAGTTGCCACGTCAGAAGCTTCTCCTTTTTTCTTAATTTTTAATTTTTAATTTTAATTTTTATCCTTGAAAATCCGAGAAACTCATGGAGTCTTGTGGCTCGCGTAGCACGAAATCTCGGACACGTGGACACTAGTGTCCTTTTTCTCTCTATCTCCTATTTTCGAAGAAACAGAAAATAATTAAAATGTCTGATAGGGTATAGACAATGCTACCAAACTCCACACATAATATGCCACGTGGAATTAGGTGGAGAAAATCAGTTAAATAATAATTTTCTAAATATTTAAAAAAAAAATCTAACGGATGTCCAACCCAAAATCGTTCAACAATATTATAGACGTTGAAATCCATAAATAATTTCCAAAATATTTTTTTATAAAATAATTAAAAAAATAATAATTGTGACAAGGAGAGAAGATAAAATATCTGTAGCCACTAAAAAATGAGGAGAGAGAAAAAAGCGTGACCAAGAGCTTGTGGATTGAAAAAGCGATGAGAGAGAGATGAGCATGAAAGGTGACTTTTTTGTGCGCTTTTCGCCACGTCAGCACACTGGCCGCCCTTATTTACGTAGCGCGCCACGCGTATTTTACTTAATAAAACTTGGGTGGAAATAGATGCTTCTGGTCCATGCGAATAGTTAGGTTTGTATTTAAATATTATTAAAAATTCTCCACCACAAGAAAATTTTTTAGGGCTTCTCTCTCTCTCTCTCTCACGCACTCTTTTCGTCTTTTTTTTGGTTCTCGATATTAATGTTTTTGCTTTATGACACGTGTCTGTAACTCCTGGAAAGTTCTAGGTCAACAACGAAATGAGAGGGCGAGATCTTCCTAATCTTAATAAAGCGATGAACATTATCTTCTTATTGTGGTTCAGTCTTGTCTGATAATCATATTGGCTTGATCCGCATGAAGTATGAATAAAATAATCTGTTTTCAACGGTCCTGATCTTCTTATTAATTTGATTTTTGATTTAAAAAAATTGACTGATGGAGACATTCCGTCTTCTCTTATAAACTAATATAAAATGACTTAAATACCCTTATAAAATAATTTTGCCTCTTGTGTCAAATTTGTTATCTTCTCCTTCACCCATTAAAAAGTCTGGATCAAAATCAAGTTTACGTGGCGTGTTCTAGTAGGAGTTTAAGATACATTGGAATCCCAGCCAAGTCATTTTTTATTTGGCATGTAATCCAATGTGTTTGTTCTCCAACGCAGCCTCATAGACACCTTATTTTGCTATAGGAATCGCAATTCTAAGTTAAAAATAAATTATCATGAAAATTGAAGAGGTTAAATTGATTATTTAAATCAATAAGTTTTTAACATAGTGGCTAGGACCTCCCTTAAAAAAGTGGGAGGTCTTGAGTTCAAACCCCTTAGTTGGCCACCCATATGGACATATCCCTGACTTATCTGATATGTGTGGATTGAAGATTTGGACGAGATATGGTGTTGTCATCCCAGTAGTTAATAGAAAGCAAGGGCCAACTTGCTTAGTTGGTCAAATCCCGTTATCATTGAGTTATTCAATTCATTAAAAACATGCTTACCTATTAAAAGGGCTTAGACTCATAGTTCAATTGGTTTGACACATTAAAAGCAATTTTGTGGTCGTGGGTTGAAGTATAGCTTACCCATCAGAGGAAAGAAAAAAATAAAATGTTGAAGAGGTTAGATTTTTGTGAGAAAAAATTAATGGGACATTTTATTCGAATTGTAGAATATGATTTCCAATGTTGGTTATAGGTTATTAGAATCATGTTATAGATATTGATTTAAAAAAAAAAAAAAAAAAATTAAGAATCCCTTATTTTCAACCTTCAAACCTCAAGACAAAATAGGATTTATAAGAAAATGGAAGGTGATGAAATTTTGGATAGAAAAATTAAGGGTTTTCTACAAATGGCTAAGGCAAGGTTGAAGACAAGGTTGAGTAGATTAAGAATAAAGTATCATGGACGTTGAAGAGGTTAGATTTTGTGAGGAAAATCAATGGGTTGTTTGATTCGAATTGTAGAATTTGATTCTCAAATTTTGAATAAAGATTGTTAGAATCAGAATGTAGATATTGATTTTAAAATAAAAAATCCCTTTTAATTGCCCTATTTTTTATAATTGATTTAACATTCAAAATTGAATATTGTTTGATTAACTATTCACAAAAGTATCGTATGAAAATTTTACCAAATTACATATCTTGAAGTTGAAGACGAGAGTAAAATTATACTCTAGAGATTGAAAATAATGGTTAATTTAGAATAAAAATTAAATAAATTATTTTTATTTAGCGGTTGAAGAGGGCATTTTCAAAATAATCTATTGGGAAAGACTAAGGTCAAGGACACATTCACCAAAGCATGGAGGGGACAAGTCTAATCACTCAAAACTTTTATTTTGATATTTGAGTTAGTCCTATCAAATTACCAAACCACATAAAATATGAATGGAAATTTTGTTTTGGGTTTTGTAGATACAAAATTTTGCTCCACCTTGTGATCCTCTTTAACAAAAGAGTTCTTCTTTTTCTGTGCTCCTGGGAGGGCCTGCAACAACACCACTCTGACGTTTAAGTCAGAATTCCTAGTACAAATAGTGTTCAATATTTTTCAAAGAGTAAAATTGCTTTTTTTTTTTGGCGTGTTGCACCTTTGTATTTATGGGGGTTTCTTCCTTTAGATTTTTTTCGGATTTTCTCTATGATTCTTATCCGAGCGATTACACCTGTTTAGGAATTTGCCTTGATTTCCGCAAAAGCAATTATACTCCATATTCCATACTCTACAGGATTTGTGTCGAGCTCCATTCCAATGTAACTTGGTAATTTGGCTTCACTGGTAGATCGAATGATCGGTTAGGTTATCATGTAATTCGGTTCTTCAACTAAAATTCCTCGAGATTTTCACGTGTCACTTGTTCGAGAAATATCCTCCACAAGGTTCTAAATTCTAATTAGATTAAGAACTTGTGATGTAAATGAATGTGTGATAATTCATATACATTTAGGTTTGCCTAACAAGAGAGAGATTTATGGTTCTAATTATCAAATTAAAATCTTATGATGCCAAACCACATGAATCATAAGTATAAAAAAAAAATTGATTTTGATGGTTGTAATTTGAGTTGTCAATGAATTAGATTAAACTTGAAACCAGATACATTGAGATAACTTCGGATCTTGATAGAGGACTTAAGTTCCAACAAGGATTCAATTTGATAATCGATTGGACTTACTCTAGAGCAATCATGTCTAGGGTCCAATCCAATAAATTGTTAGAAAGCATATAAATTTGATTAGGGTTGGGATTCGTCAATCCTAAGAATGACTCATAAAAAAAAAAAGAAACACACACACACACACATGATCCCAACCCTTTAAATACAAAATCCAATGGTTGAGATTTATGAGTATCTTGATAATACAAATCTCAGGGATACTTTTCCCGATGATAAATCTCAACTATTAGATTTTGCATTTAAAGGGTTGGGATCATGTGTTTTTTTTTTCATGAGTCATTCTCACGAATCAAGGGATCCTGATCCATTAGATTATACATTTTATTTAAATGTGTGAAGTTCATTTAGATTTCCATACTATCGGATTTAATCCAATTTGGACCAACTCAATTGTTAGTGCATTGGATTTAGAACATATTATCGAGATATTAAAAAAAAAAAAACCTTATTCACAAAAGTCTAGTCTAAAGCTTGTGGGATCGATTTCAATCAGATTTGGTCCTTATCAATTCTAGTTATAATCATTCGATTCAATTGACTTTTTGACATAATTTATCAGATTAAACACTAAATCCAATTTATTTAGATAACTTTGGATCTAGATCGAGGAGTTGCGTTCTTATAAGGATCCAATTTGATAACATAATGTATCAATTCTAAATCAATCATGTCTTGATTTAATAGGGGATTGGTCCAATAAAATGTGAGAAATATATAAAATCAAATAATA
Source organism: Akebia trifoliata (assembly GCF_017979445.1). Lineage (NCBI taxonomy): Eukaryota > Viridiplantae > Streptophyta > Magnoliopsida > Ranunculales > Lardizabalaceae > Akebia > Akebia trifoliata. Next base: position 3,593,125 of record NC_141381.1, on the reverse strand, counting down.
AAATTCAATGGTTGTCTTGCCCCAATGTTTATCCCCGAATAAGGAGGGATGTAGATTCAATCTCACACATATCTCGAGGAAATTTTAATTTTATTTAATTTTCCCTTCTCTTTTTTTAAGAATACCCCTTCAACTTTATTAGATTTTCTCTTCTACCCTTTTCCAATCATATTCTTCCAAATTTATTCTCTTTTCTCTAGTCCCTATTTTTTAATGATACCCCCTTAATTTGATTGCTTTTACACTTATATTATGAGGAAATATCAGGTGTGTCAACAGTTTGAAACACACAGGTGTTTCAAACGTCGACCACAACATGAATGGGCCACATGTTATATTAACAACAGTTTCCTCGATTGTTTGATGCAGGCTAGCCACTTCAAAGTTTATATCTTGAGTCATGATAAACTAACTACAAAAACCATATTTATCTTGACATGGCATGTTTATAGAACCATAGATTTTTTCCTCTAGATATAAAAGAAAAAAAATGAGTATTGATATTCTAACAAGTATGTGTGTGTATGTTTTCTCGGTATACACAAATGCATATTTTTTATGGGGATTTGCATTTGTGCGCACTAAGGAAACAATTCTATGATTTCGTGTTCGTAACATGTCAGTCGAGTATTGATCAAGTGAAAACTTTCAAGTTAGAAAATAATTATTAAAAAAAAATGTATGATCATGTGCACATTCCATGTTGATAGAGTATCATTTTTAAGTTAGTTTATCATTATTCTTAGAGACAGGATTACATGCACCAAAACTCCTCCCACAACTCAACACATGCCAAATAAGTCACAATCCAAAGAATTAATGCCTAAAAATTAATAGTAATTTAAGTTGAAAAAAGTCATCGAAATTCACTTTTTGGCGAAAAAATTTATGGTTTGGTATGTATTCTGAAGAAAAAGATTTATGATTCCGTGCATATGCCGCTTAAGTGGGTGATTTTTTCAAATCCGTTTATTGTGACTTGTACCTAAAATCTCTCTTTTTTAAATTTCCCTAAAATATGACTTACTTGTCATGTGTTGAGTGTGTGGGAGGAGAATTGCAATCCTCCACCTCGGGCACATGGGATCCGAACCTTAGTAACTCAAGCTGCCGCCTACTCAATTAGGTCACCCCGGTTTCACGGTTTAGGGGTGGATTCGGCATCTCAATTATTAAAAGCGCGTTTTTATCTTAAACCCCTCAAATATTTCTAAAACACTAATTGAGACCCCCCAAATCTTGAAATGGATCACAAGTCATCCGTTATTGTGTTCATGTAATATAAGACTTGCAACTATTAATCTTAAACCCCTCAAATATATCTATTATACTATTGAGGCCCCCAAATCTTTAAAATGGATTACACGTCATCCGTTTTGTGTCCATGACCGATGACTCCATGTGATCTAAGACTTCTTCTGGAAGTATCTATTGTAACCAGCCATATAAAACATTAACGTTATTGTCTCAAACTATTTCAAGATCTTTTTAGGCCCACAAATCAATCCACTAGTTTTTCCTAATCATTTTTTTAAAGTTTTTTTTTTTAGCTTATGACCTATTTAATTAAATTATAGGTTTACCGATTATGATCAAATAGCAATAAAAGAAATGGATGAATTAGATTGTCAAGTTGACTTGATATTGATATTAATCAACAAATCATAAAAACTAGGTTTATATATATACACACATACATGCTCTAGAGACGCTCTCGACATGAATACATTTTGGGATTCGATGCTCTCGTGCTTTTCATTCCCACTCTGGTCACTAAGACTGGGACTCTTCTTCCTATATCCTTGATTCACCTAACAAAGTTTTAGGAGTGGTGACTAGACAGTTGAATCTAACTTTAGATTTATAACATGGTTAATATGATTTTAGTCACACAAGTGTCACAAAGTCTTTGTAAGATGTATAAAGAAAGATTTTATTGGCACACCAACTTTTAATGGGTGAATCTCTATTTCATGTGCTAAATATGATCAAATTCCAAGTTCGTTGCACTGTTCATTTTAATTATCAAAACATGCATTTGTCATTTGTATAACCTACGAACTTTCAAGTTCATCACTTTTAATATCTACGAATTCGTAGATATACCAACAAATTCATTGATTATACAAGTGACAAATTCACTCGAAATGCATGTTTTGGGAATTAAAATGAACAATGTACCGAAATCAAAATTGGATATAAGTTACGCACATTTTGGGAAAAATCCCTTTAATAATTGTCTACCACACACACACACAAACAAACATATATATATATAGTAATAGATTCGGACCTATCACATCTATCATTTTAAGTACTAGTCCAATCCCATAGTATATATTTTTCTTGATTCAATTGGTGATCTGAAAAATCAACATTTACATAACAATCACAATCCAAGTCCATTCCTTTTAGTTAAACCATATGTAAAATAAAACATACATGATCGACATTAATAAATAATAAAACAAAATGAATTGTAGAAGCTTTTATTTTGGAAAATTAATTTTTTTTGTTTGATTACATTGGCAGGAAATCCCAAAGATATATATACCCTAAGTGTAAATTTTCAAAAATTGAAGAAACGATATTAACTTCACAAAATATTTAGTTTGGATCATCACTAGAAGAATGATAATTGTCTAATATGATTAAATTCAAGATAATATATTTCTCAATCGTTAACTTATTCTTAACACGAAAGGCAAACCTAAAGTTTTCTTGCATGGAACCAAACTATAGTCAATTAGTAATGTCAATAATTTTTTTGCTACACTTTTTCTAATAGAGAAATGTTGGAGTGACTTTGCAAGATACTACGTTCAACACTAAGCTGGCATGGTTGTGCTTAGAACCATTGATGTTTTTCGCTTGATTCTCGAGGAAAAAAATATGTATGGTTCTAAGCACAATTCAACGTTAGCTCAGTGTTGAACACAATGTCCTACGAAATCATTGTAGAACTATTCTTTCTAATAAGATTAGAAATGATTGTAAGATTAATTTATTTTTTTTGAAAAAAATAAGGTATCATCGAGAAGAGAATTAAAAATTATAATAACTAAAAGACATACAAAAAAAAATTCTTAAAAAAATATTTCTAACTTCAGCTCCTATCGAGGTGGAGTCGTCATGTGTGCTGGATGGAATGACAAGGGAATTGTGAGTTTAATCCCAAACCAGACAGAGGAACATTCAGAACAAAGCTATAAGGACAAACCATATCCTACAAAATTTAACATATTTTAAAGTCATGCGAATTTTGACCCAAAGTAGACAATATTGTACTAGTGTGGATCTGTGACGTTAAAAACAATATCATAGTTAATGACGACTCATCCTATTGAATGTGGAGAATGTTACAATCCTGTTGGTGTATGTCACGCCCCCGATTTAGGATTTAGATTTTTTCAAATCTCGAGGGTAGAACGAAAAAATAAAAAAAATCTAAATCAAGATCTTCAAAGCCTAAATATGATATGTATTTCTTCCAAATAATTTCAATGGAATTTTTTCTAAAAATTGAACTTATGAAAAAAATTTACTTATAAAAGTATACATGTATAATCAAAATCTATATATCCATTACATTTCAACCACTATATCATAACGAATATACATTATTTAAAAAAAAATAACTATAATTATAACCCAAATCTAAATAGATTAACTATACATCTCATATCGATTAATAGTTGTCCACGTCATAAACATTAACTCTCACTCTCTAGACATATACATACAAAAATACACAACACACATAATGTTATTATATATAAGAAAGTTCAAAACTACACAAAATAGTTCTACTAAATTTCAATCTCATCTCACATATAATATAAATGGTGTTCATTATCCTGATCTTACGATCCCTCTATATAATAATGTTCTCCATCAAGAATAGGCATCTCGATACTAGGACATTTGTAATGTTTTATTTGTCGGATAAGTAATAGGGAAGTTACTAAATAGTAAACTCACATTTCAAGTTAATAGTCTTAATATAAATGGATAAACAAGTTAGTATATTATAAATAATACAGGTTTTTAAATAAATAAACAAAACGAATAATAGTTAAATCAAGTTAATCTTTAATAAAACAGTAACAAAATATCTCCATCTCATTATAAAACAAAACAAATATAAACATGTCATAAAAATATCAATCCTAGTAGTGTATTTGATAAAAATGACAAGTTACATGACTGATACAAAACTATTGATATGCATATCGATGCTCTAGTACTTAAACAGTGTAGAACTCACCGTTAGTTCCTGATTTTATAGTTGGTCTGACAATTTATCATAATTGGTGAATCATGTTTTTCGGCTCAGGTTGGGTGTTGATCTCTAACAAATATCAATCGTTTGATTACTATAAACTATAAATAATCATTTGACAAACCAGCTTCATTACACCTGTGTGGTATGCATGTGTCCTCAATCAATCTTGTCAACTATAAATCATTTTTACAGTATAATTTATTATTTTTCAATAGAAATAAGATAAGAATTTTCTGAATAATAGGTATAATGATATTCTCAAGTAGTATCTCATACTATCAGAGAGAATTTCAAATCCCTATTTTTCCTCAATACAAACACATATCCCATTCTCGATTCCAACCAATCGAGATTCCTATTTTCGATTATGATCAATCGAGACTTTCATTCTCGATTTCAAATTTAAACTTAGACATTTTTGTAATAGATAATCATCGAATTTAAATACATTTTCAAAACATTGCATCTTAATAATTTTTTAAATAAACACTCTACGAAAATTAATTTGTTAAATAAATTGATTTTCTGGCTACACTCAACCAAATTCACTTATTTATATTTTTCGATATTTAAATATTAGATAAAAGATATAAAACGAATTATTCTACAATTCGATACATGAATTTTGAATTTAAATCATAATAAATTTGAAAGTAACTATCAAAATTGAAATAAAATAAATTTTATTGAAAAATATATTGCAAATTTAAAATTATAAGTTTTTTTACTTTCGCAACGGGATTTTACGTGTTTCTACGACATTAAAATGATTTTTCTAGCTAATTTTCTCGATGATTCAACCAAATAATCTAATGACTAAGTAGATCTCGACATTTTGGATATTTTATTCTTCAGTGTCGCATCTAAATTCACGTCCGAAATATGTTTAAATATCTATCAAAGATAACGTACACGAACCTACTATTAAAACCCACTTGTCTCTGTTTTTTTTTTCTATTTCTATCTTTGTTTCTCTCTCACAGTATGAATGAATATTAGCTTATATTATAATATAGAATAATATATTATATTACGTTATAATATATAAAATTAATACACCTAAGTATCTAATCTGTTAACACATTATAGCATATAATATATTATAATATAATATAATAATATTTATATTTATATTAATTACACCTTACCCCTTTAATACTTCAATAATGTTAAATCTATCCCTCTTATATAAATAATTATAATTAAATCAGATTTTATAAAAATACTTTATTTTAATATTTTATTAATATAAAAAATAATTAAATATATTATTTTTTATATATATATATATATTGTTATGTTCGTTACATTAGACCATTCGACCCTTGTGTCTCAAATTTTCAAAATTTCTCACCGATTTTTCTCTATTGATCAAAATACCTTTTATGCCCTAAGTTTTCTTGATAAAATTAATATTTTCATAACTTATCATATTAAATTCGGATTTAAATATGCTGACAGTCTAAACCATGATAACGTTCGTTTGATCAAAAGAACTTCTTATAAAATTTTGAGTTTTATCTACTTTGACTAAATGTTCTAATTCTTCGATCATAATCATGATAAGATCTTTCAAATTGTACATTTCATTTAGTAAAATTTTCTTCTAGAAATTATTATTTTAAATCAATAATATCACAATTTATGTTTGACAATTGTTTATTTTAAAACTTAATAGGAAAATAGGTCAAAACAGTTGACTTAATTTCTTGATATACATAATAAATTTCATGGCTACAATGCGTTTAACCAGGCTAGAGAAAAGACTACTAAGGCTTGAGATGGGGAGTCGAAGTAGAGCCATCTTGTGTGATGAATGGAATGAAAGGGGGAGTTGTGAGTTTAATCTCACATTAGATAGGAGAGCATTTAGAATATGGGCTATAATGACAAATTAGACCATACATGATACAACGTATTTTAAGTTGTGTGGGTTTCAACCCAAAATGGAAAATATTGTATTATTGAGGGCTTAAAGTGTTGCTTAGTCACATTAAAGAAATTATTTACAATTGCCCTCGTCTCATTGACAAGTTTTCTTGTTTTGAAAGCGTTGCACGCCTGATGTCCGCTTTGACAATACAACACTCATCCCCTTCAACTTCATCGACGTTGATGTTATTCAATTTTTCATAACCAAAAGAAAAAAAAAATTAAGACCAATAATCACTCCTACAATGAAATAATGGATTCTTTTCATCCTTAAGATACATGTTTTTTTAGACACTTAGATATGCCCATTCACGTTTTGGTCAATATTAGAAATAATCTTAGATATATTTTCAAATTAATGAAATATGTACACCAGAGTTTGCATATATACTATGACATGGGCATCATCTTTGGGGTTAAGGGGGTAAAAGACAAACACGATAAAATTGAAAGAATATTATTAGAAATGGGGGAGAGGGAGGAAAGATAATAGAGTAAGTTTAACCTTGCTATGTAAGATTCCAAATCTTACTAAGGGTCATTGAGCTCACCTTGTGGGATCCAGAAACCTGATTTGATGCCACAATAATGTATAATACGAAATCTATTATCTTTAAAAAAAAAATTGAAAAATGTCAATTTTCACCATTAAATTTTAATTTTATATTTGAAAGTTTGGTGGGAGTTTAGTAGCAATCTATTGTCAAAACCTTGGATCAAGCCCAAAAAAAAAAAAAAAAAATTATTTGATCTTACTTTTTCATGATATTTTGGGGGCTATGGTGTTGGATTGCCAATTTGGTAATCCATTTGAGCTCAATGACCCTAAGTAAGATTTCAAATATTACTAAGTTAATAAGGTAAGTGTTAATCAAAATAGTATAGGAGGTGGGGTATCTAAAAAGAGGAGAAGATGAAATGAAATATATAAAGTTGAACGTGTATTCTTGGAAAGACAATAAAAAGTTTTCAACAAGATACATTATTTATGTGGGGAATGAAAAACGAGAGGGGGGAGGAATCGACCCGTGTTATTATTAACTGAAGTTTGCCTGTAACCCCGAGGGGTTGGCTCAATGGGAATTTCGGATTGATAAGCGATTAATGCTTGTAGGTAGTGAATTCGATACCCAGCATGAGCATTAATTCCTTAGGAGCCACCTGCGAGGACACACCCACACTTACTTGATGAGTGTGATGTGCAGGCGTTACACATGCCCTGAGAGTTGTTCTTGGACAAAATCATGGTATGTGGACTAGGCAAAGTCCAACTATGGGCCCAATCCATTGTTTACAGGGATACCAGTTATAAAATAAAAATAAAAATTTGGCCGTGCCTATGATAGGGACATCCTCTTTGGGGTTAAGGGAATAAAAGAAGAAAAATAATAAAAATAGAGGGCAAAATAATAAAGAAAGGTAGTATTGAAAAGAATAATAATTTTTTGACACCTCTTCTAACATAGGCCCCCATCTCAAAATCGTAGATCATTTCCTCGGGATACGTAGAATCATAAATCTTTTTTGTGTATCTCGAAGTAAATGATGTACAGTTCTATGATGGAGGTGTAGGGGGAATAAGTCAAAGGGGAGGGGAGGGGCGTTAGATTATCACAACTCTATTGAAAAATGGTATAAGAAGAAAGAGAATAAAGAATGAGACAACTTTTAATTGTTATGAGATAAAATGGTAATCTCAAAGAAGAAGAAGAGTAAAGGTAAAAAGGTAAAACCTATCTTCAAAATGCATGGTTTTAAATCAATAAAAGATAATCAAATGAAATTTTTGGGCTTAGTCGAATGATGGAGTAAGTATTCTTAGGGATGATTGGAAGTGTGTAGGAACCATAGATGATTTTTCACTTGTATCTCGTTGAAAAGCATTTATGGTTCCTACACCCTTTCACGACAGAAACGTGTGATATGAGGTACAAACTAGAGGTCACTTCAGCACTAAAGAAGTTAAATTTGCAGTGTCGTCTAAACTATTTATTAAAGATCATTTGTTAGGAATTATCCTAAAGATTAATGCTGGAGTGATCTCAGTGGGAGACACACAGGTAACATCTTAATGTGGTGGCATATGCATATCCATAGATGCAATTTCTCCGAAATAAAAGTAAAATGCATCTACGAACATGCACACGCCACCACGTGAAGGTGTCCCCATATGTCCCTGGCTGAGGTCACTATTAACACGACTCTTATCTAAATATCTCCAGGAAGAATACAACGAAAAAAAATGAGGATTATTTAAGTGGTCACATCTGACACTAAAGTATTCCTTAATTATGTTATATTATCTTTTGTTGCTTTTTCCAAAACACAATAGTGTTTTGTGGCCTTTTTGGGACCTCCTTTTGATGGATGTGGAACCCCACTGTGGAAAATAGGTTTGATATATGTGCTCTTCTCCATCTTTGGGTCTAGACAGGACAAATACAAAGTACACCACACACGTGTGCGCACATTGGCCTAGGCTTTAAATGTGAAGACAGGCCACGGGCCTACACGTGGGTTTTGTGGATGCAACCCTAGTTGACCATTGGGTAGGTCACAAATCTTTATAAATAGAGATTCCCTTCTTTCTTCAACACAGTACAGTAATTTAAAAACAGTAATTTTCTTTAAAAAAAAAACTTCAATTAACGGACCAACTTTTACTTGTAATACAAAAATCTTTTCATAAATGTTGATTTAATTTCAAAAGGAATGATGTGTTGTAAACAAGAATTCGTGTGGCAATAGATTCTCTTAAAAAACACTTTTCAATTTTTTTTTTTAAATTAATATTTGGGTTGGGATTATTTGAATTCTAAGAATGACTCATGAAAAAAACACATGATCCCAACCCTTTAAACTCAAAATCGAATAATTGAGATTTATAAATAGATAAATCACAATCATTGGATGTTGCATTTAAAGGGTTAGGATCAATTTTTATCTTTGAGTAATTCATCATCTTTACTCTTTTTTTTTTCTCTGAATAACAATAGTACTATTTGTTTGAAAGATAGATCGTTAAATCCTGAGATATGATTGCCAAGATCCCTACATCACTCTTAAAGCTCGTGTCTAAACTTGAAATTCTAGCTGACAAGTCAAATCTCGATGAAGTATACATTGATTTGTATTGGTAAAAGGGACTCACATCATCAAATTTACATTGAAATTATATTTAAAATTGTTTTAATTTTAGTATAAATTAATTTGACTTTAGAGCTATTACACCTAATAAATTAAACACATGTCAATTAAAAAAGAAGAAAGATTTATATGACTTATCTATCGCAATTTTAGTACAAAAATTCTCTTATTTTATCAAGTTTATTAATGAACAAACCTTACTTTATGAAATGAGGCTTGCATGACTAACTTAATAAGATTTCAAAACCTACTAGGGGTCATTGGGTTCATATGGATTATGAAATTGGCAATCCAGCACTATAGACATCTATATTTCATAGAAAAACTTTAGGATTAAAAAAAATAATAATAATTGAGGTTGGTTGAAGGTGTTGAAATTGTATGGCTACCAAAACCCTAAATTTAAAATTAAAATTAGTCGATGAAATTCAACTTCTTTTTTTTTCAAAGTACTTAGAATTTTTTCCTTTATATAACCTGTAGCATCAAATCATGTTTTTGTATACCACAAATTGATGCAATTAGGATCCACTTTAAAGAATGTAAAGTAACAAATTATTTGCACCAATTTCAATTTATGACGTGGATCTCCAGTCTAAGGTTTGCAAGGTAACAAACTTTTGTAAAGTAAGGTTTGGTAGATAACATTCATAAAATAGCACACCCGAACCCACCCCTTTGTTGGTTCGTCTTTTAGGTTGAGAGAGAAGATGTTTTTAGGTTTAGAAAAAAGATAAAAATGGGAATGGAAATTAATTTTTTTTGTGTAACATGAAAACATAAGTACATAACATATATACTTAAATCGGTTCGGATTTATCGAATCTGATTTGGCAACATCTAAATCTGTATCTGAAATTCATTCGAATCTTAAAATAACATCTAGATATGAATCCGATATCTGAAAAATTCAAATAATATTTGATTTTTGAATCAAATTCAAATTCAGATCCGGATTTTTGAATATCCATTGACAGGCCTAATGTTATGGGGCTACCATATAAATTCTCGAAGCCCACTTATTTATTTTATTTTAAAAGAGAGAAAATTACACTAATACCCTCATCAAATTACTCTCCACACTCACCATATTCTCTATAACCCATTGAACAAAAAATTATTTTTCTTCTTTCACCCCCCCTCTTCATATTTATCTCCTTTTGAGTTTATTGAGAAGTTGAATCAATGGAGATTAAATTTTAGGACTTTTTTTTTCAAACTTTTATTTATTTATTTATTTTTTGCATTTAATCATCAAAGAAGATGGAAAATCCACCATTATAATCTTCAAAAATGAAGATTTTGAATCAAAGAACTCAGATTTTGTTATTTTTGTTTTTTACAATTTTGTTCGGTAGGTTCAGACTGAACTTGTTTTAAGATCAATCCCAAAATGAATTAATTGTTTTTCAATTTTTTTCATATCAATTTTCCATGAAATCTAGAGAATTGTAGTGTTAGATTGCCAATTTGATAACCATTTTGAGCTCTACAACCCTTAGTAAGATTTGAAATATTACTAAGTTAGTGAGGAAAGTGTCGACAACAAATTTCACAATCTACTTTGATACGTGTAAAAAGAGATCATAAATAATATTGATTGATTTTGATGAAAAATGGATATATAGATCACAATAAACAAGATCAAAAGAGTGTTTTTGCTCTGATTAACAATTAAGTACAAAAATAGGGGGACGGATCATAGGACATATGTAAAAACAATGTAATAATAAAAAATTTCAAAATATGGGTTAGAAGTTTAGGATTGATCTGATTTTTTGTGAGGATGATCTTTATGATGAGAAGATCATCCTAAAAAAAATCAGTCAAATCTGAAACTTCTAACCCCATCAAAACTGATTTAGAATCGATTTTTTACCAATAATTTGTAAACCACTTTTGATGGACTTACAAGTTTCAGATTGAGATGATTTTTTGTAAAGATGATATTCTCATCATAGAGAACATCCTCACAAAAAATCAGCTCAATCCAAAACCTCTAACCTATATTTTGAACAACCATTGTTTTTACATATATCCCTTGATCCACCCCTCAAAAATAGTGGTGGTCACATGTGTGTAACTTTTCTTCTCTCCATGCTTAATGCTTAATCAACTAAAACGGATTTTCTGACTTTCGAAGAAGGGTTTTTAAACTTTATTTTCTCTAGAAGTTTATCGTAGATTTTTTTTTTCCGTACTTCGTGTTTAATCGTTTGAGAGAGATTTATTGACTTTCGGAAAAAGGGTTTCTGGTTTAATCTTCTCTTGAATCGAAGTTCAAGTTTCTCTTAAAGAACCTTGCTTTATCTTTTGAGGATGACTTAAGAGCTTCTTCTTTTTTAAAAAGAGAACTTATGTCTTTTGAGAGAAAGTGACCGGATCTTCCAAATGAGGGAGGTTTTGATATTTATAAATTTAAGGTAGGAGAGTATTTCTCATTGTACCCATTTCTTAGATAGATTTTACGTAATGATTTAAATACGGTTCGGTATTGGTCTAATCCATTTTAGTGGATTTTGGACTTAACTATGAGCTAATCCGTTTGTTGGGGGTATTGGCCCAATATTTTATGTAGATCACTTAGATTTATTGGACTATGAGCTTGATCTACGAAAACCCAAAATCCAATCTTTAAAAGGTCTATCCCAACCAATGCATCTAATTTGGACACATAGACCCACTTATAACTATTAAGGGATTTATTTTGATTTATAAAATTTGTAAGGGTTTTCCCAAAATGTTGATGCCCCTACATAAAGTGTTTCGAGAAGATCACCATCCATCAACGATATTAAATCTTATTAAGTTAGTAAGGAATAACTATGAGAGCCCAACAAAATCTACAAAATCTGGACTATAAATCCATTATTTGATACACTATAAATAAAATTAAATGCAAAAAACTTTTCAAAAAAATGTATTTTATACCTATAAAAGCCTCAATCCATTCTCCATTGCAGCAATACTCTATCATCTGTAGTTGATAAACAAATTCAGAGTGAAGATGATGAAGTATTTCTCTTTCCTTTTGATGCTTCTGCTTCTAAACACATTCTCCTTAGGTACTCTGTCTCTCACTTCCTGGCAATTTAGACATACCCTTGCTACTTTTATAAATATTTGAAAAACCCTATATTTTCAAATTATGATATACATCCTCAACCTAAATCTTCTGAGGTTGAGGGACAAAGTGACCTAAATGCCCTCATATTCAACCTCTGAAATAAACTCTTGATTTTCCTCTCCAAAGCAAGCTATCATTAAAACCTCATATGTAAAGAATTCTAACCATCTTGTTTAATTCTATTTTTCTTTAAATTTTGTAAGCTTGGTAGCTGCCATTTTCAACACCTTCGATGAAGCTAGAAACGATGATGATTATTATTATTATTATTTTAAATTTAGTCTTGAGCTTTTAATCCATGTGGCCACAAGGAGATTTGTAATCTTACCAAGTTAGTTAAGCTAGTCTGACTCTACATTATTAACCTATTTCAACTGTTTTATGTGTATGCCACGTGAGCAACACATATGCGCGATGTGATGCTGTTTACCAAGGTGTTGATCCTCTTCAAGATCGTTGCACGAACAAGACTGTAGAGGTCCCTTTTGTGATTCTTCGCAGGTCGGTTCCCTTAGTAGGATGCTTGGTGTCCCTCGAACTCCTTCCATTCCATGTTACACAATGCCTCCGATGCCTAAGTTAGATTTTAGGTAAATCTATAGACAAGTAAAGTCCTTTTCTTAGAATTTTTTGCAAGTGTCTGCGAGTACAACTTTTATTGTTGATGTCAGATCGGATGATGTGGCAATGTTCATCCATGTTAGCACATCTTCTTGATGAGGAAAAAATAATATCCATCTAGATAAAACAAATAATTAGTGTTTTTTGCAAGTTGAAATAAAAATTAATAAAGCTGATGTGGTAATTTATTTTCTAAATAAAATTTGTTGTGTAATTATTTTTGTGTAGTGCTTCTAATTGAGTGTGATTTTGGAGACCCAAGATCTCTATCGATGACATCCCCATTTAAAAATAGAATAATGATATTATGACGCCCCCTCTTACATACGACCACCTACGCTCCCATTACAAAATCATAAATCATTTGCCTCAGGATACGCAGACATAAATCATTTTTTGAGTATCCTGAGGCAAATGATATATGATTCTGTGATGTCTAAAGGGGGCGTCAGATTATCACGACTATTAAAAAAAATACCCATATTATACCATAAGTTGGTGATCCAACTCAAAATCAATTGGTAATGAGCAGAGAGGCCCAAGAGCTTATAAGGAGAAAGACAAGGGTTTTCGACACAGGACTAAATTCAACACGGTGTCGCATTTATGGGCTGGGATTGGACAAAAACACTTGGAGATATGGAATGAGTGACATGGAGGAAAGAAAGGCCCACTGGATACCATGTGAAATTTTGGGGGTCCAACTCAATACCATTTGGCAATAAGTGGAGAGACCCAAGCGCTTCCAGTGAGATACAAGGCAATGGGTGTCTGATGTGGACAAAACTCAACAATACTCACATTGTGATGCATTCAATAAATGTGGACAAATAAAAACGTGGGGTTTCATTTTCGAATCCTCTTGGTGTAGCTCATGAATGAGTGAGATTTTCAATGCATGTGAATTGTCGAATTAAATGGTTTTATCTCATTTGAGACGAGATGATTCAGGTGAGTTAACTCAACATTGGTGGGTATGAGATAATAATAAACATTGGGATATCAAGAAACAATAAAGCTTGATAGCAAATTGAACGATCTTATTTAACTTGTATCAATACAGAAGATTCACAACTAGATGGATGAATTACAATACTATGTTTTCTATGATTGGATGCAGTCCTTAGGATTTTATTTTCTTTATGGATCCGAAGATCAAGGCCTTGATTAATCCTTAGCTACACGAATCGTATTCCTTCATTCCATTCTATTCAAAGTCAAGCTTTCTCTTATCGAAAGTGAGTTTGTATCTGCTTTTACAATCTCTATCCATGTTCTTTTATGTATTCCTCTCGTTTGTTTATAACTTTTCAATTTGAATCAGTTTTTAACTGGGACTATAATCAGTCTTTGTTGAATATGCCCAAACCATCTCAATCGACTTTCACTTGGTTTGTCACCTATTAGAATTATTACTACATTTTTTCTGAATGTATTTGATCCTAATTTCTCTCTTATAGTCTTTTCACTCATTCATCTCAACATCTCCACAAAGTTCAATTCAATAACACGATGAAAACTTTGCCTTCAAAGGAAACCAAAGGATTTGTGAATACTAGCCGATAATCGATACTTGTAATTCCCTCAAAATTCCAAACCTAATCAAACGATCCACATTTGGTTTAATAAAACACAACAGTTGTCTTCCCCCAATGTTTATCCATCATTAAAAATTGATTCACGCATCTCAAGGAATAATTTCAATTTTATTCACTTTTCTCTCTTCCCTTATCAAGATTACCATTTCAACTTTATCATCTTTCTTTTCTACCTATTTTTTAATAATTTCATTTTAATTTTATTCTCTTTTCTCTTCTCCCCCTTTTCCAACTAGAAATTATTCTTTCTATTTCTACCATCGGCATACTTCTTGTTTTCTGAAAAGAAGTAGAAGAGTAAAGGAAAGAGAGTTGGAAGATTTAGTATATTCCTAGAGCAAAGCAACGGTCACGCTCAAATGTTTCTTAGGGCATATACTTCCTCTATTTTTTATTTAAAAAGCTCCCTCACTTTATCAAGTTTGCTACTATCACAAACCTTACTTTATGAATAATGCTATCATGATAAACTTGGTAAGATTTCAAATCTTACTAAGGGTAGGCCCACTTTTTATGGATATCAAATTGGAAATTCAACATGATAGACTCATAGATTTTATTGAAGAAAGAAAAAAAAAAAGATTAAAAGAAATTATTTAAAGAAAAAAAAATCATTTTTTTCGCTTGGTCAAAGGTGCCAAAAACTCATAAACTACCAAACTCCCAAATCTAATGGTGAAAATTATCTCTGTTTTTTTCAATTTATTTTTAAAATTTTTAGAATTTTGTCCTTTATAACCCCATGGCATCAAATCATGGTTTCAATGCCAAAAATTGATGCGGTTAGGATCCATTGAAAGGTATGTTAAATAACAAATTAACCTCATTAATTTGAATCTTATGATGTTGATTTCCACTCTAAGATTTGTTGGATACCAAACTTAATAAAGTAAGGCTTGGTGGGTAACAAATTTAGAAAAGTAAGATTTCCTTGGAGTTGTTCTCTTTTGGTATGAATATTAAAGAAATATCACTTGTAAGTCTAGCAATACTAATTTAGTAAGATTTCAAATCTTATTAAGGGTGTTGAGCTCACCTTTCGCATGGAAAAACAAGATCCCAATCTACAGGACAAAATTCTGTGAATTAAAAAAAAAAAAAACTTAAAAAATATTGTTTTTCACCATTAAATTTTAATTTTAAATTTGGGCACTTAATAGCTGTTATTTTGGAAAATTTTCCATCGATATGAGTTTTTCCATGAAATCTAAAGGGCTGTAGTGTGATATTTTGCCAATTTGGTAATCCATTTGAGCTCAACAACCCTTAATAAGATTTGAAATCTTACCAAGTTAGTTAGGCAAGTGCTTCTCATTTTTATTTTATTTTTTGTGGGAACGAGTCGTTTTTTTATCACAGACTCCTCAGTGCTGGCCACGCCAAGCATGCAAGTGTTGTTTTTTAACTAACTAGGGTAATTAAGAATGCCATTCAATACACTTGGGTACATGTGATTGGTGGATCTCAAATTTGTGTGAGCAAATTATTTGTGGAATTACTAACCATGAGAGGCCACAAATCTGGACTATCAAATCCAGCGTTTGATACACTATAAATAAAATTAAATGCTAAAAAACTTACCCAAAAAATTTATTTTATCTATTATCTATATCTATTTAAATAAAATTTATTTATTTTACTCAAGTCTCCTCAGCTCCTCTTAATTGGACGAAGTAGTTGAGAAGATAGAGATTCTTGACTTCCATCTGATCCCATCTCTTGGTTATAGAAAAAAAAAAAAAAAACGGGAACACAAATTGGAGCAAGAATCTTGAAACCACATACAAGAATTTTCAAGTTTTGAATAAATTGAAGAAAAAATAATTTAATTTTTTGGTTTGTTTTATTTGGAACACAGATTTGACAACGCTTCGATCAATGGTTGCAAGTGTGAATCGTAATTCTAACTCTAACGGTTAAGTAGTTGCAGATGAAAGAGATTCTTCGACCTCCATCTCCATTCATTCTTCCATCTCTTGGCTATAAAACGGTATCTACAACCATATCCATATTTTTTGGATCTAAAGTTCTAAGTAACATTTTAGTGTGTGTTTGGTAACACTTCTGAAGTTTGAATAGAAGTGATCCACCTTTAAAATTTGGACTTCAGAAATTTTATTGCCGTTTGTTTCGATTCATATTTTAGAATTAAGTACCAAAATTCAAAGGTTTTGGTTCAACGATAGGAGGACGTTGGATGAAACTTCTTAATTCTGAATTTGTTTTTTATTCCTAAAATACCCTCCTCAAAATACTGATTTCTATCACTTATCCTTTCTTTATACAAACCTTAAAACCCTTACTTTTAACTTTTCTACCTCTTCTTCCTCTATGACAGTGTTGTCAAGGTCTCTCTCCTCTATCTCGTTTCATGTTCGAGAACCCTATATTTTTCATTCTGAAATTAACACAATAAGATCTCCCTCTATCTTTGATCTACCATTTTCATCCATTAATAGATATTTCTTTTTCTTCTAATATCACATGTTTTATATATGTAATTTCGATCATATGCTTGTAATTTAAAGATCTCGAGGGTTTTTTGAGTGTATGGGGTTTAGGTTTTGTTGATTTGAATGTTTCAAGAAAAAACAATTGAGATTATTAGTGTACTCATTTTGGTCTTGGACGATTTTTAAAATCATAGGATATTAGTGTTTATTCTAGGAATATCTCAGAATTATTTATTCCATGGATGATGATGAGGTTTTTTATTATAAAACCTAGAAACCATTGTTAATAAGCTCTCAAATTGTCATGTACCTGATAAGGGAAATAACATTACATGTGACACATAAGTATGTGTTAGGTGTTTGATATTATGTCAAAACCAAGAAAAAAATGAAGATTGATTATACATACTTTGGAATTAAAAAAATTTCCCAAATTCATCAAAAATTGATCATTGTTCATTACTATTCATAGGTTACAATGAAATGTTCTTACCGCAAACTCAAGCTAATATGATCACTTTACGCGATCAGATTGCAAATCAATTAGAAAATGCATGATTGTTTATTGTTTGAATATTATCTTGTTAGAATATAAATTTTTAAGTATAAATTCAATTTGAAAACAATACTTTTGGAGTGTTTGATTTATTAGAAATCAAAATTAAATGTGTGGATGATTTCAGTATGCATAACATGTTATGTTTTTTGGTTAATAATTTATTAGAATTATAAAAAGGTAATATTGTTAAAATAAGCATTATGTTTTAAAATTCTATTTGTAACCAAAAGCTTTTAAAAATGACAAACAAACAACTTTTCTAGAATTAGATTTCAGATTCTAAATTTCAGAAAACAGAAACTAGACATTAGAATTCAAACTTCAGAAATGTTACCAAAAGTGTATATGATGTATGCTTTAGTTATTTGATGTATGGGAAGCTTTACATGCCAACTATTTGATAAAATGTCTAATAGAGGAATTTTTTTTTTAATTTTTTAATTTTTAATTTTTTTTTAATTACTGTGATGAGAATGTTGTTTTGCGGTCCATGTGGTGAATTTTTTTGCAATTACATGATGGTGAATCTTGGTTCAATTTCCTTGTTGACTTGCAAATATTATTGGAGCTTTTGGAATTTTGTAGAATATTGGATCTTTGTTATTGATCTACTTTTAGAGGAGATGTAATTTTTGAGTTCAATTATTAATCAGAGTTGGGATTTACAAGTTCTATAATCCAACAGAGGGTTTTTTATTTTTATTGGGTGGTTGTCCTCTCCTTCCTAAAAGAACCTTCCACTTTAGAGCTTTTACTAGAATTCAAACAGGTTTATTTGTGTTGTCTCAAACACCTCTCAAATTATAGATGGAGCAAGTTTTTTCTTTTTGTTTTTGCTGCATGCTCAAGATTTTGAGTTTTTAACTCTTTTAATTAAAATTTAATTTTTTATGGGGTTGTAGGATTTTGTTTGGGCTTGTGGAGTGGAGCTTGCAATTTTTTGGGAAAATATTTTTGTTGGTTTAGTGTTTAGTAATTCATAGTGCCCTTTTCACATTGAGCTAGAGAATTTGGCACGTGTGGAGGAGTCTAATGCTGCTGCAAACTTGTAAATTAAGGGGTTGAATCCCTATGTACAATTCTTTTTCCCTTCTTAATACAACATTTTCACTTGCAAAGAAAAAAAAAAGATTTAGTTCAAGTTGAATCAATTTTCATAAATGAAGACTCCAAAATCATCAAGAAGGTTGAACCCCCTGGATAATAACAACTCTTTATTTTACTTTTTTTTTATAAATTAATTAATTTAATTTAGATTTTGTTTTTTGCTTGACAATATTTTCCGTGCTGGAACCATGTTTTTTGATATGTTCTTATTGACTTTTTTTCTTTCTCTCTCTATTTTTAATAGATTATACATGTGTTATACTAAACCCTATAATCCAAAGTATAAATCAAGCAAGAACACAAGAATCTCACACGACACAAAATATACGTGGTTAGATCAAAGGATCGACCTACGTCCACAGGCGAAAACGACGATATCACTATATTAACCAAAGAAGAACACGGTTACAATTTCTCTCTGTCTCTCGTATCTCTCTCCCCCTTTAGGGTTTCATCTCTTACCCTTTATATACTTAGGGTTACAAAGAGGTTAAACGGGTCGGATCCAAAATCAAACCACACATTACCAATTAAACGGGTCATGCGGATCGTTAACGGATCTCAAAAGATCCGGGTTGAATCCACAACCACCCTCCACATACAAGAATAGAAGACATCTATTTTTAATAAATTATGCATGTAAGAGTCATAAAGAGTATTTTATTTGGTGCTAATATGATTGGTTTTTTATTTTTCCCAACTTTCAAACTCGGTCCAATTGAATCACAATTTCATAGTGAAGACTCAAAAATTAACAATAATAATAAGGTATGCAACTACTTGAAAATAGAGAGTAACTTTGTAATACAAAAATATAGTGGGAAACACTCAATCAATAGTAAAAAAAATTTGTTATCTTAGACAATGTTTAATTGTTCTTTACCATATATGATTTAAAAGTTAGGTAAGGTGTTTGTCTTTGTAAAATTTCTTCCTCTTTGTAGTTTTATGTTACTCAATGCTTCAGGTTATCCAAATTAGTTTATAGAGATATGTAGCATTGCCATCCACAATGGTGACCAAAGTTCCATTCTCTAGAAAATTTAGTTTAAATTGTTTGAAGCTTTTTGGTCAGATCACTTATCAGGGAAAAAAATAGTATTTTGAAGTTTTCGTTTTGTGAATTGATGAAAATTTTGAAACTTTTAGTGGATTTTTGGTTGTAAATATAATTATGCTTGAATAGAAATAGTGGGGGTGTGTTTGTAAACATTTTTTGCTAGGAATTACACTTCACGCTGACGATGTGTGTTATTGGTCATAAAAAAAATGCATTACTCATAAAACCAACTAAGTTTTGTTTGAATTGAGATACGATTGCAATCCAACATAAAGCTCGTGTGGCATATGCTTCATCCACTTAGGCTTTAACATAAGTAAAATTTTCAAGCCTTCATAAAGTTCACACCTTTTTAATGCCTTGTTTGCTCCATTAGAGGAAGGGTGGGTACACAATAACATTTTTAAAAAAAGTTCTATCAACCCCATCCCCCCATTTATTCAAATTCAAACATACTGGATCAATGTGTTTTCTCATGCTTCTTTTGAAATTATTCTAGCATTTTATTTAATATTTAGGTAGAAACTCATCTTAGGAGGTCTTTTAGAATCAATGCATCAGATCATGAATTATCTATAGTGATAGTGGATAAAGGTTGGTTAGTGAATCCTCTAGAAATGAGGCAATGTGATGGTGCCCGTATGTGGCTAATAGTGGTTAAGGGTTCTTGACTTCCCAGAATATGTTGGACAAGTGCGGAAAGGAACTTCGTCCAAGAAAATAAAATTCATTTGGTCATTTGGAATTTTGATTTAATAAGAAGAAAAATTAACACATGTTTACAAGAGATATAAAGAAGGTAAAACCCTGATGCTTGGTGAGGGTGACTACAAGCTTTTATATCGGGGATAAAATACGAGAAAGGTGACATGTATGATTATAGAAAAAAGGTTTCATAGAGTGTTGTAAAACTTACAAAAAGAAGGGAGTGCGGATGACAAGGTTTGTAGAAATAAATGAGATGGGGGTTTATAATCTTTAAGTTTTTTTTCTCATAAGTTTTTATAAGTGATTAAATACTTTATAGAAAGAGTTGGAAATTTTTTTGATTCCTAGGAAGTAGATCAAGTAAAATTCAAATAATCCATATGTTTCTCCTAAGAAGACGTATTCCATTGTGAAGTTTGAATAGTTAGTCCTATGAAACATGGGTTAATAGTTATGGATGTGTGCAATAAAAGGTGGAAGGGAATGATTGAAAATGAAATGTGTCCTGAATTAGTTGAGAGAAAAGAAACAAAAATTCATATTCAAAAACTACGATGTTATGATATGAGAGATGTGACCAATTGCTTCAAGATGGTGGCAAAAGATATTATTGGATGAATAATGAAAGTAGGATAGACAAATTTGAAATGATGGCATTGAATGAAATTTTGGAATAACCTTAATAGATGATAAAACTAAGAAAACTTAATTAAGATGGTTTGCTCATGTATAGAGAAAACTAATAACTTGTGGTGCTCGAATACTTCAGTATGTCTAGAATATTTGTATCCACACAATACAATATTGGGACCAAAACTAAATGCTACATGGATATCTATGTCTTGGATTTGGGAAACGAGAAATCATATCCGTTTTTTTTTTTCTTGAATTAACACTTGTATCAGTATCCGCATCTTGATGGGCATTTTAGCCAATGAATGTTTGAAGAATGCAAGAGGAAACTTGAAAATGATGTGAATAGAGGTAGTAAGAAAAGATTAAAAAAAAAATGTGTCTAGAATGGCGAAACTAGATTTATGTTGTTGGGGAATAGATGGTGGTGGTTTTAAAGTATTTATTTTGATAATGACATTTCAAGTTTACAAAACTTTGAGTAGCTATCGATCGGTAAATATGGATTGTTTAGGAAAATCATTAAGAATCTATAGAGTGGATGCTTATGGCATATTTTCTTGTTGGTTTATGGCTTAGGTGATCTCCTATTTCTTGGTGGGACCCATTGTTCATGCAATAATACTTTCATAGTTTTTAGTCCATTTTGATGGATACATCACAAACACCCAAAATATTGAGTTAGTTTTTAGTTTGCAAAAAAAGAAAAGTAAGAATAATAAAATGGTGGAGCAGTTCACAATATGAAGCCAGTAGACTATTATGATTATTTAACTTGGAGCTTAAATGTCCTTCCTCTATCCTGATATGAAAATATAGAAATGATTCTTTTTCGTATTGCTTATTCATAACAATATGTTTTGCATACACTTGTATACAAGCGATCTGCATTTGTCTAAATTTTTGTTTGCATATGTGCATTTATATTGTCATCTATCTATTAATCTCTCTTTCTTTTCACATAAATATGAATTAGTTCAAATTTGATGGATCTTAGGTCTAATTTAAAATTTTTAAAGGAAGCGATAAAGAAAATTACATTCAGGAACCCAAATCCCGAGTGCTCAAAAAATATGCCAACTATAACCTCCAATTTTCTCATTGGTTGCACATTGATTAAATTCACTTGTTTAGGATGCTCTCTCTCTTTTGGACTTGAGGACATATGTGCTGATGCCTTTTTGGTTAAACATTCAATCAAAAGAAATGTAGGTGAATTCTTTATATTTTTTAGTATCTATGTTTTGAATAGAGCTTAGGTCAGTATAAGTTTTTAATACAAGAAGTTTATTGTTGAATGAATGTCAAATGTTGGTTAACATGGAAGTGATACATCTCAACTATAAAAGCTTATATAACTTATTTTCCTTTAAATGTATTAGCATTCCCCTTACCAATTATGTCCAAATTGCAATTGCAAGTACAAGAAATAAAAATATATAAAATAGATGCCTTTTCCATTAATTTTTAAATAATGAATTTAAAAGGGAGAATCCATCGTACGACTTTTTAATTTGACGAAATACCCTTCTTTTCTAACAAATTCCTTTTTATATCCCACGCATATTTCAAATCTGTCTCATCTTCTTTGCAAACCCCATTCAATATCTTTGTATTTTCATCAATTCTTAGTCTCTTGAGCTCCTGTTAATTGAAAATCCATTGATTGGATTTGTGACCTGTTTTCTTTGCAAATCTTTTGATGTCTCTATTAGAGATTAGAGATCTATTCTTGGTAAGGTTACGGATTTGTTTTTTTGTTCCAAGAAGAAATAGTTTGAAAAAATAAGGAGTTTAGGAACGATTTTGAAACACCTAGATGATTTCTTACCCACTTTTGAAATTGAAGATTGCAGTAAGGTAATGCGGAGAAGCAGATCCACTGGCCCTCATTAGATTTTTTGTTATATGATGCTTCATAAAATCTCTTGTAGTTTCTCCTTTATTAGTCAATAACTCGGTATCAACCTTTGCATCTCTATAACCTACTTTCTCATCCTCGATTGATTTTGTGAGTTATGGAAGTTAGATTCAGTTTAAATTAGTATTATTTGTAAAGATTGTATGTGAAATTTTGAAGTTCAAAGAAATGGACAACTGGATTTTGTGGGAGGATTCTTTATTTTTTAGGGTTCATAATAAAATTTAATTTTTCTAAGTTGATTTTTACAAGATAGATGAATTTGTTTAGGTAGTTTAGTTCGACTAAGTGCATTATTGGATGATTTAGTTTAGGTTCATAATTGATGCCAAAATGAAATCATATTTGGAATATTTGTTGTGATAGGTGGATCTTCCAATGCAAGGAAAATTCATTATGGTATCTTAAGGGTCAAGAGTTTAGCATCTTCTCAGCACGTCTTGTATATGAGATTCTTGGTTAGGATGGTGATTTTGTAACTTGGAAGTCAATTTTCTTAGGGAATCCCTAGGGAATATCTATTCATCTCAACCGTTTGTTGAAAGCTCTGTGTCCACGCTCCATGCCATAATTTTCCTTTCCAGTTAGGTTGGGGGAGGTACATTAGTCCCAACAATTATTTGCATTTTGGGCTGATTTAGACTGGTTAGTTTAGTTTATGTGAAATCTTATATCAATAAAGTGAATTTCATGATATTTCTGATGATTCTTCCAAATTTACAATATTAGAGGAATACAAATAATATATAAAACTTGAGAAAACAATATATCAACTATAGTACAAAAAATGTGATTAAAAGAAAAAGAGCAAAGCAAAGTAGTGAGCAGTAAAGTATCATATTCAAACTAAACTTGAAAACCATAATATTATAGCAAGTCACTACCAACAGACAACTAAGTGTTCATATTAAGTCAAAGTTTCAAACAACCCATAAACTTAATGACAATTTATTATTATTTTAATGTGATAGGGTGTCCCCACCCTCATTGAAAATATGATTAATTCTTGTGGATATGTCCTGTTACCTCAAATAAGTATATTTGGCAAAGTATTGCTAGCCAGTCTGTACCTCTCATTGTAGAAATTTCTTCAACTTTTTACCCAAAAATGTCTTTCTCATCCACCCTCTTCAACATCTTGTAGAAGAAAAACCTTTGATTTTCTTCACAAAATCTTTCTATCTCTCTCTCTCTAAATTCCATGGTCTCCAACCTCCAGTAGAGAACTCTTGATTCTTCTTCCCTATCTATGAATTACAATAGTTTAAGATATTTGTTAATTATTTGTGTTCTTTAAGTTTGTATTTTAACCTTAATTATTTGTTTTAATTATCTTAAATCTTTGTTTTCTTTTCTTGTTAAAGTTTGAGAGTTCGTAACTTTGAGTTCAATTCTCATGGAAATTGTGTTGAGCACTTACAGAATTATTTATAATACTTTTAGTGACAATCTATTTCATTAGGCCACTCAAATTATTCCTTATGGATTTAAAAGATTTTCTACTTTATTTTGTTGGAAATCCTTATTGTCTTGTTTTATTTTTTCTAAGAATAATTCATGTTTCTTACTGTAGACATCCCATTTTTGCATCCGCCTGATTAATCAACTCGTCAACCCGATCGCAATGATTCCCAATGATGGATGTGCATTCTATTGCTTTATTTTGTTACCAGATATGTTTCAGAAATCCGGATGAGGTATCTCGAATTGACAAAACCTTAGAAACCACGCTACGCTAGGAAAATACGACCCCAGAAACATAGAAATCATCATCTTGCAGACCAAAAATAAACTTCACGATAAAAATCATTAAAAAATTACCAAATTATCAAAATACCCCTAACCTCAAAACAACCCTAGAGCCTACGTTACACTTAGGAAAATCCATTCGAACACATAAAATGACAAATCGGAATCAAATAAATCATTTCACCAGTTTTAACAGAATTTGACAAAATTACGAAAATGCCCCTCATAAAGTTCACAATCATTTCACATAAAAATTTTCATAAATGACATAAACCAACATTCTCATTGAATTCCTTACGAAAAATCGATTCTAAAACATCCTAAAACATTAAAAACCGACTTAAAACGTGAAAAGTCCTCTCCGGGGGCAAAACGGTAATTTCACAATTTTCATAATTAAAAAATTCGAAATTAATAAATAAAACATTAAATAATTAAAGTGAAACATTAATGAAATTAATTTAAAATTTTAAACCTAAAAAATCGATTAATCGGACTCTCAGGCAAAATTGTTGAGGGTTCGTGGGATATTTCTTTAAGGACCCCTCCATTTGGGGGTCCAAAGAATTAAAGAAATAATGGAGGGGGGTTCTCCAAAAATTAAAAATAAATCAAGCAAGACTGAAGTCAAGGTATTAAAGTCAATCAAGTGAAACTGAAGTCAAAATTAAAGTCAATTAATTAAGACTAAAGTCAAAACATTAAAAGTCAATCAAATAAGACCAAAAGTCATAATAGAATTCTAATTAAATAATAACTCTATCTAATAGAGTTCTAACTTAAAAATAATTCTACCTAAAACAATTCTAACTTAAAAACAATTCTACCTAAAACAATTCTAATTAAAACACAATTCTACCTAAAACAATTTTAACTAAAACACAACTCTAATTAAAAGATCTCTAATTAAACATTAACTCTATCCAAATCAACCCTAAAAAACATCTATAAATAGAGGTGCTCACACCCTATTTTCGTATCAAAGAAGAAACCCTAGGAAAAGTAGGTGAAGAAGCCTCCACAACTTCTCTAAAACCCTAATTTTGGAGCACCAACTCCTTATTTAACACCCCTGCTCTGATTTTAGCCTAAAAAACACCCAAAAACCTCTCAAAAACATCCCAAAAATCCACAACAAATTCGAAGCACCCAGATCCAAGAAGGAGATACCTTACCTCGGAGATCAGAAATCAGATCCGGAGATAGAATTAAGTAAGGAATACGGTACAAGGAACCATTTTCACCAGATCTTAGGGAATAGTACTTTTACAGATCGAAGGTAAGTTTTTTTTATTTTTATTATTTTTTTAATCTAGGTTTGTCATTAGCGATGTAGATTTATTTGGGATAAGTAGAGACCGGCCATGGCCGGGCGGGGTTGGTGCCTAACACCTTCCAACCCCGTAACATGATCCCCGGATCCAGATTTTTTATGGTAGATTAGTTCTTTTTATCCATGTTAGAGTCAGTTTGGTTCCTAGACCACAATAACTAGGTGGCGACTCCCAAACCTCAAGGGTCAAAAGCGGATCCGCGTACCCCGCGGATCGAGGGCGCTTTCACTTACATGGTATGAATACTTTCTAAATTATTTCTTTTAAGGTTCCTTTTTCTCAAGTGATTCAATTCTTTGAAAGCAGTTCTTACCCATGTGTGAGCTCTCAAACAATTGAGTCAATAAGAATATTAGATAAATTTGTATCAATAGAAAATTTAAATTTATCCTTTTATGATAAAAAAAAAAACATATATTATCTAATTTATAAAAGTGGATCTCTTCCTATCATATTTTATTAGATGGCGTCCAATTAAAAACTTAAAATTTTCATATGTTATTGAAAAATACATTTTTAATTTTCAAAATAAATGCATTTTATATCCTAAATATTGGGCTATATAAAAAGAGAATAAAATGCTCAATTTTTTTATATCATTTCCTGAGGCTAGATCAACCAATACCACATCAGCCTCATTCAAGTAGCTTTATCTTGGCAACTGCACATCCATTCGCCAATCGCTTCCCATCCCTTCTCTCTCCATCTTCAACTCACAAAGATATCTACATCCCTTTCGGAAGTAAATTTTCATAATCAATCTTTTTATCTCTTCTTCAATGGATGAGGAGGAGATAAAGAGTTGTTAAATATTGCTTTTGTTTTGTTAGAATTAGAATTATTCGGTTGTCTTTGGTATTTATGTTGCTGATAATAAGCTTTTTTATGACATGCATAGTGGTTGTATCTCGAGAGTTTGTCTCCTCTTCGTATTTGATGATTACTCAATTATGATTTCATTTATGTTTGATTCAGATATAAGTAATGTGAATAGTGTAAGACACTTGAAATTTGATTTTTAATTATAGGAAAAACTTGATTTTTAGTGAAGAGTGTGGTGATGCCATTAAGTCTCTTCATATGCAGATGTTACAAACATTCATTAAGTATATTTTGCTAGGGCAACGCAAAAACCGTAGGTTCATATCTTGAAAAAGCAAACAACTTATTTACAATGAACATTATAATAAGATATTTGTATCTATTTATTCCCTCTCCATTTTGTTTACCATACTAATTTATCTTTGTAATGTTTAGATCGTCATAATAGTAATTGTTACTTAGTTTTGTAATCTGTAAATTTTGATTAATCTAGAATTAATGGATTTTTTTAGAACAATGGAGATAATGGTTCAAACTTCAAAAAAAAGGGAAAAAGTGGGACATAAATGTTATTTTGAAAATATCTGATAACAAAAGGCCCATGGTTCTCTCTTTTATTACAGGGTTATGTATATAAGATTTTTTTTTTAAAGAAGTATTTTCTAAAAATCTATTTTCTTTATAATCATAAGGGGTATTCTCCCAAGCCAGCTATTCTGATATGTGGGGGAAATATGAAAAACATTTCTGAAAAAACATATGTTTTTTTATAGGGTCAGGATCAAGGGCCATATGGAAAAACATATGTAAAAACAATGTAACATTAATAAATTTTCAAATATGGATTATAAGTTTCGAATTGAGCTGATTTTTTGTGAGGATGATCTCTTTGATGGGAAGATCATTCGAAAAAAAAATCAATCAAATCTGAAACTTCTAACCCCATTAAAAGTGATTTAGATGGTGGACCGTCGATTTTTTATCAATTTTTGTCAATAATTTGTAAATCACTTTTTATGGATTTAGAATTTTCAGATTGAGCTGATTTTTTGTGAGGATGATCTTCTCATCATAGTGACCATCCTCGCAAAAAATCAGCTCAATCCAAAACCTCTAACCCATATTTTGATAAAACCATTGTTTTTACATATGTTTTTGCATATGTCCCTTGAACTGCCCCTATATATATTATTTTTTATTTTTTATTAATTTTCAAATGTATGTGGCAAATTACTACACAAATTCCAATTATTATTCCATACCATGCAAAAGATCTAACAAAATATGCATCCTTTCCAGCATGTGTGGATGGTTTGTTAGATACAAACTTGTAACTCAACATCAAAGATTCATAATTGTCTTATTTCATGATGAAAGCAAGGGAAAACACCATGATTCCAAGTTTGATCATGTGATTACTCAATTTTCTACATATAAAATGTATAGAGATCCATAAAGGAGACATGATCTAGCAAAAATTGGTACTCGCCAATCATCTTAGGCAATTGGAGCAATAGAAATCGTAAATGAAACCTGAGTGATGGACATGGTGAAAATTAAGAAGTGCAAGTTCAAAATCAAATCCTATCCAATGTTTAATCTTAATCATGAAATAATTAGTATTTTGGCTCCTCACAAATTTCGTGTTGGATAGAGCTTCTCACAAATTTTGCTTCTACGGGAAGTCAAAATAGTCCAACACGGGCCCGTGTGGATACAGGAGTCAGAAGTACTTAAAACATAAGTACTTCCAGAAATATTTTCTGAAGTACTGTCTCAAGTAGCTGAATACGTGTTGTACGTTTGGATGCAGGATCTGAGAAGTACTACCAGAAGTACTTCTCACAGAGTTTTGTGTTAGGAAACTATTATGTATTCTACTAAAATGACAAGAATACCCTAATATGTAATAATTACTGTTTTTAACATTATAACTCAACAACATATTCTAAAAAAAAAGTAACAGTTACTGTTTTTATTAAATAAAAACATTATAATATCATTTTATACTCATAATATACTTGTTCTTATTTTTTTTTAATTCGACAGAATTTCTCCTAAATATTGGACATATGAAAAATAAAACATGTATAAAAACATAACAACTATCATATAATAAAATCTGTATCATCATACATAAAATCATATGTAATAAATACACCAATATATGTAAAATGAAAAGAAAACATTCATAAATAAAATTTATATGTTATCGTCATACCAATAAACAAAGATGTTCATATAGTAGAAACATACTAAATTTATCTAAAAATATAATTTATTCAGTTAATAGTAACTTTTAAATCATAAAATTATATAATTATATCACGTCGATCCTAAGCTTCTTTTATAGCTTCAGTTATGACTTCTCTCCTACGTTCCATTTCTCTATGTCTTTCCCATTGTGAACATCTCGAAGGTCCAGGCTCATCTACACTCCTAGGGACAATTTCATATATATAATCTAATTCTTCGTATATAGCAAATTCAACATCTGCCAAAATTTCATTTCGAACGAAATTGTGCAGTCCCATGCAAGCAATGACGATATCCCTTTGAGTATCAATGGAATATGTGTGTATGTCCCTTTGAGTATCAATGGAGTATGTGTGTATGTCCTTAAGAATTGCCCATCTTGCTTTTAATACCCAAAAATACTTCTCTATAATATTACGCAATGAGGAATAAAGATGGTTAAATAACTCCTTCTTTTCCTTCTGTCATGTACCTCGTCGAAAATCTTGTAAATGATAACAGACACCCCTATATGGTGTCATGTACCCATCCATCAATGGATAGCTAGAGTCAACTAAATAATATTTACCTACATATGAATAATTATTTTATTATTATATATATATATATATAATTGAATGTATTTTTAAGTAAAATTTTGAATACCTACCTAACGGAGGGTGAGGAAATCCCGAATTAAGATTATTTATGATTTTTATGAATACGTTCGCATCATTTGCTTGTCCCTCCCAACCAGTAACTATATATATGAAGAACATATCGAAAGAGCATACAGCCATTACATTTTGTGTTATACCTTTTCGACCTAAATATCGAAGTTGATATGCTATTGGAACTCGTGCCCCAATATGAGTACCGTCAATCACTCCCACACAATCCTTCATATAAAAAGAAATTTAATTTTAAAAATTAAACATTATAATTTTTTTGAATTTAACTTTAAAATTTCCTTAAAGAAAGGTCAAAATCTTTGATTTGTGCGAATTTGATGAGGGATCTCATTCAAAGAACGAGGCACAATGAGAGTTTTGCACAATTCAAGGATAGCTTTCAAGATTTTATGAAAGTGTCTACTCACAATTTCTTCAAAACGTTGAAATCGATCACCAACACTTCGTATGCCCTCATTTTGTCATAATATCTTTAAGAACATTCCTAACGATACTTCCAAAGAAACGTTCCTTGTTCTTTCAAGACCCATATATTCATGTAAAGTATTGCATAATTTCTCAAATACATGTTTTTCCATTCAAAATTGTTCATGACATATTGCATTATTCCCAGACAAAACATAATTCATATAGTTTTGTCCAGTAAAATTACAATTAGTCTTGGGTTGTCGAACTAATTTATTTTTACGAGCCGTGCGATAATGATTTGCTGCAGCAAGTGAAGCCATACATATAATCTCATCGTCTGAATCTGAATAATCCATCTTGTTTTTGTTTACATTATTAATAAAAAAATATCATTTAATATTTCATATTAACAATCATATAAAATATTAAAACAAACATTTTTAACAATTAAACCATAATCCATAATTCATAATTCATAATTCATAAGATATAATCAATAATCCACAAACCAGAAATAAATAGAAACTTAATCCAAACCATAATCCATGAAACAAAATTTTATTTTATTAATCATATAGTTCACAAAAAAATGATTCATAAAAGACTGACCCATAAAAAAAAACTATGCTACCCTCTAGTGATCACCATGATAACGACGGTATTCAAAATCAATATACGATAGACGAGCATTATTTGTCGGCAGGTTATAAAAGGCATTCCTAAAATCTACACTCTCTACGAACTTGGATACCACATAACAATATCGATCGCTACCTATAAGAATCTCATCCACTAATTCATTAAGAAGTAGCAAGCATTCACCGGGAGTAAGCTTTTTTTACTTGTTTGGAAGATCATCCTTATGAATTTTTTATTGGAAAAAATCCACCAAATGACTGAATTCAACTTCGAATAAATCATATTTTTTTCTCTTTTTGTGTTTTGATCTAGAATTCCCACTTATTGACGACCTTCTCTGTGATAGTCTTGAATTTGGTGACTCATCAATATCATCATCAGGGTGAATTGGGAATATATTTTCTTGTGTCGCTGGAATGTATTCAGGAGTATCATCATCATCATCATCATCAGCAATTGACTCATTCATCATGTTTGTCGTTGTAGAATATCGAACACGAGATCCGGTAGCTGTGGTACCACCAAATAACTTGTCCAACTCATCCATATGTTCCAATGCCTTATAATGAAACTTATTATCTCCAGAATGTTACCATAAAAAAATGATAAATAATATTAATAGATATTTATTGACATCTTTATAAATAAGTGAAATTAAATATATTAAAAAATATGTATTACCATTTTTCGTTCAATCCACCATTCATCGCTCATGATGATTGAATAGCCGTTCCAACTGATTCCACTTACACTCATTAGATTGGACCAAGCCTTCCAATCTAATTTTGTTTTATTCCAATGATTTTTGAATTGTTTTTGTTCGAATTTAAATCCTGTTTTCTTGAAAAATTCATTTCGAACAAACTTTCATCCTAACTTATCTAAAGTTAGTCCATTTCTATGACCTTGCGCGACTGCTTCAACACATAGCTCAACAAAGGTCTTGTGTATATACGGACTCCAATTTGTTTTACCCTTGTCATTTTGTGTTGCAACTTGTTTGTCATTTTTCATATTTGTTGTTTCAGAAGGCATCTTAAATTGAAAACAAACAAATATGTGAAAAAAAAATTAAATAAATGTTTAAAATAAAAAAAAATAATCATGTGTTAGAAAAAAACATAAATAAATCATATGTGAGAAAAAAATTAATCACAACAAACTGATTCTGATATGATTTAAAACCAATAGAAGAGACAAGACAATGTATGTCTGATGTAGGACTTGTATTAAGATTGTTTACAATTAGGATAAAGCTTATATAAAATTCTAGCAAATAGAAATATAATAGAGAGAGAAATAATACCCTTAATGTTAATAATGCACCCAGAATGCACAAAAAATTATCAGAATACCTTAATAAATATATAATTACACTAAATATATATATAAATATAAAAAAATTATATTAAAAAAATTATAAAAATAATTATTTTCAATTTAAATAAATTTATAAATTTTATAATTCTATCGAAATTTCGACAGCATCTCCTCTTAAAAATGGATGTATGAAATTTTTCTGATAAAAAAATACCTGCATAATACACAATCTAACATCCACGCAACAGTTCATATAAATATTATCAATTCAAGCACCCCAATATGTCATCAAAGCCTAAAACACGACCTCGAATGAACATGAGACTAATTCTAACATAAATTCATCCCAAAACATTAGAAGATTTCCAACATGAGCAAACCATGAAATTTTATTTTCAAAAGCCAAAGCGTATGAGGTGAAAGCTACCAATTCACTTTGATTAGTGTCACCAAAAATGCTTTGCAATGAAGTTGTCCATTGGAAAGCACACACAAGTTCATCCAATTAATAAAAATTTAAAGTGGAGAATTTTAAAAAGCACAAGATGGACGAAATAATGCCATGCACATTACTAAAAAGGTTTAAAATCTCTTTTTGATGCAATGTTTCAATCAGAAGAAAACAGAAATGGTCTCAATTAAAACATTCCAAGACAACCTGTTCAATAATTTTATGGATTTAGTTTGTTAAGGTCTAATGAATTGGTTAACAATCCGAAACAAAGCTCTAGATTAAGATAATTGCAGGGTTGGTATAGAACTCACCAAACATTCTTACTTTTGGGCTACACCCAATCACTGTAAGGTCAGCGATGTTTAATAATCTACAATTTTTATATTTTTTTTATTATTTTAATTGTTAGTAAACCAAAATTAATAGAAAATTTAACTTTAGATATAATTAATCCGAGAAACAACTCAACTTAAATTTTTAAGACAAGACTTTGATGATGGTAGACACTTTTTTTGGAACAAAATTCAACTTTCATCATCTTAGGTGGAAAATTAGCAATCACCAATCAAATTGAATTTTGCTACTAATGTCCAAGAAGTGGACCAAGATCCCAAAGTTAATAGGGCCCAAAAGTGGACTCACCAGATCGTGGACCCAAAACAATATGACCCAACAATTGAAACATTTTATATAAATCTCTTTGCATGAATTTAAACAATTAAAAATCTGTATTTCATTCTCTTTGTATAATTCTGCAAGCATCAAGACACTATTGAGAAGGTTGGAAGGAAAAAATTTCATCTTCACATAGGTGAAAGAGAGAACCATCTAAAGGAAAGAAAAACTAGCTATCATTAGGTAGAAACCAAGGCACCTAAAAGGGTGCAGAGGCTATATCCCTCAAGTAACCTATAGTAAATACAATATGACCACAAAAAAATCATCTAAAAACCTGTTTAGCATCTCAAAGTTTGCCATGCAAGGATCAAGCTAGACATAACATTCTTTCCTAGATTATCCATATCTATCAACATGGAACACAAAGGATTCACAGTCAGACAACCCTCAATTGAATAGAAGCAGATATTTGCACAAATTGTTTCTAGATATGAACAAAAAATACCAAGATTGAGTGAAAATTAGGAGCTACAAATGATAATTACTGGAAAAAATATGAGTGCTTACATTTGATGCAATATCATGTAACAACTTATCAATCAGTTGGTTAAATTATTTGTTAATATCTATCAATAAGATAAAAATGACCAACTATGATGAGTTTTACGATAGATTAATGGGTGGAAAATATAATAAGCAATCCATATGGTTAAAGAAAGTAAATAACAAAGAGGAATATAAAGATGTGTCTAATGGCCACCAACCACCTGAAGTTTGCTAAGCTAGGTCTGCACCAGGCAAACAAAATCTTCACAAGAGAGATTTCAATATCTTTCAATTTTTTACAAAACATAAAGTTTACCCTCTTTTTCGAGGTTTAGTCGAAAATTTCAAAGAGTTTCAAATGAAAGTTACCTCTCTCTGTTGAGGTTCAGTCGACAAATCAGTTATAGAAGAATATTGGATTCAATCCATTGAAGAACAGAGGGTTACCTCTCTCTGTTGTGTTTTCAATCGAGAACTTCAAAGAGGGATAAAAAAATCAGAAAAATTACCTCTCTCTGTCGAGGGTTTCAAGGATAAGAATGATCTCGCCACCGTTGAGAGTTTCGTTGAGGGTTTCTGCTGAGGGTTTCCGTTGATGGGGTTAGCCACCGTAATCGCCGGAGGGAGAAGACAGTCGGAGGAAGAAGACAGCCGGAGGGAGAGAGATGACTCTCGGCTCTATCGAATGAGTTTCTCTCGATCTCCTTCGATAATGTACTGTGGAGAAGACAGAGTTCTTCTCTTTTACGTTTTGTTAATTTTGGATAAAAAACCGATAAAATAAAACGAGGGTAAAATTGGAAAATTACGAAAAATTTTGACGGGATAATTGTTATCCGCAAAAACGAAATTGAGAAGTACCAATTACGGTACTTCTCATAAAAGCACTATTTTGACTCTTCGAAAAAATTATTTTTTCAAGTATCAAATGCCCAAATGACAAAGTAAGTACTTCTGACTCCCTGTAAAAGTCAGAAACACTTTGAGAAGTCAATCTAAACAGGCCCGGAAATTTTACTCCGCACAAGAACGAAAATCACTCTTTGGTGAGAAGTACGAAAATGGTTGTCCTCTTCAGATCTCTCTTGTGCGGAGCGACCTTTTGCGTGAAAACATCAATTGAAAACCCGAAATTGCCCCTCACTAATTTAACTAATTCCGTTAGGATATCTCCATTTTTACGGATCATTTCGTGATCAAAAGCATCGAGGGCAGCAACACAGTTGGTAAAAATGGAGATTTCAGGTCAATCTCTACGACTCTACCTTCGTTACTTTCCATTTATAAATCCATCGTTTTGTTTTTTGGTTTCGGTAATGGAGATTTCTTTAGCATTCTATAGTTTTTTTTGAGAATCATTCATTTTTGTTTCGTTAGGGTTTTATCAGGTTCTAGGGTTTGACACCTGCTTCTTTCATATTTCAGTGCTATTGATTTTCGTTATCTTCACTGTTCTTTATGTTTTACCGTCTGGACAAGCTTGTGCGATTCAATGTTCTAGGGTTTTTAAATTAGTCTTTCAATGCTTAAGATTATACAATATTATGCTTTTATATATATATATATAAAATTATGGTAGAAAGTCGGTTTATATTTGGAAATTTATCTCACTACAATTTCGTGGTTGTGCATCTTTACTGGTTTTGATTTGGGAGTGCTAAGATGTATAATCTATAATCGGTGAACTTAGTGGGATTCAAAACCTCTAGAAATTTTAGATGCTTTTTTCTAACCAATAGTCCATTTTTTTACTCTACACATGATCATGTTCAACATGCTCTTGAAATTCAACTTGGGTGATGGGAGCCTTTGATATAGTTTCAGAGTGCAGGACATTTTTTTTCCAATTTTTTTTTCAAGCATTGTGTTGCTTCTGTTTTCTTCCTGCTATTGATTTCAGGGTGGATGCCACATTTTCTCTTCAAATACTTCAAGGTGCTAATGTTCAAGTTGCTAATGCTATTGATTTCAGGGTGGATTCAAAACAAAGTCTTATCCCAAAGATTTGGAGGACCTCTATCTCAGAAAAAGGGGGCACATTTTTCATTGTGATCTTGATCAGGTTTTGCGGTTTTGCCTTTAATATTTATTAAGTGTGATTTGAGGCTGTGATTGTCTTTTACAAGGCACATAGTTACAAGAATTCCATTGTACGTACCGGTCAAAAAAAAAGATTCCATTGAACGTATTATGATTGTTTACAATCTAGAAATAAGTTCATCACACGATATATATATTGGTAGTTGTTGGATTTTAGTTGGTTTGTGGTGTTATATCTGTCTTCAAATAGGTTATAATCAGAATTGTGTTAGTGTGGTTATTATCCTAAACTTTTGATTTCATCAAATTTCTCAGTTGTGCCATCATTGATCATAATTGTGCATGTCCAAATCCAAACAATCTCAACTTAAAAAATGGTGCTCTAAACTCCTTTAAAGATTAGCACCAATGTTGAAGGAACACGGGTCCTCAAGATCCTCTCTTTGCTCCAGAACACTCTATGATCCCACTATTGTTCGATCTTGTTTCTTCTTCCTATGTAATAGCAAATCTGTTAGGTTTTACATTTTAATACCTAATGACACATTCAATTCTGTTTCTATGCCTTGTTTGCGCTTTTATTTAATTGCTGTGATAGAGATAGTTGTCTACAAAACTACAAATGCCTCACATAGCTCAGTTGGTTTTACACATTGCGAAAAAACTGAGTTCATGGGTTCAAACCTCAGAGTTGGGATTTTTCAATATGTCTAAATTTTAAACTGTAGCTAATCGAGGTGAATTATCCTTTTAGACCATCTAAGTTTCTCGAACATTCGAGCTATGATCTTCTTCAGAAGCCTTAGAGAAACCAAGTAATCTACAATGGGTTTGATCTTGGTTCCCACTCTCATTCCAAGAACATAAGGGTATTGTGTGACCATCGGCCTGATATATCTCGGATTGATTCCAATGCTGACAAGATATGCAATTGAAGTGCTCATTGTCCCTTCGAGCTTAAACCCTAACAGCTCTGGATACTTTTTCAACACATAACCAATGTCATGCTTCTCGACATTGAGTCCACAAAGGAATTTCACAACGGGAACAAATTCGATAACCACACTTGCATGGAAAACTTGAGGGTAGTTCTTCACGAATTCTCCAAGATTTGATCTTGGAATCCCAATTTTCTCCAAATAACCTAAAACAGGGATGATATTCTTTCGAATGCTAAACCCTAACATTAATGGGTATTTGTTAATGTCATCGATTGATAACCCTCTCTTTCATCAGTTCGATCGTCGAAGGTGGTTCTAATTGCTCCAATTCATCTGGAATTATTCCCAAACTCTTCAAGTAATCGAAGATTATGACACGAGAGATGAGCTTCTCTTTTTGGCCTTGAATGACACCCCAAGTTACGTATGGCATCTTGTATTCGGGGACTTTGGTTGATTGAGTCGAGAAGACGTGATTTGGAGCTCTAGGGTTTGAAATTTGTGTCGTTTTGAGTGGTTGAATCCATGGATTTTGAAGGTCCGGAGAGAAATCGATGGATTGTGGGATTGAAGCATGTTTGAGATAAATCTGAGTGGATAAATTTCTACTTCTGAGTACTAACCTCATTCCAGAAAACCCTAAGTCAGATACGAATAAGGTTTTTCTAGAAAATCAAATTGATCTCCTTATTTTCCAGATCAGTGGTCATATTTATTTATTAGTACACAAGATAACTCACATGACACGTGGCGTATTCACACGGACTGCAACAGAGACATGGGTTGGTTATAAACTGAATACCGTTTGTGTGGTGCAGGGTTATGGTGTATGCAGATGTTGTATTAGAGTTAACTCGACCAGCGAAGTCAAAAAATGCAGACACCACTAGTTCACAAACATAACCTGTTTTTGCCTTTTCGATAGCCCAAATCCATCTATTTTACTGTGATTTGAGAATCTTATTAATAACCAATTCTTGCAAAAATCAAGTAAGTTATTTCCAATCTAACCGTTTTTTCTCTCTTTATTTAAAAAAAACAAAGAAATAAATTAAATTTCAATGGATGTCTCGTTTATAACTATGGTGGATATAAACTGTTTGATGAAAGGCCTAAGTCACAGAATAAAACAAGATCGTTCTCTCAAGAGAGACTATACTATGATACCTAATAGTTTGTAACATAAACATGTTTTCTTTTCTTCTTTTTTCTGCGTTTGGTGCATTAGAATGAAATTTGTGTTGACTGAGAAGAAATGGAGGAATTTAGCACAAAATGAAAAAAAAATTATATAAAAATCTGGGGGTGGCCTCATTTTAGGTTTCAATTCTGTAGTTTGTTATTATATTTAGATTAATGAAAACTTTAGAAATTGATTCATTTTTCTTTTTCGGTATATTGTTATTTATGTCTGAATCTTATGATTAGACTTAACATCTAATTTCCTAGATTTATTTTCTTTTATATATGAGTTGTGATAATCTGACACCTTCTAACATCCATGTATCCCGAGGCAAATGATCTATGGTTATGTGATGGGGGCATAGGGGGTGTCAGAAAATCATTATTCTTTGAGTCGTGATGAATGCAAGCGGTCATGGTACACGACTGACGTGTTAAGGATACAGAACCATATATCATTTTCATTGGGATACACAGCAGTTCTGTGCCCTTGCCACGTCAGCTGCGTGCATTCATCATTACTCTCATTCTTTATATATTTCTGTCCTTAAATTGATGGAAAACTTAGAATCTGATTCTTTTATGTTTGTGGGTATGAGCAATTATTTTATTTTATTTTATTAATCTCCTTCATTATGTTTTCCTATTGTTGATTTTTTTATATTAATTTTGAATGAAACATTTATTTTGGTCTCAATCAATAACATTGTCTTTCTGTTAAATTGTGTAATTTTTACATGAATGTGACTTTAGGCCTTCGCCATGGATACAAAAAATGGATTGGGGTCTCCACAGGAAGCATTGGATACAGACATAAAATCATTTTTTGATTCAGCTCCGCCTCTAAAAGACGATTCCAATGTTTTTACGAAACTAAAGGAATTTGTTGAACGAAATTCTTCATCATCAGGCATGTTTTTTTATCAACTATAGGTTTATTTTATTCATGCGTTCAATGTATGATCTTTAATATGGATTAGTCTGGCATGGATCTTGGTTTTGAGACTTATTTACAGGAAATGGAAGACCCAGAAGGTTTGTATGTGTGACTTCTGGAGGGACCACAGTTCCTTTGGAGCAGCGTTGCGTTCGTTACATTGATAATTTCAGTTCAGGCCATCGAGGAGCGACATCTGCAGAGTATGTTCTTACACCTTATCAAAAGATGTTATAGTGGGGATAATGCAAACCGATCTCCGCAAGATGGACTGACGGATAATATTGCAGGTATTTTGTGAAGGCCGGATATGCAGTTATCTTTCTCCATCGACGGTGAATTTTCCATTTAAAGCATTTTTTAATAAATTGATTTTAAGGAATATTATTTACATATTTTTTCCATGATCTTATTAACAATGTAAGGCTTCTTTGTACAGGGGAACCTGCCAGCCTTATTGTAGATCTCTTCCTGAGGATTCATTCCTTGAGTGTTTGGAGCTTATTGGGGAATCGGCTGTTCAAGGTTTGTTGTTTATGTTGACCACTTGATAGTTCTTTAGGGGAAAATAATGTTTCCTAAAGGACTCAAAATTTGTGGTCCCTTCAGGATTTACCATGTGCATTGCACCCTTAGAATAGACTTTCATAATTTGAATAAAACTTTCTCAAAATGCTCGAGACCTAGGCTTGGACCATCCATGCTAAGAATTCAATTCCTTGATATTTTTTGCTTTTTGTTTTGTTTTTTTTTGTAAAGGGGAAATTATTAAAAAAAAAAAATTCCTAAAAAATATCAATTTTTTTAAAAATTATAAGTACGAATCTTTTTCGGCCATTAAAGGGCCGGAAATTTGTTTAAAAAAATATATAAGTAAAAAAAAAAAAATCGGATTTTTGGCTTTTTAAGGGTTGAAAATTTCTCTCCTACTTTCACCTCTTTTCCCTTTGCTTTCCCTTGGTTTCATTTGTCTTCCACTGACAGAACAATTTCTTCTTCTTCTTTGCTTCTATTTACTGATTTTCGGTTTTCAACTAATAAAATAAAAAAAAATTTACTTACATTTACATTTACTTAAATTTAGTTTGATCTTAAGATCTTGATTATAAGATCTTAATCAACGTGATCGTGATCGTGATCGTGATCATGATCATAATTGTGATCGTGATCCGCATCGTAGGACAATCATGATCACGATCAAATATCACGTGGCAAACATAAAGTTACGATTTAGTAAATGGTTTCTTTCTAAATGGTCCCTGAAAACCAGTTTCACCATTTTTTAGTGTGAAATACCCAATCTACCATTTTTAAATAAAATGTGGTGAACTCAACACTAAGGTAAAAAGTGGTGAACTCAATATTAAGTTAAAAACTAGTGAACTCACTACTTAGTGTATTCAATGAATTCATGGGTTATATATGGTCTCACCCTAATACAACTATTAGAAAATAATCATTTAATTTTTAAATCGATTTCATTAGAAGACTAAACTATTCTTTAAGAGTCAAATAATTCGAATCTAAACTTAATTTCGTGGCAAATATTTTGAAATCTAAACTTAATATGTGACAAACTTAAATATGTGACAAACTTAATTACGTGGCAAATATTTCGAATCTAAACTTAATCACGTTGCAAACAAACAATAAATCATATTGTATAATATAATAAATAACTAATAACGATAGTACTTGCCTCGACTATAATTACCTTTTAATAACTCTTGAGCAGATTTTTTAGGCACGTTTTTTCATGGATTACGTCTAGGTAAAACAATACCTAATTCTTCAGTAGATGGGACTGAGATGATTGAAGATGTGGAGCCTGTGGACTTTGTGGAGTCTGTAGGTATTGCATCTAATATTCACGTGTAGGCTAAGATGACTGTGGATGTGGACTTTCTGGAGTCTGTGAGTATTGTGTATGATATGACTCTAAAAGAAAAAATGGCGAGTGCATGTCATAAGGGAGACCTAACAAAGATGAAAAATAACCTGTTCCGAAATTTGCTCGCATCATTTCCTCGTCCTGATCGAAGTGTACTGAAAGATAATCACCCAGACTGATCTGCGTGTAATATTTAGTCACATCCTCCTGCTGCCTTCGAGACTCCTCATCTTGCTACTCTCCAGACTTTTCATCACCACCCTCCTCCTCATCTTCATCGTCATCATCATCCTCATCCTCAGGTAGACGACGTCGACATTGTGAAATTGTATAGACTGGCTCACCTAGTCTAGGTATTTAAAGAGGCAAAAACGGTAATAATGTTAGGGTTGAGGCAACAGCTTCCAACGGATTTATGATTCGTCCATAGACATCCATGTCACAGATCTGTGAAGTCAGAATTAAGAACACCAACCTAAAAAATAATACATTATGTTAGATACAAATTTTTATTAAAATAAATGTTATAACTTACCACGTTATAACATCTGTCTCTCTATAATGCGTACAAGTCATCCGCATAATCACGAGACATATATCGTGGCTTAAGAAAATGCAGCGTTGGATTATGCATCTGAAGGCAATCATACCATCTCCGAAATTCTTCGGATGACCAATCAGCTAAATATTTTTAAAATTACTATGCTAGTTTTAACATAATTAACATAATTGACATAATTGAACTCATTTTTTAAAATTACCTTGTAAGTTTTGACATAATTGACCATGTACGCGAAATTTAATAAATCTTTTTTCCCAATCTATTATTACTATAGTATTTATTGTTCCCCTCCTCCCTATTGTAGCCCACTATTGGACAGGATCCAGGATAAATTGCTATAAATCGAATTATCACATACATCTATCCGCGGGATGATACAATACAATGTGTAAAAATATTACACAAGATCGGTGCAGGCTTAGATTACGAGATTGTATGTATAATCTCTATATCTCCATCTACAATATGAAGAAATGGGGTTCATACAACCTAAAAAAATAATAATAATAAAAAAGAAATATCATAATAACAATTTAATTTATCATATAAATTAAAAATGTTTATATTTACCATAGGAAGAAAAAAATCCAACTCAGTTCGATATGATAATACATTATGATGCGGATCATTAATATGTCTTATTATGCGTTATCAATCTATACGTTTGAGGGATTGAAAGATCGTCACTCGTAAGTATGGGCCTACTTATTGGTAATCGTTCGTATGACCATATTTGTAATAACGATGTATATCTCATAGGTCTCGATGGTCGTTTCCTCTAGTTCCTTACAAATTTGCTAAGAGAATAATATAAAGATAGAAGAACGGGGACACCCCAAACATAACATAACGTAATAAATAGATCCCTAAATAAATGAAGTAGACTACTATCGGTAGTATTATTCGATGCATTTAAAAATAGTGTGACTTTACATAGTGCCAATAGATATCCACGAGTATAATTATTTACCTAATATAAAGTAAAATATTAATAAATAATATAAATTTTAATTTAATATTTTATTATAATAAAAAAATTAAAATTTACCTCATTTGTAGACATATCTCTATTTGACAATCTCCTAAATGTATCACGTAGTCATGTAAGGCTAATAGATTTGTAAGAAGAGTTTCCATCAGCAGGAGGTAGACTTCCAAGGCACTTATAGATAAGATTGGGATACTCTTCTCTCGTTGTACGTTATATAACAACAGGATACCCATCAATCTTCAATCCTAAATAATAGAAAGTGTTCTCTAATGTGATGGTCATCTCTCCAAGTGGAAAGTAAAGCATACAAGTCTGTAACCAAAATTTCTTAGCTAATGAATAGCAAATGTATGTATTATGATGTAGTCACCAAATGCCTTGATAATGCTCAAAACCAGCAATAGCAAAAAAGGTATTTCGTTGAGCACTAATATCCCAATCCTTAAAAAATTACACATGATATCACAATCATAAATGGTACTCGTAATCAATTTGCATAGTTATAAAATTAATTATTAAATAATTATATAATTGTAATCTATCTATATTATTAATTTTTAAGTACAAATTCTAATTTTTTCCATCTATATATCACTCGATATATGATCCTATCAATCGGTTAAAACATTTGTAGTTGGACCTCCATGAATACGTCCATCATTAGTTGTCATTTATTACAATAAATTATTTTTATATAAATACAATATTTAAATACTTATTTTACTTATTAACTTTGTTGATCGATTATAACAACACAATCATAATTATGATCGTGAGATCATAATCATGATCAAGATCGTGATCTTAATCAACGTGATCATGATTGTCCTACGATACAGATCATGATCACGATCGTGATCTTAATCAACGTGATCAAGATCGTCCTATGATGTGGATCACAATCACGATCATGATTACTATCTTGATCAAGATCATGATCACGGTCACGATCTGCATTATGATCATGATCATGATCATGATTACGATCTTGATCACAATCACGATCACGATCTTGATCATGATCAAGATTAATATATTAAGATCAAGATCAAGATCATGATCTTAATCAACGTGAGCAAGATCGTGATCGTAATCATGATCATGATCGTGATGAAGATCATGATCTTAATCAATGTGATCATGATTACGTTCAAGATCTTGATCGTAATCAAGATCGTGATCTGTATCGTAGGACAATCACGATCACGTTGATTACGATCACGATCATAATCGTGTTGTCATAATCGATCAGCAAAGTTAATTAGTATTTAAATATTATACTTATATAAAATTTTTTTATTGTAATAGATGACAGTTAATAATTGACATATTCTTGGAAGTCTGACTATAGATGTTTTAACCGATCGGCAGGGTCATATATTGAGTGATTTATGGGATAGGTTATAATTTTTATTTAAATTAATAATGCAGATAGGTTACAATTATATAATTAATTTTATAACTATGCAGATTGATTACGAGTACCATTTACAATTGCGATATTATGCGCAATTTTTTAGAGATTAGGATATTAGAGGTCAACGAGAGGCCCTTGTTGCTATTACTGGTTTTGAGCATTACCAGCGCATCCAGTGGTTGCATAATGATTTATGTCTTTGATATGCATTAGCTGAGAGATTTTGGTCACAGACTTGCATATGTCATCTTCTATTTGGAGAGATGACCATCACATTGGAGGACACTTTCTATTGTTTGGGATTGAAAATCGATTGGTACTCTGTTGTTGTGTCACGTACAACGAGAGAGGAGTATCCCAATCTTATCTATGAGTGTCTTGAAAATTTACTACCTACTGATGGAAGTTCTTACAATTCTATTAGCCTTACATGGCTAAGTGATTCATTTGGGAGATTGTCAAATAGAGATATGTTTATAAATGAGATAAAATTTAATTTTTTTATTATTATAAAAATATTAAATTAAAATTTATACATATA
Organism: Akebia trifoliata; assembly: GCF_017979445.1. Lineage (NCBI taxonomy): Eukaryota > Viridiplantae > Streptophyta > Magnoliopsida > Ranunculales > Lardizabalaceae > Akebia > Akebia trifoliata. The sequence goes on along the minus strand of NC_141381.1, from coordinate 3,548,655 downwards.
AGTTTATATTATTTATTAATATTTTACTTTATATTAGGCAAATAATTATACTCGTGGATATTTCTTGGTATTATGTAAAGTCACTATTTCCAAATGCATCGAGTAATATTGTCGATAGTAGTTTACTTCATTTATTTAGGGATCTATCTGTTACGTCATGTTATGCTTAGGGTGCTACCGTTCTTGCATTTTTATATTATTCTCTTAGCAAATTTATAATGAACGAGAGGAAGCGACCATCAAGACGTATGAGATATAAATCGTTATTACAAGTATGGGCACATGAATGATTACCAGTACGTAGGCCTATACTTACAAGTGACGATCTTTCATTTCCTCGAGCGTGTAGATGGATGATGTATAATAGGACATATATTGGTGATCCGTATTATAGTGTATTATCATATCGGACCGAGTTGAATTTTCTTCCCTTTATGGTAAATATAAACATTTTTAATTTATATGTTTAATTAAATTGTTAGTATGATATATATATATATATATATATATATATATTTTAGGTTGTATGGACCCTATATCTTCATATTGTAGATGGAGATATGAAGATTATATGTTCAACTCGTAATCTAAACCTGCACCGATCTTGTGTAATATTTTTACACATTATATTGTATCATCCCGTGGATAGATGTATGTGACAATTCGGTTTACAACAGCTTATTCCAGGTCTTGTCCAACAGTGGGAATGAGGGGAACGATAAATATTACAGTAATGATAGATTGGGAAGAAAGATTTATTAGATTTCACGTACATGGCCAATTATTTTAGAACTTTCAGGTAATTTTAAAAAGTGAAGTTCAGTTATGTCAATTATGTTAAGACTTAAATGATGATTTTAAAAATATTTAGTTGATTATGGCCATTCGAGGAATTTTGGAGATGGTATGGTTGTTCTCGGATGCATAATCTGGCGTTGCATTTTATTGAGCCGCGATATATGCTTCGTTATCATGCGGATGACTTATACATATTATACAGAGACATGTTATAACGTGGTAAATTATAACATTTATTTTAATAATTTAATTTTTTTTAATAAAAATTTATATCTAACATAATGTATTATTTTTCAACCCTGTGTACTTAATTCTCTGACTTCGTAGATCCATGAGATGGATGTCCAAGGACGATTCACAAATAAGTTGGAAGTTGTTGTCTCGATCTTGACATTGCTATTGCCTTTGCCTCTTTAGATACCTAGATTGGCACCCAGTCTATACAGTTTCACAACGTTGATGTGAGCCTGTGCTTGAGTCTGAGGATGATGATGACTATGAAGATGAGGAGTCTGGGGAGCAGCAGGATGAGGAGTCTCGAGAGTAGCAGGATGATGAGATTGAAAATTACACATAGATTAATCAGGGTGATTATCTTCCAGTACATGTTGATCAGGATGAGAAAATGATGCATGCAAATATTGGGACAGGTTAGTTTTCATCTTTGTTGGGTCTCCCTTATGACATGCACTCATCATTTTCTCCTTTAGAGCCATATCATAAACAATACTCACAGACTCCAGAGGCTCCACATCTTCAGTCATGTCAACCTGCATGTGAATATCAGATGCAATACCCACAGACTCCACAGGCTCCACATCTTCAGTCATCTCAACCTTCATCTACTGAAGAATTAGGTATTGTTTTACCTAAATATAATTTAGGAAATGTGTTTAAAAAATTTGCTCGAAAGTTATTAAAATGTGATTCTAGTCGAGACAAGCACTGTCGCTATTAGTCATTTATAATGTTATAGATTAAGATTTATTGTTTATTTGTCATATGATTAAGTTTAGATTCGAAATATTTGCCACGTAATTAAGTTTGTAACGAAATTAAGTTTGTCACGTGATTAAGTTTAGATTTCAAAATATTTGCCACGTAATGAAGTTTAGATTTGAATTATTTGACCATTAAAGAATAGTTTAATCTTCTAATGAAGTCGGCTTAAAAAAATCAAATGATTATTTTCTAATAGTTGTATTAGGGTGAGACCGTGTATAACTCATGAATTCATTGAATACCGCAAGTGGTGAGTTCACCCAGTTTTTAACTTAGTATCAAGTTCACCACTTTTTAACTTAGTGTTAAATTCACCATATTTTATTTAAAAATGGTAGATTGGGTATTTCACACCAAAAAATGGTGAAACTAGTCTTTAAGGACCATTTAAAAAGAAACCGTTTATTAAATCGTAATTTTATGTTTACCACCTGGTATCATGATCTTGATCTTAATCAACGTGATCATGATTATCCTATGATGCGGATCACGATCACGATTTTCATCACGATTACAATCATTGATCACGATTTTGATCATGATCACCTTGATTAAGATCAAGATTTCACGATCACGATCTTGATCATGATCATGATCTTAAGATTAAGATCATATGATCAAGATCAATGTAAATTTAAGCAAATGTAAATGTAAGTAATTTTTTTTACCTCAGTTGAAAATAAACAACTAGTGAATGGAAGCGAAGAAGAAAAAAAAATTGTTCTGTTGGTGGAAAAAGAATGAAATCGAGGGAAAATGGAGGGAAAAGATGTGAAAGTAGGAGAGAAATATTTTTGGCTCTTTTAAGGGCTGAAAATTTCTCTTTCATATTGTCTCTCTCCTCTTGCACATATTCGACCCTTAAAAGGGTCGAGAATCCGATTTTTTTTTTACTTAATTTTTTTTAAAACACATTTTCGCCCCTTTAAGGGTCGAAAAAGGTTCCTATTTATAATTTTTTTAAAATCTGATTTTTTAATAATTTTCCCAATTAAAAATGATTCTAATTCTTGAATAGATGCACACATTGATTGAGTAAAATCAGTTAGCTTAGAGAATAAATGGGAATAGAAGTGAAAGAGGAGTTTTTGAAGTGAGCACATTGAGAGGAAATAAGTTGGTGCAAACATCAATGATTAGGTGCTTGAAAAGGGAGGGGGGGGGGGGGGGGAGGGGAGAGAAAGCTCTTTTTCTTTGATTGGTTATGTTAAAGAAGCTTCAATTGTATTTCAATATTTAAGCTGGGAGTGCACTTCGATTGAAGAAGATAGGATCCAAGATAGTCAACATTTCTTTATTCCTTTTGCAGTGTCTGCAGTCTTTAGACCCAAGTGATATGGTTTACATTTCTATTGTATTTCTTTGGAGTTTAGTTTGGTGAAACCCTTTAAAAAGGAGGAGATTCTTGAAGAGTTGCTTTTCTCTCTCTCTCTCTCTCTCTATATATATATATTCTTTAAGAATTGTTGGGTTATAATATGGGATAATAAAGTTGATGGAGGAATTTCCCGATAAGATGTCCTAACACTACCTTGTTGAAGGTTTTGAGTGCAAGAGTGGTGTTATTAAAACTAGACCCTATGATTATTGAGAGGGGGTGTGGAAGTACTATGCTAAAGTTTGTTGGAAAATGTGTATATAAAACTTGGAGAAATTCGATGAAGGAAGAAAAAGAACTTCTAGGCTTGAATCATATTTAACCTCTTTTAGACAAATATTCTCTCCTAATGGTTAAAATCACAATACACAAATGGTCAAAGAATAGGTGTCTTCAGGATACAGAGAAGTCTACACTTAAGTTATTAAATTGGATTATGTATGTGACGCCCCGCCGAACACTAACACAAATCCCCATGTCAGATCTCGAGGTATTATGTAGCACCTCGAAATTTCGGCATGGTCTCCTCTGTTTATGTTAGCATTCCAAGGCGTTCAACCTGCACCTGATAAATGACATACAATCCTCCATACATATACAAAATATAATACTAGCAGAAGCCTATATAGGTCTAATAACGTACGAATTATCAGAGTGCGGAAGAAGAAAATTTACGGGATTATACAAATTTTTCTCACTCTAACAAGAGTCCTAACGCTCAATACAAATCTATAATACTCCTAGACAAATGGAGTATAACTCCAATACTTACCAGGTGACGGGCTCTAGTTGTCTATCTGACCAACCAGATGATCCTCATTCATTTTTTTACACTTGTTTCGCCAAGCTTCAGATCTGAAACTAAAAAAAATGGAGGATGAAAGGGTGAGTAACAATGGTTACCCAGTAAGGAAGCAACAATTTCTGCCAATAACCTCTCCTAACATGAACGAATAAACATACTGAATCATTTTAAAATAAACAAAGTTTTACAGAAGAAAACTACGATTAACTGGTACATATAGCCAGGGATGAGCAACTAAACATTTTAAAACTCACATTACATCGATCAGCAGTACTCACTATAACATTCTCTTTTTATACAAATCTAATTGATCAAATGGAAACAATAAACATGCATTTCATTTTATATATCAAAATAAGCAACAGATACATAATACACGATGGTGGAGTATTGGAATTAGAGAGTTGGGATTCACGACTGGATCGCTCCCAGTCGGGACATGATGTTACAATTCCTTTCTGGCTTTTAGTTCCTGATTTTTGTGGCCGGTCGCTGCCCTTACCACGCTTGGTTGACCATTTATCCGGCTCAGGCTGGCCGTTTGACGTGACCGTAAGCAATGGGTCTCTTTTCGATGTGTCAGAACGTTCGACTACTATAGATTGTTAGTGATCACTGACTAATCATCTTCGTCTATGCCTATCAGGCGTACATGTGATTCCCAAAGATACAAACCATTCGTATACGACCACCTTTACATTACAAGTTCACTGGTAAAGATAGAGAGGAATATCCCGGATTCCAGTTGTGACTCCACTCTCATACGCGTCCCATACCACGTATGAGTTTGGTGGTCCCTACCGTACATCCCAGGATAGTACATCACTCCGGATGATATGATGCACTATCCCTTCAGGCATTCACAAACTCTTTAACAACTCACAAAATAGCTACATATATATATTATTTTCATTTGAAAACAAAAGAGAAATTAACAATACAAGGTTGAGAATAGATATCCAGTTTCCTACCATGCAAGTGTGGCCACCCGGCCTAAAATAAATAACATAACAGAGCGCCTCGCGCTAACAGAAAGTAAATAAACATGCAACCAGTAACATTATCCCTGGATATCCGTTCACCAACCTGCATACAACACAACAACGTAAAATGCAGACATCACCCCTCGGGTGTGACTCTGACATTTTACCATTTCATACCCTTTTTCCCTTTTTTCGACTTTTACAGTTTTCAATCTCTTCATAAAATATCTATTTTCTGATATTCATCAACTCAATATGAGTTCATTGAATATTAAATCACATTTTTCAACTATAGAATTTATTTCTATCAATAATATTGAAAAAAAAATACAAATTTCATATCAAAACGGGGTCCGAGCAGTGCACAAGACCCAATTTATGGCAATAACCCGTTAAAATACTCTACCCACGTATAATTTGTTAAAAATACAATTAAACATATCAAACATGCAATTTCTGGCGTGAATTTTGAAATAAACAAAGAATTCTATATTTCGGAAATACATTCAAATTTTTCCAATAAAATCCTAAATGCAATTTTCACAATCTATGATTACTAATAGAAATTGAGAGTTCCTTACAATGTCTAGGCGAAAGGATCGAAGCACGTGCGCGAAAATCGAGGCGATTGGCGCGATAATCGAGATGGACCGAACTTCGAAGCGGCTGATTTTCGAAACTGGCTTGGTGGTTTCGAAGATCTCGACGTGTTCGTCTCTTCTCCCTTCTACGGCGAAAGGTGGTTTGACCCCGAAATCGATGAAAACCGAGGTCGAAGTTACGAAAATCTCCGTATAAAAATACGGCTGATTTTTGACTATACGGGGTGAAAAAGACGAGAAAACGGAAGGAACTTGGTTGGGTTATGTAAAGAATGAGGCTGCGGACGTTTCTCCCTTCTGCGTCGGAAAGCGATTTGACCCCGAAACGGACGAAATCCGAGGTCAAAGTTTCGAAATTTTCGTATCCAAATACGACTGATTTTTGACGATATCGGATGAAATAGAAAGTGAAACGAAGAAAGGTTGGGTGGGTTTTGTAGAGAACGTAGCTGCGGACATTTCTCCCTTCTGCGTCGATCGTCGACGGCGAGCCGTTTGTGAGAGATCTGAGGTGGAAGAATCGGAGGAAAAAAATCAAATTTTTCGTTTTATATGTCTCGGCCATATGACGCGTTGGGGAAGATGGGTTTAAAAAAAAATTAAAATTTTTTTTTTTTTTTTTTTTTATATAAAAGTTGGGACGAAATTGGTATTTTGTCAATTGTTTGGATCGTCGATAACTTGATCATTCGGACTCCAAATCTGACAAACGAATACTCTATTTTGTCTAATTTTTCGTTCCGGATCTAATGGTATAGTCAATTTCTACAAATTATGTCTCCATCAAAAATTTACATTTTTGGCCTGACGTGACCCCTAAACTTGATGTCGTTTTCGTTTTTGGCGATAATTCGACTTCCTGATCTCCAAAAATGACAAATAAATAGTCTATGTTGAATAATTTTTCGTTATGAACCCAATGGTATAATCGAATTTTAAAAATTATTGTTCTAACAAAAAGTCACTATTTTAGCCTGGTCCGACCCGGTAATCGAGGATTTTGCAACTTTTATATTCGGACTCGCATTTGAGCGTGCTTATAGGCTAAACTATGTTTTTCGATCATTTTAAATCTAATGGTGAGGTCAGATTCCATTAAAAATGATCAGAACAAGGTCGCACAGTTTTACCCTAAGTCCCACTTTCAAGATTTTCTTAAAATTCCACTATTTATTTTTCCTCAAGATACGAATTAAAAATTTGGGGTGTTACATTCTCCCCCCCTTAATAAAAATTTCGTCCTCGAAATTGAAATCATTCCTTATTAAGCTTTGTCGCGATTCCACTAACACGACATAAATAAGAGACAACGCTTATTTTCGATTACCATCTATTGTTAGTCTCAAACCAATCTGATTTATAACTCGTAGACTTATGTCTCCCATATTCCGTCAACCCAACACATTCATTAATTAATCACTCTAATTCAAACTTGTACTCCAACTAATCCATTATTTGTATAACCACAAGATAACAATCAGTTCACATTGTATCACTTCCCCACCAATGTCTATCAACCACAATCCTTTCATATCTTCTTTATTCTTTATCTTTACTTTTATCATCAATTACATCGTCTATTATGTTTTACTCATAATTATTATGAATATTACTCCCCAATGCATAGTCTTACCGTAAGACACCACTATCCTTATATTCAATTCAATATTACATTTCTACTTATTGCGATATTTCTTCAAAACCTCTGTCATAACCTTTATAATTTAAAATCTTACTCGAGGGGATAAATCATACATTTATTTTCTCACAATTCCATTAAGTCATCATTAATGCAACATTGTCACAAGATTATTCTTTCTCACATTTTACATCGACCCACCTCCTAACTTATACTCTACTAAATCTCTTTAGGATGGATGTGGACACTGACAGGTGGTAGTCGCTGCTTCTATAAAATCATTATCTTTACTTATAGCGCTTTCGTTTCGAGGAGTGAAAAGGAACCACGATCGAAGTCTTGAAGTGAGTGCTTGTCTGTATAAGGCATTGATCACATAACGAGAACGATAATAACGAATTCTTCTACTGGAAGGCGATCGTGAAAGGAGAAGGCAAAAGAAGAGTTAGAACCGACACCGATGATAGAAAGATAAAAGGAAAAAAGATGATCTATCTTTTCAAAGGAGGAGAATCGATTCAAGAAGTCGTAAAGCAAGAACTGTTTTATCTAATAGTTCAGTCGTTAGGCCTCCCAAAGTTAAGCCATCTTCAATCGAAAGGAAAGATAAGCAACTCCATGTGTTGATATTCGAGGAAGTAGCTCTCGACATGAAAGATATACAAGAAACACCTACTTATCTACTAGCGTAATATACGAGTAATTGACTAGACTATTGAGATAAAGACTAGCGTACCAATTGAACATCACTTGTCTTTTCACACTTTACAATTATTCTAATACCTATTTTGCAAGTTCTTAAATGATCTTCCAAAAATCGTATTCTTTTTTCGCAAGGCCTCCCAATGGTATAAATAATTTCATTACTTGAACTGTGTCAGTTGTTTCTAGCTCTAGCAAGTGTGCAAACTCTTCACAGAATTATATGATCTAGAAGAACCAGTATTGAATATAATTTCAATTTCTAACATTATAATTAGAGATCGTACTTTCCAAAACTTCGTCGGAGACATGTACTTTCTCCTAGGTCACAATCCTTGCTCGCGACTGTGATGAGAGCATTATTTCCTAATATGTTCCACCTGACCATATGCGTAACAATGTCAATGATTTTGTTTTCGTAGATCTCTGTGGAGTAGGTAGTTGGTAAACTGGGGTTTGTAGGCTCTGAACCTACCTTCTTGATTCCTTTGGCCTTGTTGGCATCATTGGAGCTCCAACTGCTCTATAACTCGGCGATTGGGGAACTCTACAACTTGATAGTGGAGGAGTTCTATATTGTGGATGCACTAATCCGGGGAAGATTAACCTCGAATACATCGGCCTCTTAGCCGAATCTGATCTGGGAAGAAAAGAAATCTAAGGTCAACTCATTTGCCCCTTGGAGGTCTGAAACTCTATCTCCTCTTGTTTTATCCTTTAAGCTCGATTGACTGTATCTCTATAATTGGTAGTCTCAATCATCGACCTCCTAGCTCTTAGGTAAGTTTATAGTCCTCTAAAGAATTTACGGCCCTTCTACAGATCTGTCAGGATAAGCTCGGGCGCATATCGTGACAACCTAATGTTCATCATATCTTAGTCTTTGTAATTGATAGATTACCCTACACTAATCTCAAAACTCTTAGTATTTGATTTCTCGAGCAATCTCGGATATAAATCTATCGAGAAATATCCTCTCGAAGTTTACCCACTCAAACAATCCATCTCCCAATACATTCACCTCAAAATGTTACTAATGATTAGTATTCTCGTCCAACTAGAATGTAATCACCGTCACCCATTGATTTCTTCGGCATTACATGTCACTCAAAATCTCTTAAATCTTCAAAATCCACTTATTGGCCTCAATCAGATCGAAAAAGTCCCCAAATCTTGATAGACGTAATCGTTAAAAATTTTACAACCACATCCTTGGATTTACCTGTCCTTTGGGCTAGGAAATTCTCTTATTCTTCAAAGGCACGATCTTGTGGTAATGGTCTTTAAGGTGGAATAGTATTTCCCTTTTGCGAGGAAGTCCAACACTTCCTCATTTCTTGGATTTAGTGGTAAACCTTCCAATTGTGGTAAGTCTTATACAATTTCTTGCTTCCAATTGGTAGTCTTGTCTATTCGGGGTGGCACGAGTACATTATCAACTTTATTGAAATCTGGTGGCCTTATTATTCATTGAATTGATTTGTCTAACATCTTTCTGAGCCACGCATCATTAATCGGTTGACATCAACCCGAACCTTGCTTTCCTTTATGTCCCGATTTACCACAGTCATAACATACTACAACTCTTTCTTTTAACTGATTTAGTAGTATGTGTTGTTGTTTCTTATAAAATTCTTCTATCCATTAAGTGGGTATGTCTATCATCTCACTCTTCAAGTATGATTATGTTTCCTATGAATTTGCTAGTTTCGTAGTTATTTATCTCTTATTAGATACTAATTGTCTTATTTCCATTTGGTTTCGGGGTGGTGGTAGTTGTATTATTCATATTTCTTCTCTAAACTTGTCATGAGACTTAACCACCTATCCAATGAATGATATTAGTTGTGGTATCAGGTCAAATGTCTGATCCAGAACCTATCTTGTCTCTGTTGCGTTTTGGCCTCTACCTTGTCTATTCCTCTAGCTTATGTTCATTCGTATTAAGACACTTATCATAATAAAGCCAAAGCTACTCTTACGTAACTATGAATTACTATTATAGATTGGAACTTAGTAATGGACTCCATTTCCATTACTAAAGAATAAACTTAGAATCCTATCTTAGGCTTACAAGGCTCTATAAACATCTAGACACGGAAGAACTCATAATTCCAATACGGAATTACTAATGAGCTCGGATACCGAATTCCTAGTGACACTCTATGATTATCGCTCTAATATCTGTGGTATCAGCTAACTCTTCAAAACATAGCAGATCAGTATTCCATACGGATCTAATACTATGCTCTGATACCATCTGTGACGCCCCGCCGAACACTAACACAAATCCCCATGTCAGATCTCGAGGTATTATGTAGCACCTCGAAATTTCGGCATGGTCTCCTCTGTTTATGTTAGCATTCCAAGGCGTTCAACCTGCACCTGATAAATGACATACAATCCTCCATACATATACAAAATATAATACTAGCAGAAGCCTATATAGGTCTAATAACGTACGAATTATCAGAGTGCGGAAGAAGAAAATTTACGGGATTATACAAATTTTTCTCACTCTAACAAGAGTCCTAACGCTCAATACAAATCTATAATACTCCTAGACAAATGGAGTATAACTCCAATACTTACCAGGTGACGGGCTCTAGTTGTCTATCTGACCAACCAGATGATCCTCATTCATTTTTTACACTTGTTTCGCCAAGCTTCAGATCTGAAACTAAAAAAAATGGAGGATGAAAAGGGTGAGTAACAATGGTTACCCAGTAAGGAAGCAACAATTTCTGCCAATAACCTCTCCTAACATGAACGAATAAACATACTGAATCATTTTAAAATAAACAAAGTTTTACAGAAGAAAACTACGATTAACTGGTACATATAGCCAGGGATGAGCAACTAAACATTTTAAAACTCACATTACATCGATCAGCAGTACTCACTATAACATTCTCTTTTTATACAAATCTAATTGATCAAATGGAAACAATAAACATGCATTTCATTTTATATATCAAAATAAGCAACAGATACATAATACACGATGGTGGAGTATTGGAATTAGAGAGTTGGGATTCACGACTGGATCGCTCCCAGTCGGGACATGATGTTACAATTCCTTTCTGGCTTTTAGTTCCTGATTTTGTGGCCGGTCGCTGCCCTTACCACGCTTGGTTGACCATTTATCCGGCTCAGGCTGGCCGTTTGACGTGACCGTAAGCAATGGGTCTCTTTTCGATGTGTCAGAACGTTCGACTACTATAGATTGTTAGTGATCACTGACTAATCATCTTCGTCTATGCCTATCAGGCGTACATGTGATTCCCAAAGATACAAACCATTCGTATACGACCACCTTTACATTACAAGTTCACTGGTAAAGATAGAGAGGAATATCCCGGATTCCAGTTGTGACTCCACTCTCATACGCGTCCCATACCACGTATGAGTTTGGTGGTCCCTACCGTACATCCCAGGATAGTACATCACTCCGGATGATATGATGCACTATCCCTTCAGGCATTCACAAACTCTTTAACAACTCACAAAATAGCTACATATATATATTATTTTCATTTGAAAACAAAAGAGAAATTAACAATACAAGGTTGAGAATAGATATCCAGTTTCCTACCATGCAAGTGTGGCCACCCGGCCTAAAATAAATAACATAACAGAGCGCCTCGCGCTAACAGAAAGTAAATAAACATGCAACCAGTAACATTATCCCTGGATATCCGTTCACCAACCTGCATACAACACAACAACGTAAAATGCAGACATCACCCCTCGGGTGTGACTCTGACATTTTACCATTTCATACCCTTTTTCCCTTTTTTCGACTTTTACAGTTTTCAATCTCTTCATAAAATATCTATTTTCTGATATTCATCAACTCAATATGAGTTCATTGAATATTAAATCACATTTTTCAACTATAGAATTTATTTCTATCAATAATATTGAAAAAAAAATACAAATTTCATATCAAAACGGGGTCCGAGCAGTGCACAAGACCCAATTTATGGCAATAACCCGTTAAAATACTCTACCCACGTATAATTTGTTAAAAATACAATTAAACATATCAAACATGCAATTTCTGGCGTGAATTTTGAAATAAACAAAGAATTCTATATTTCGGAAATACATTCAAATTTTTCCAATAAAATCCTAAATGCAATTTTCACAATCTATGATTACTAATAGAAATTGAGAGTTCCTTACAATGTCTAGGCGAAAGGATCGAAGCACGTGCGCGAAAATCGAGGCGATTGGCGCGATAATCGAGATGGACCGAACTTCGAAGCGGCTGATTTTCGAAACTGGCTTGGTGGTTTCGAAGATCTCGACGTGTTCGTCTCTTCTCCCTTCTACGGCGAAAGGTGGTTTGACCCCGAAATCGATGAAAACCGAGGTCGAAGTTACGAAAATCTCCGTATAAAAATACGGCTGATTTTTGACTATACGGGGTGAAAAAGACGAGAAAACGGAAGGAACTTGGTTGGGTTATGTAAAGAATGAGGCTGCGGACGTTTCTCCCTTCTGCGTCGGAAAGCGATTTGACCCCGAAACGGACGAAATCCGAGGTCAAAGTTTCGAAATTTTCGTATCCAAATACGACTGATTTTTGACGATATCGGATGAAATAGAAAGTGAAACGAAGAAAGGTTGGGTGGGTTTTGTAGAGAACGTAGCTGCGGACATTTCTCCCTTCTGCGTCGATCGTCGACGGCGAGCCGTTTGTGAGAGATCTGAGGTGGAAGAATCGGAGGAAAATCAAATTTTTCGTTTTATATGTCTCGGCCATATGACGCGTTGGGGAAGATGGGTTTAAAAAAAATTAAAATTTTTTTTTTTTTTTTTTTTTATATAAAAGTTGGGACGAAATTGGTATTTTGTCAATTGTTTGGATCGTCGATAACTTGATCATTCGGACTCCAAATCTGACAAACGAATACTCTATTTTGTCTAATTTTTCGTTCCGGATCTAATGGTATAGTCAATTTCTACAAATTATGTCTCCATCAAAAATTTACATTTTTGGCCTGACGTGACCCCTAAACTTGATGTCGTTTTCGTTTTTGGCGATAATTCGACTTCCTGATCTCCAAAAATGACAAATAAATAGTCTATGTTGAATAATTTTTCGTTATGAACCCAATGGTATAATCGAATTTTAAAAATTATTGTTCTAACAAAAAGTCACTATTTTAGCCTGGTCCGACCCGGTAATCGAGGATTTTGCAACTTTTATATTCGGACTCGCATTTGAGCGTGCTTATAGGCTAAACTATGTTTTTCGATCATTTTAAATCTAATGGTGAGGTCAGATTCCATTAAAAATGATCAGAACAAGGTCGCACAGTTTTACCCTAAGTCCCACTTTCAAGATTTTCTTAAAATTCCACTATTTATTTTTCCTCGAGATACGAATTAAAAATTTGGGGTGTTACAATGTACTTTGCAATTTAATCTCGAACACTTGAGAATAATTAGGAACTGAAGCTGACAAGTATTAGAGCTTAGAAAAAGGCGAATATAGAAATTTTCAGTGAAGAAATCTGATTTCTGATTGGCTTTATATAGTCATTTATGTCTCTAATGACCAAGAGTCATTATTCAATGTCTATTGGTTCAGGAGCTGTTGAATTGTGTCTGATCTCAGATCTAATGATCCAGATTGCACCCTATTGAAGGTATGTATCTCATGCCTATTAATCAACACCTATTGGTTGAATTTGTGTAATTTAATGCTTCTGATCGCGTTCAATCTGTCAATACTTAATTTAATGGATCTGATCATCCTTGATCGGATACTAATCACGAACCAACACACCTGATTGATCTTGATCGGGTACTAATTTGATCCAACGCACCCATTCATTTTCGATCAAGTATTATTTTGATCCGTCGTATTTGATCGAGAACCAATCGAATACTAGTGTAATCGTGCGGTGCAGATTGCATCCTATCTATTACATTTGACGGATCAACCACTACTGTTGGATGCTTTCGAATCTCGAAGTTCCAAATCAAAGTCTTAAAGGTGTGACAAATACAACTATGTCGACTTCATCTTATAAGGTACCCCACATTCTTACTTGGGAACAATGTGGGACTAAACCTTGCACACAAAAAAATCCCCAAATTTCTACTAAAGAAAAACAAACAATAAACCACAAAACCTATATTTGATTTTGAAAATATTCAACAAATCCCCACTATTTCAAAATATAAATAAGATTTGGAAAAATAAATATATATTAGTAAAACAACAGTACCACTTAAGTGGCTGCCTATGTACCTAAATAGGGATCAAGCTTCCATAATTCTTAACAACTAAAGAACGATTAAATAATTACATTCGATTATAAAATTGGCATCATCGTAGAGACTAGTACATAGATGAGAGGTGTCTTATGGGTTTGAACCTTCATTTAGTATAAATAATTAGAGTTTTGTCAAGATACTGTAGTAAACTTGTCTTGAACCAAGGATCCTAAGAAACGAGTCCGATTCTTAACACTTACTTTTCTCCATGAGGTTGAAGTTCTATTTACTTTGCACATTAATGACCATGTGCTATAATCTTATTTTCATTAGCTTATTATAGTAGAAACACTTGTTCTTCTTATTCTTGTTCTTGTCATCTTTCTTCTTGAAGGAGGCAGTCTTCTTAGGTTTTAACCTATGACCATCACTCTCAATCATGTTCATTTTGATTTTCTTTGTTTGGTCATCTTTATGTTTCCTATTACGGGCATCTTCTTCTATACGAAAGTGACGTTGTAGAGACTCCAAAGTATATTTTTTCTCCTTATGTTTCATCTTTTTCTTGTAACCTTTCCAGGATTGGGAAAACTTTAAAATGATAGCCCCCACTTGAAAATCTTCTGGAAGATCAATCCCGACAGTCTTAAGATCCTCAACGATTAATTGAAGTTTATGTAATTGTGATAGAACCAGTTTGTCGTTGGTCATCTTAAAATCGAAATAATTACTAATAAGAAATTTTTGGTTACTTGCATTTTTTATTTTGTACTTATTTTCCAGAGCTTTCCACAGTTCCTTGGTTGACTTGGAAGTGCGGTAGATATTGTAAATCGAGTTGGAGAATGCATCGAGAATATGGTTTTTGTACAAAAAATCATTCGTTTTTTGCTTCTTATGCCTCTCTCTTAGTTCAGTGTTGTCTTATGGAGTAGCATAGGGGAATGGGTTCTAGGTCATCTTCTAGAACTTGGACAATGTTCAAAGTAGTAATGAACAACAACACTTTTTGTTGCCATCAAGTGAAGTGTTGTCTATCAAAGCGGTCAAGGTGAGATAAATATCGGTTCATAACTTGGAGAGAAAAAAATGTCGAAGCCTCCATCGAACTAAATATTTGTCTAAAACTGTTGGAAAATGTGTATATAAAATTGGGAGAAATTTAATGAAGGAAGAAAAAGAACTTCTAGGTTCAAATCAGAAAAAGCTCATTGTTTTTTCTATTTAAATCACGATTTTTAAAAAAAAGTCGAGATTAAATTGCATTTAAATTGTGATTTTTGTTTAAATTATGACTTTTTCAAAAAGTCATGATTTAATTGACAGTCTTTAAAATCATGATTTAAACACGATTTTTTTAAAAAGTCAGTGATTTTGGTGACGATGGTGGTTAGAACCATAGTACACAAAGGTCAAAGAACAAGTGCTTTTAGGATAGAGAGAAGCCTACACTCAAGTTATTAAATCGTATTATGTACTATTCGATTTAATCTATAACACTCGAGAATAATTAGGAACTAAAGATGTCAAATACTAAAGTTTAGAAAAGGGAGAAAACATATAAATTTTTAATAAAGAAATTTGATTTCTAGTTGGTTTTATATAGCCATTTATGTGTCTGTTGACCAAGAGTTATGATTCAATGTCTATTGGTTCAGGTGCCGTTGGATTGTGTCTAATGTCAGATCTAACGATCGAGATTGCACTCTATCGAATGTATGTGTCTCATGCTTTTTAATCAATAACTATTGGTTGAATCTGTGTGATCTAATGGTTCTAATCGCTTTCAATCGATAACCACTTGATCTAATGGATCCGATCGTCCTTGATCGAGTTCCAATCACAAACCAACACACTTGATAAGGTACTAATTTGATCCAACGCATCCGATTGTGCTTGACTAGGTACTATTTTGATTCATCGTATCTGATCGGATACTAATGTGATCGTGTGATGTAGATCGTACCCGATCCATCACATGTGACGGATTGACCACAACTGTTGGATGCTTTCGAATCTCGAAAACTTTAAGGCTCCCCAATTCCTTACGACGATGCGTACATGCGAAGTGCAAAGTGCCCTAAACCCCCAATCACCCTTTCACATGAAAGCAACACCTCGAAGCACGGGATCAAAGCCTTAAAGGTGTGACACAATACAACTAACTATGTTGACTTATTCTTATAAGGTACCCCACATTTTTAGTTGTGAGTAATGTTGGACTAAACCTTGTACACACAAAAATCACCAAATTTCTAACTAAAGAAAATAAAAAATAAACCACAAAATCTGTATTTTATTTTGAAAATATTCAACAAAGTTTGAGAGTGTTTAATTGTTTCCCAAGTGAAAATGGTTACATGAAAGATAAAAAAAATGAAGATTCTCAGCTATGATATGGTTTGTAGTTGCTTTATCAAAATATTTTTTATTCTTAGTGAAGGGAGATTGTTTGTTGATTCTGTAATATCTTTTTCTATTTAGAGGGTTAGAGTTTAGGAAGGAAAGGGAAAGTAGGGAAGAGAAAACAAAAGAATGGAAAAGGGAGAAGAGAGGGAGTGCAGGGGAAGAACTTTAGCTTGTTCTTGTTTGAGCTAGCCACAAAGGTTTCGTCAAGATTCAAAAAAATGTTTTTATTTTAGCAACAGTTGATTGCCTTCTCAAAATTTACATATGCAGAAGACTGGCGCGAGAACTGTTCCTTTTTCCCCCTTCAGCCCTCTTTTTTGTTTTGGAACTTTTAGGGGTTGGTCCCCTTGATTATATCAACAAAAAATGTAATTGCGTTATATAACTTGTCAGTGGTTCTATTCTACGTATATAAAAAATATATATTATTAGTGGTTCTTACATAAATCAATGTGACATTTCAGTGCGCCAATCACATTCTGAAGTGGTGAAGAAGTCAATCAGAGATCATCATGCCGTATGGATGACCAAAAATCATATTATGTTTTTCTGCTGTTGTGGTTTCTGACCTTACCTACTTCTAGTTTGGGATTTTTTTAATCCTTATAAAGAGGAATTGTATGCAACATTGAGAACGCATTAAGATTCCTTTTATTGCAGGCTGTGCAAGAGGGCCTGTTGCTGAAACTTCCCTTTACCACAATCTTTGAGTATCTTCAGGTTAGCTGGGTTCTGCACGTAGCAAAACATGTTATATAATGTCTGAATGTTGCAATTTTAGATTTTCCATCAGACATTGTTTCTTCGGGTCAAATATATTTTCTCAACTTTATTTTTAAGGTAGAATCGCAAAAAGCTATAATTTTTGGAAAGTTATTGGAACCAAGGATAGTGTACTGAAAATATTACAACTCAATTGCCTTTACAAAAATAATTTTCCTTTTTTCCTGAAATAGTCTTTTTTGGTTCCAATTTTTCCCTTCTATTCAAACTTTGTTTACGAAAAAGGACATAGTTAAAAGGTAGATTTAAAAAAAATAAAAAGAAAGAAAGAAATACCCAAAGGGAGAAACAAGATCCATTTTTAAAAGTATAGTTTGAAATATGCTTGGTTTGAGGAAACATGACACTACCTTTCAGTGTCTACGTATTATGTATTATATTTTTCACAAAAGTTTGCATAGAAGAATGGCAAAATGGGAACTGTAAGGAAAATTTGGGGAAAGAAAAGGAGTTAGGTGCATTATTTGTGCAAAGGCTATCCTTTAAATATAATTTGAAATAAACTTGATTTGAGGAAACATGATTATTATTACTCTTTGAACAACATACTACCTTTCAGTTTCTACAAAAATATATTATATTCTTCACAAAAGTTTGCACAGAAGACTGGCAAAATGGGAACTATTAAGGAAAATTGCCAAGCCTAAACGTTCTATAGAGCCGCCTTGTCTGATTTTCTTGACATTTGGAAATTCTTCCATCCAAGCGTTGTCCCACCTGTCGGACTGTTTGGATTGATTCATGACTAGGACATGCATATACTACAATATTGCACTCCCTACATGACTTCCTTAGGACCAAATGTCCATGAAGACCGTAATGGATTTGTTGTCCTGATTTGCCCTTTTATCTTTTTATTTTGTAGAACATCAATTATACCCCTGAAGAATAATTTTCATTTCTTCTTGTATTTTTAGTTTTCTATTCTCAGGGCTTCTTAATACTTTGAGATCCAGCTTGGCAAGCTGATAAAGACTCTGGGTGTTGATACCAACGACATGGATTCAAATCCCATCTTTATCGACTGACCACTAAGCACAACCTGCTTGCCTCTAAAAAAAGGACTTATTACTTTGAGACAATTTTGAGAAGTCTGGATTATGGTACCTGTGAATTCCCACTCTCAACGCACAAAATTACTGGTTTTTTTTGTTATAAACAGATTTTACGGTTGGTGGCAATATCAATGAAGAGTCTTGGGTCACATGGGATGTTTTATCTTGCTGCTGCAGTTTCCGACTTCTATGTTCCTTGGGAGAGCATGGTAAGAAATGTCTCTAGTCTATCAATTTAACCCCATCTAACAGTTATGGTACATCAACTCATCCCAAAAAAGAAGAGGAATACCTCCATTGGACTTTTGCAGCGGTCCTAAATATGAAATAAGAAGTTTTCCCCATCAGCTTGACAGATACATACTTTCATACATTTACATGCACATCTAAATTTATCATACATTTCTATGTATCTATTTACGAAAAATCTGCAATGGGGAGCCCCACGCTTCATGGGGCATTTGTTTTTTGTTTTGGATGGGTAAGTTGGACTTGAACCTACAACCTCAAAGTTGCTTTGCAGTGTGTCAAACCAACTGAGCTATGGGTCTAAGCCCTTCCCTATCAGCTTGACAGATACACACCATACATACTTATGAATGTACATCTAAATACACCATCCATATTTATGTTTACCTAGGAAAAGTCTACAATGGGAGTCCATGCTTCATGGTGCATTTGAGTTTTAGTATACTTGTACTCAAAAGCGTGGTCCCACCTTGTATTGATTGTGCAGGCCGAACACAAGATTCAGTCAGCTTCCGGTCCTCTGGACATGCAACTCACGCAGGTGCCAAAAATGCTCTCAGTACTAAGGAAACAATGGGCTCCCAAGGCTTTCTGCATATCTTTCAAGGTGAGACACCTTAGTCCCTCTTTATCTTTATGTTATTGGTAGCCTGGCATATTGTTTTGTAAATACAGATTGGAATGCTTGCTATGATAACTTCTAGAGTTCCAATCACATCCAGGGGCGGAGCTAGTAAGGATGCAGTTGGGGCAATTGCCCCCACAGAACTTTGAGAAAACCCTGCATTTTTAATTAATTACTGTCCCACTTGCCCACACTCTCTAACCTCCCTCCCTATTTGCCCCCACCCCCAACTTTTGAGATACCGTTGCACTTTCAACTAATTACATGCCCCATTTACCCCCATTCCCTCATCTCCCTCCCCATTTGTCCCCATACCCTCACCTCCAAATCCCCGCCCCTCAATTTTTTGAAGATGACATTGCCTCTTGACTGGGCCTTCTCTCAGACTTTGAACATTACCTATATGTCCTTTTTTTCAACTTCTAACCAAAAACCTAAATAATTTGCCCCCCATTACGAAAAAATCCTGGCTCCGCCCTTAATCACATCCATGCTGGTAATGAAGTATAAAAGTTGTTGTAGTACCAATAATAAGGGAAAACAAGGATATATGTTACTTAGGAATGTGGGGAAAAAAATTAAGAGGACAGACTAGATTGATGTTGTTTGTTATGATAGGTTCTTATCATTTCTCTAGTTTTGATAGGTGCCTTAGTTTACCATAGAAAAGTAAGATTTAAGGTATCATGAACTAAAAAATATTTGCCACAAAAAGTAAGTGATGTGTTTTGGAATTTGGGAGGTTCTGTGCTTATAATTTCTACCATTTTCATTGATTTTAAGCTTAGATTTTTTTAAGGGTTAAAAAAAAACTAGATAAATTTAGAGAGCTGCTATTGCCATGCCAACTTTTGCTATTACCACACCAAGATCTGTGTTAATCTTTGGTGATTTACATATGAATCAGGGTGGTGTTAGCAAAAGTTGGTGTTGCAATAGAATCTCTCTAAAGTTAAGATGACATGAAAATGCAATTTTTTCTGAAGGAAGGCATATGGTAGTGCACAATTAATCTCTATAGTCATATGGTAGTGCACAATTAATCTCTATAGTCGTCTATCAAATATAAGGCATCCCACATGACAAGAAATCCCATTATAAACAGAGTGAAGTCTGCGGTGACAACCTAAGCCACATTTTTGCCTTTTTCTTTATAATACACCCATTCTTTTACTGTTTCGTATAGTAAAATTAATTGGCTACTGTTTAGTTGACACTTGCAATAACAGAAGACATCACTTTGGACAAAATGAAATGGTGGAACATGATTTGTTCAACTGACCCTAGATTTCTAGTCGATAGTCCAAAAATAGTTATATATTGGATGTTGGGATCATTCCATCAATTGATTTATATTTTCTTGCAATATTAAGATTGATATTCCTTTTTCAACTTGGCAGCTAGAGACAGATTCAAATATTTTATTGAAGAAGGCTGATATGGCCCTAAGGAAGTACAAGATGCATGCAGTGGTCGCCAATGAGCTTTTGACTCGTAAAGAGGAAGTTACGGTTGTCACATCTGATGGAAATATTAGGGTTTGCAGAAACACGGATCGGATAGACAGCGACGTAGAGAATCCGCTAACTGAACTCATTATAGAGAAACACAATGCTTACATCAAGGAAACCACGGCAGGAATTCTAAGTGAAATAGCATAAACCATATGGATGCAACAGTGATAAATTTTCATATTACGCCTTTTAATTTCTCATCGCAGTCTGCCCTTTTACCCTCGATGAAAGTGTTATACAGATAAATTAATAAAGATTTGGAAAACAACCTTGTATCCTCGAAAAATTATACGTGCAAGGGAACATCCCCCCTTCCCACCCAAAATACTTCACCAGCTATACTATTAAGCAAATTGATGTTCTCAGTGGTTATTTGGTACTAGTAGCATGCATGTGAGTTTAGCAAATGAAAAATGCGAATCAGAGTGCTGAAGCTTCAATTTATCTCACAGGTTTGTTGTTTGTCATTGATTAATGTCCAATGAATGATGTTGATTGAGGACACAGTATGATTCAACTGATCTGTTCGATCTGGGATCAATCTAATAAAGATTGGATCGGACACGAAACAAATATGGTAAGCATCATGTTCGACCCTTGTTGGATCAGGTTTGCTTGGATCTCACAATGTTAAAATTCAAATCTGATCAATAACAATGGGGTCAGATCAAATCTAATTTGATATACAAAATCTAAGTAAATTGTATATATTTAAACAAAGTATGGGATACGGCTCATGACGAATGACTAGAATGAGTCAAATTATGTTATTTTGAAAAAGAATACATAACCCTGATCGTTAAAACATGAAATCCAACTATCAAAATCTAATATAAGATAGGACGATAGTTCTCCCATGCTTTGTCTCAATCTTTATAACATAACATTGGGCTTACATTGAAATGTGAGTATGTGAGCCAACATTCACTCTTCTCTAATCTCACTTCACTTTCTCGACTTTTCAAAGTTCCTTGTTTCCTTTCCTTCATAGATCCTATTTCATATTTTCTACTTCTACCTAAAGCGTTTCAGACTTTCCACACAATAGTCAGAAGCATTTAGAAAAGTCAATTCACAAAGGGTTCCTTTGGAGTTGTGATAAGTGACAACTCCAAAAGAGTTTTTGTAATAAAAATGCAACAACTAGGTCTGGTCAAGAGTCAGAAGCATTTAGAAAAGTCAATTCACAAAGGGTTCCTTTGGACTTGTGATAAGTGACAACTCCAAAAGAGTTTTTGTAATAAAAATGCAACAATTAGGTCTGGTCGATAAATCTCTTGAAAAAAAAAAGTCCAAGATCATAAATATTAATTAAGAGATACCGATTTTTCATCAGTACATTGGAAGAAACTCATTAATGTCTTGTCACTAAGATATGACTATAAATAAAGATATTCTATTGTCACATTAACTTCAACTTTTATTTAGAGCACCGGGAAGATGTGATGGTGTAATATCAATTTGAGTGCTCTAAGTAAAAGTTGATTTGGTCGTAGATCTCTCATATAAATTATCGGACAATATATTCTTAGACTTCTCAGGCTTTAAGTAAACCCAAGCCCAAGTACACTACTCAGTAATAAAATTAATCATAATGAGATCAGTACATGATTTTGAAACCCTGTAACTCTTCTCGTCTTGACATGATCGAAACAAAGTTGTTTCATTCGAGTCAAATTATTAAAATTAATTGAAAATTATGTAATATATATTAATAATTAATTATAAATTTTCTTATTATATAAATGATTTTTATCTCCTAGGTAAGTTGAACTTGAATTACGATATCAATGTTCCATCACATATGTCAACTAACTGATTTAGGGGCTTGTTGCTTGATAGTCTCTGATTTAAGAAAATTATTTTGGCACTTAAAAGATCAAGGCTCAAAAATTGAGACATAGAGTTTTAAAGATTTCAAATTTTCATTTTTTGCAAATTCAAAAAATGTAAGGAATGTTGACTTCCAAGATTTTATGGGGTCGTTAGCATTGTTCAACACTTTTTTCTTTTTTCAATAATAACCCTCATCGTTATCTTTTAGTAAAAAAAAAAAGATATGCTAGTCTTTTACACAATAACTATATTTATTATGTCATTAATAAATGCATTTATTATATTGACATTGATTGTCAAAGCCTTTATAAAAAAAAAGATATTTAATTCAAAATACTTAAACGTTTATAGTATTTATTATGTAAAAGATTAATACACCATTGTCTTTTTCACTAAAAGACAAAATAAAGAGGGGTATTATTGAAAAAAAAATATTGGACAATGCTAACGTTCTCATGAAGTATTGGATGTTAATATATATATGTGTGTGTGTGTGTGTGTGATTAGTGTCTCAAAACACTGATTTTTCTGTATTTTTACTGGACATTTAGCTCGATTTGTATCATTGTTTCTTTTTATTAAGTTAACAATCTTGTTAAACCTCAAAATATCACGTTGCATACTGATTAGGCTTAATTGTATATAAATAATTGTATTTGTCGAAAAACTCTAATTACGCATGTTTACTATGCAGATCAAAGATCAAATCTTCAAATCCTAAACCTTACTATTACGTCTTCAACTACACCTTTAGAGGTATTAAGGTGAATATCCACACTTCTCACTACCCAGATAAGATGCTAAGTTTAGAATTAAACCCAAAGTTGGTCCAATTATTCTTTAATTAGTTAGAAGATTGAAATTCATCCTAGGAAATCAAATCTTTATTTTCTTGAGTGGAAGAGAGAAAGGTCAATTTCTCAGTCAAACTATTCCTAACCCTACAAGTCAACTTATGGTTCCAAATAAATCAAAAGGTCAATACAATATAGGAAATCATTATGGAGCTCCACAAGATTCCGTTCAAGCTATCCACACCTTGTGATTAAGAAAGAAAGTAGACAATAAGATTCAACCTATTGATGAAGAAGAAAATGTTCTAAGGAAGGAAAAAGTTCAAAAAGAAGAAGTAGTAGAATCTCCTAAGGAAAAAAAAGAAAGATTTAGAGAATTTTCTCATTATTCCACCAATTTCAAAAGCTTGATCGCCCAATATGCATGATGTTCAAGTTCTATAGGAAGATGACGGACCTTGCCAAAAACTAACCGGTAGAGAGACATCCCTATAGGTAGCTTAAATGCAGTTCTATAGGCTCAGAGTGAACCATTCAATCTTAAAAACTATTCAGTCAACTAAATGAATAAGGAAGTCAAAGTTCATGAAACCCACTTTTTCCTTATACTCTAGGCAGTGACTGAAAAGTTTTATATTTAACTGATTTTTTGTGAGAAGGATCTTTATGGTGCTTCTCATAAAAAATTAGCCCAATCCAAAATTTTTATATCGGACAAATTTTGTCAATCAACATTGTCGGCCTAAGATATTTAACTGATCGCTACCCATACATATAAGTGGCAAAATTAACACTAAAATAAAATGTTATGACTAATTTTTTGAGTATGATGATACTCTTACCCGTTGTCATTCATTGTCACAAATCATTAAAATAGATCATAAATTAAATCTAAATCTTTGAAATTCAAACTATTAATATATCATTCTCCATTCATGATTCACTATAACAAATCGTCATAGTGACTTGCAATCACCATTAAAAATCTTACATTAAAAAGGCGAGAAAAGGGTATATTAGGCAGCCTAAAATTTACTAATTAGATCATTAAGATGATCCAAAAGTTAGGTACCATATATTTAGCAAGAAGTTCCTAAATCAAAGTTTATTTAGTAATATTCCATTTTAAATATAATCCAATCACATTTATGGGTTCTACGACAATATCTATTTTGACGTTACATTGAGACAGCTATTTGTTTCGAAAACAAAAAAAAATTTCCACTAAAACCCAAAAAACAATTAATGCTTTGTAAGAAAGCCAAGTGAATCATCGATCAAATTCGAAGCCAAGAATTCCAAGTCATTAAGAGATAAAGCATTTTGAGTATAATACCAACATAGCTGTCCTTATTTCAAAATCTCTTTCTTGGGTTTGGATCATTATTTTTTTGGCTTTTTTACTTTGGAGAATATGAAAAGCTGATTTTCTCATGTCCTAGTCCCATAAAGCAAAATAATAAGCAACACATAAAAATAGAAAATAGAGACTGAAAAAAAATAAAATTTATCGTTCACATATTCACTTGAAAGAGTTATCGAATGTAGGGCTATAAATGGATTGAATCCAGACTAATTTTAGGACCAATCTAATAAAGATATCCAAATTAATTCCAATTGGAATATAAATGATTAGATACTTATTAATTTGGATCAGGGATAAAGTCCAAATTGAATCGGATCCAATTTGATATACAAAATATAAATAAAACTTCATATATTTAAACAAAATATATAATATAATTTACATATTGGATCAGACTTTTTATATGGATCCTTATTAGAACTCGAATCAAGAAAGGGTCAGGTCACCTTGACTCATGAAGTATGACTCCTCGAAAAAAACACAAAATCTAGGTTGTGTAAAAGCAAAATTCAATGGTTGGTATCTATACTTGGGACAGCTATCATGGAGATGTAAATTATCAAGATATTTATAAAGCCCTACCATTGGATTTCGTGTTTACACAGTCAAGATCATGTGTTTTTTTTGTTTTTTTGAGCATTTTTCAAGAGAACAAAACCTGACCCAAAAACTAATTATAGAAACACTTATGCCGGGGTGACACATGATTTATTGTGATTCTCACAATTCTGACGTGGAGGTGCGCACATAATAGTAGATGTGTTTCCTCTCGATATGAGTAAAAACCGTCTACGGTTATGTGAACAAAATCTGACCCAAAAAGTAACTATAGAAACACTAATGCTGGGGTGACACGGGATTTACGGCAATTCTCACAATTCTGACATGGAGTGTGCACACAATTGTAGATGTTATTCCTCGCAATACAAGTAAAAACCATCTATGGTTATGTGCACATCTCCATGTTAGAATTGTGAGCATCACAGTAAATCTTGTGTCGCCTCATAAGCATGCGAGTCTTGCAAGAGTGACATTCAATCGACATTGTTTCACACATTGCTGACATGGACGTGCGTATAAAACAATAGTGGTGTCAATTGAGCCTGCTAGCCTGGCCTACCCGACAAAAGGAGGGTTAGGGTTTTCATATTGAGTCTGCTAAGATAGAGATGGGTTTAATTTTTTAAATGTTTGAAATTTTTTTCCAAATTTCGTGACAATGCCTCAACCTCCTTGGCTAATTCCTTTGGTCAATACCATAGAATGATTCCCAACAAAATAAGATCTTTACGATTGAGGAGAATTCATTTTTAAGGAATTCTTTAGGAAAATAAATTTTATATAAAAGTTTAAACTTTGGTCATAGAGAAGTTTGGTTTTTAGTCTTTGTCGGGTGGGGGTGGGGGTGCGGGTGGGGGATCGGGATAAAAAATCACTTTGGGCAAGAAAATGAATTCTGAAAATCATACTTTTTCGGGAAAATCATTTTGACGACCATTTTGCATGAGCAATTATGCAGAGCTAATGAGAATGTACTCTCAAGAAAAAGAAAAAAAAATTCTGTTTTAGTTTTTCTTAGGAAAACAAACAAATATTTTTACTTGAAATCAGATTTTCAGAGAAGATAATTTTGCTACTAAATTTCTATAAGCAATCATAAATAACCGAGGAGAAGGTGAGAATGTGCTCTAAGGAACGGGAATATGCTTTCGAAAAAAAAAAGACTTTTCTTACTAATTGATTAAGATTTCAAATCTTACTAAGGGTCTTTGACGCACATGGATTGCCACATTGACAATCCAACAAAAATCCTTTGTAGACTCCCTGAATAAACTCAGATTAAGAAAAAAAAATTCTAATTTTTTTTTTTAAAGAACTTTATCCAAGTGTTGAATATAAACAGCTATCGAACACCTAAAATATAATATTAAAATTAAATAGTGAAAATAATAATTTTTAAAAATAAATTGATTCAAAGTTCTATAAATGTTTTCTATACAAGTGTGTGGAATAATCGGATCATGTTTTTAGATGTCAAGATGTGAGCTCATGACCATCCCTAGTGAGATTTGAAATCTTATTAAGTGTGTCAGGATAGTCTAACTCTTTTGTAAAAACAAAGGTTCTCAGTAGTGGGTCCCAATACTATTCTCCAATGGAAGGACGCCCACGTCGGTTAAACCACGTGCCACTATCTAACCTTTGCGTGACAGAGGCGCCATTCATTTCTGCAACTAAAGCGTCAAAACCACCTTAGCTTAGCCTTTAGCTATAAACCTGAAGGTTTGACGGTTTTTTGTTCTTCTTCTGGTTTTACGAAGCTCACTCACTCACAGTTTTTTCTCTTTAAAAGATATTAAATTTTACAATCTCCTTCACACTCTCACCGCTCTCTCCATCACTCAAAGCTCCATCGATCATTAATGGCGACTGCAACTTTAAATCCTACTGAGACCGAGAAGATCGCGAAGCTTCGATCTGCAGTTTCAGGCCTCGATCAGATCAGGTGGGCTTGATCTAATTTTCAGATCACTTATTTCTGCTTAATTATCCTTATTTTTGTAGTTTCAGATCATAGATTTGAGCTAATTTCGTTTTTTTTTTTTTTTTAAATATTTGTTATAGTGAGAATGAGAAATCTGGATTCATCAATCTTGTTGCTCGTTATCTCAGGTTAGATTTGAACCTTTTTATCTAAATTCTAAACATTGTTTTAGGTATCTCAATCCGTAATTTGAATTTTTTGATCCTTGATTTTGTTTGTTTTGGATGTAATGTGGATTTAAGTGGAGAAGCTCAGCACGTTGAGTGGAGCAAGATTAAGACTCCAACTGATGAAGTTGTGGTTCCTTATGAAAGCTTAGCGCCACCTCCAAAAGGTAAAAATATGATTTGGTTTCAATGCTTATTTTAATTAGCCACTCAGAGATTTGATTTAATTGTGTTCTAATGGATTTTTTTAGTTCTTTATTAGTTTTTGATCGAGAATCAGATCTAATTTGCTTAAATCAATACCAGATCTTGTGGAAACTAAGAAGATTTTGGACAAACTTGTCGTGCTAAAGCTCAATGGAGGCTTGGGGACGACGATGGGGTGTACTGGTCCCAAGTAAAACCTTTTCTTTCTTTTTAATTCTACATTAATTTTCTGTTATAAATTTATAATTGATGGCTCTTAATAGTTTGTAATCTTATCTCGACGGCATCTTTGTGCTTGTGCTTACTAAGGTTCTTTACATATAGTTTTTGGTAAAACCTAGCCGATAGAATTATTGAGGTGCTTATGAACGTGCTGATTTTCTGTTTTCTATGTTTCAAAGAAATTACCTCTTCAGTGCTTTTTATTGATTTGCAAGCTAATTGATGTGGTGAAGTTGTCTATACTTTATGCCAAAAGATCATAATTGGTCTTTGGGGTTTAATTTCGTTTGAGCAATGTGAAATTCCAATCGACTCCTAACCAAAATTTCCAGTATCTCAATCAAAATTGTGTGAAGATTTTGTGTTTTTTATTTTGCTTTCAATCAGGACTCAAGCTGATGCCAAAAACAGTGGTTTGAAGTAATCATCGAGAGATGGTTTGTGAGCTTTCCCTGTATAAAAAAATATCAGTCGGAAAATAGTTAGTATTAAGTTCTTAGGAGATTTCTTTCGAGATTCTTTTCTGGTGCTCTCATGTTTTGTTGACTGGCTAAACTTTTTAGTGGCATAGAATTTCCTTTTTCTTTCTTTCTTTCTATCTGTTTTTTTTTTTAATAATTTTTTTCTAGGCAAGAGATGAAGGCTGGTTTTGAACCCAAGTCTGTGCCATTATCACTCAAAGACTTGGCCTCTAACCAAGCTCGAAACTTCAGCACAAATTTTTTTATTCAATTTATTATTTTATTTGTTCATGGAGTTTTTCACTTTAGCATACTCCTGAAGAAAATTTCAGTTGTTTACCTCCTAAATCTAAGTTGCTTAATATCTTTTCTTGAATTTCATTATCCTTGGTTTCTTGAGTTTCTTTCTATAACATGAAAACAAGCATGCCAGTAACTAAAACTTTTGATCAACTGAAAATGGAAATTTTTTTGCTGAATGTGCATGCAAGAATGTTGATCAATTTTTATATTGATGACACAGAATATAGGTGTCAATAGAAAATAAAATAAATCTTACTTATTTTCTTTCTTATGATTGTTTTGAATATATCCATCTCATTCCTACTTTTCATCGTATGTTCTAATGCAGGTCTGTCATTGAAGTTCGCAATGGGTTGACATTTCTCGACTTAATTGTCATCCAAATCGAGGTTAATATATGTCATTGTTTACTATTCTGTTTTCTATATTGGCTTGTACATACCTTAGCTTTTCAAAATCTTTTTGCAGTCACTCAATTCCAAGTATGGGTGCAATGTCCCTCTGCTTCTAATGAATTCCTTCAACACGCATGATGATACTCTGAAGGTGAGCAATGTTCACCTCTTTTTTGTTCTTCTTGACCAATGTATCTCCTAATTATTTTACTTGACCAATGTAGATTGTGGAGAGATACTCCAAGTCAAACGTTGAGATTCATACTTTTAATCAGGTTTGAAAATCTATGCTTGAAATGCCTTTCAAGGCCTACTATGAGGTTTTTCTGCAAGCCATGATTTATGAATTTATCCTTCAAACTGATTTTATTTCTACAGAGCCAATATCCTCGATTGGTAGTCGAAGATTTTATCCCACTCCCATCCAAAGGACAAACTGGAAAGGATGGCTGGTATGTTAACTTCATATTCACCCTCCTCTCGTTGTGCTATCAATGTACTAAATTGTCCAATTTAATGTACCACAATTTTTATGCTGTTGGAAAACTGAACTTATTGTGGTGCTTACTAACACAGCTGCAAGGTCTCAAACATAAGCGCCCATTTGCCGGTATTTCCATTTAGTTCTATTCCGATGTTGAGAGAGACAATTTTTAATGTCCTTTAGTTTATGTTATCTTTGTGTGTAGCCATTTGGATGTATGTCGTGCATCCTTGCTATCTTCTTTCTTCGGCCCTTGTGAGCCTGACTTAGCGTGCTATCACTTCATCTTAAGTGTTGTCTAACTTGTTTGCTGTCACTTCCCATTAATTGTAGCCTCTACCAACTTTTTTAGGCCCAACTATCGGTCCCCTCAACTTCCTCCTCGAATAAGCCTTGATATCAAATAACAATTCCGTGTAAAGCTTTACTTCTTTTAAACTAGGCTCCTTGAACATCGACCTTGATACCAACTTCCTTTGGAGCTGGTTCTGATGTCAATTGTTATGGATCTAGTTTTGGTACATGTAACTTTGATGTGGCACTTGAGTAATCCCTAAATTAGCCCAAGTCAACCTTCCTTAATGAGTCCTAGGAGTTCTCTTCAAACTCCCAAAGCACTTGTCCATACAAGTTGAATACTAAAAGAGGAAATTGTATTTCTTAGGACTCCAAACAATTTTATGAAACCATGAGGGATCTCGAGG
Source organism: Akebia trifoliata (assembly GCF_017979445.1). Taxonomy (NCBI): domain Eukaryota; kingdom Viridiplantae; phylum Streptophyta; class Magnoliopsida; order Ranunculales; family Lardizabalaceae; genus Akebia; species Akebia trifoliata. Next base: position 3,518,393 of record NC_141381.1, on the reverse strand, counting down.
GATGGGTATGACGGGGAACTTGGGGCGTACTCTCAAGAAAACTCTACTACGATTTAAAATTTCTAGAATCTCCCAAAGAAAATGTATAACTCCCCTAGAACCACTCTAGCCATCCCTACTCCAGAACCTTCCTATAGTCTACAAGACTAAATAACTCTTATAATATTGTAAAAGAACTCTCTAGATTCTTTCTTATAGCCCGGACAAATTCTAAAGTTTTTCATTCCCTTATGTCACAAATTCTAGCTTCCCCAAGACCTGGGGAACGGAAAAAATCTCATATCACATCACAAGACTTATAGCAATGGGCTTACCACCCCCAACTAAAGATAAAAAATCCTCAAAGTTTGTGGATTGTAAGTTTTATATATATATAGGGGACGGTTCAAAGGACATTTGAAAAACCCCATTGGAAACCCATGTTTTCAAGTTGTTGGATTTGGACGGTTAAACTGCTCGGATTTCATTTGTCAAACAGCTGGAAACCAAACACTCTTTTGTAAAAGAGTTTATAAATTTTCAAAAAACTTTCTATTTTTCAACTTATTAAAATTAAATCCTGTTCTCAATATCAGTATGTTCTCTCTACAAACTTACTCCGTTGCGTAACCCAAACGCTCAGCCACAGGTGTGATGCCTACCAAGCTGAAGAAGAACACCACGCTGAGATACAAATAGCTATCAAAGGATTGATTGGATACTAATAATTTGCATCAGTCAAGTTTCTATGAATGTAAAAACTCGTCCATTTTCTAATATAATCATTATTCAAGAATATCAATTAATTCCAGAAACCTACTTATTCTGTTTGTTTTTTACAATAAGCAATATTTCTTATTTTCTGGTAAGATAATGGAGCAAGATTGCAAGTGGACCAAAAGGCAACAAAATGTTTATCTTTGCTTTGACCAAGACGATGTAAATACTTAAAAGTGTTGTATTGTGTATTCCCTTAGAGGGGAATGTGCATGGAACATCTAGCCGTGACCCAACATCAAAGCTTGTATCAGGTTCTTTGAAGTCGTCGACTGATCGAGAGACAGGTTGAGAGAGAGTTCGGATTCTTTGAAGCCTTCAATCAAGAGAGAGTGAGAGAGAGACATCCCTATTGAGAGATTCGTGAGAGAGATAGTTTGAAGGGTTTGAAGGGTTCGGACGTCTCTCGTGTGTGTTATTTCTGTAGAGAGAACATACTGATATTGAGAGCTGGATTTAATTTTAATAAGTTGAAAAATGGAGAGTTTTTTGAAAATTTATAAACTCTTTTACAAAAGAGTGTTTGGTTTCCAGTTGTTTGACAAATGAAATCCAAGCCATTTAACCGTCCAAATCCAATGACTTGAAAACATAGGTTTCCAATGGGGTTTTTCAAACGTCCCTTGAACCGTCCCCATAAATATATATAGGGAGCGGTTCGGCAGCCCTAAAGTTTGCCAAACATTTTTTGTAAATCACTTTTGATGGGGTTAAAAGTTTTGGAGTAGGCTGATTTTTTGTGAGGATGATCTCTACAGTGAAGAGATCATCCTCACCAAAAATCAGCTCATTTTGAAACTTAACCCTAGTTTACAAGTTGAAGAATCGTGGACCGTCCAATTTTTGTAAATCACTTTTGATGGGGTTAGAAGTTTTGGAATAGGCTGATTTTTGGTGAGGATGATCTCCTCATCATAGAGATCATCCTCACAAAAAATCAGCTCATTCCAAAGCTTCTAACCCATGTTATGAAAAATGTTTGGCAAACTTTAGGGCTGTTGAACCGCCCCCCATATATATATATAGGGAGCGGTTCAGCAGCCCTAAAGTTTGCCAAGTTTGGTGCCAAACATTTTTTGTAAATCACTTTTGATGGGGTTAGAAGTTTTGGAATAGGCTGATTTTTTGTGAGGATGATCTCTACGGTGAATAGATCATCCTCACGAAAAATCAGCTAATTTTGAAACTTCTAACCCTAGTTTACAAGTTGAAGAATCGTGGACTGTCCAATTTTTGTAAATCACTTTTGATGGGGTTAGAAGTTTTGGAATAGGCTGATTTTTGGTGAGGATGATCTCCTCTTCATAGAGATCATCCTCACAAAAAATCAGCTCATTCCAAAGCTTCTAACCCATATTTTGAAAAATGTTTGGCACCAAACTTGGCAAACTTTAGGGCTGCCGAAGCGCCCCCATATATATATATATATATATATATATATAGGGAGCGGTTCGGCAGCCCTAAAGTTTGCCAAGTTTGGTGCCAAACATTTTTTGTAAATCACTTTTGATGGGGTTAGAAGTTTTGGAATAGGCTGATTTTTTGTGAAGATGATCTCTACGGTGTAGAGATCATCCTCACAAAAAATCAGCTCATTTTGAAACTTCTAACCCTAGTTTACAAGTTGAAGAATCATGAACCGTCTAATTTTTGTAAATCACTTTTGATGGGGTTAGAAGTTTTGGAATAGGCTGATTTTTGGTGAGGATGATCTCCTCATCATAGAGATCATCCTCACAAAAAATCAGCTCATTCCAAAGCTTCTAACCCATATTTTGAAAAATGTTTGGCACCAAACTTGGCAAACTTTAGGGCTGCTGAACCGCCCCCATATATATATATATATAGGATTAGGATCCGTGTACACACATATCTACTCATATATCTACAACGTGTTTTGTCCTATGTGGGCTAAAAGTTTCTGATTGAGCTGATTTGTGGTGAGGATGATCTCTATGACGAGGAGATCATCCCCACCCCCATATTTATGAGTTGAAGAATCGTGGACCGTCCATTTTTTGTAAATCACTTTTGACGAGGTTAAAATTTTTGGATTGAGCTGATTTTTGGTGAGGATAATGTCATCATCATAGAGATTATCCTCACCAAAAATCAGCTCAATCCAAAACTTTTAGCCACTAGGACAAAACACGTTGTAGATATATGAGTAGATATGTGTGTGCATGGAACCCGACCCATATATATATATGTATTTTTTTTAGCAAACTTATATTTTTCAATGTTGAAGTCGACATCGGACTGAGTAAGTGGATTTGGTTTGTTCTACTTGGCAACATATGACATGTATTTTGAATCATAATTGATACACCTATATTTGTATATTACTTGCTTTATGAGCAAGTAACCTTTCCGAATGCTATCACATTCAACTTACACCTGTATAATTGTGAAGGTATCCTCCTGGCCATGGTGATGTGTTTCCAGCCTTGATGAACAGTGGCAAGCTTGATGCATTGTTGGCACAGGTGCACATACTGTAGATTTTCATATGCCTCTTTTTTGTTGTTAATTTCATGTTCTTGGTATATTATTTTCTCTATCTTTATATTCTAACTTCAGTTTTATTTTATTTTATTTTTCTTGTTCAGGGTAAGGAGTATGTATTTGCTGCGAACTCAGATAACTTGGGTGCTGTTGTTGACTTAAGTATCCATTGTAAAGGATTTTATTGTCCAAAATGTTCTTCAGCTTCTCTATGTTCCTTAGTGTTTTATTTATTATATAGTCAAAATTTATATTTTATCCTTGGACCTATTTTCTACACACCTATGTTCCTTGACTGGATGCAACAGAAATCTTACATCATTTGATCCAAAACAAGAACGAATACTGTATGGAGGTACTCAAAAGTGATTGTTATTCAAAATGCCTCTTGTGCTTCAAATCCTGTTCTAAAGCTTCATATTTGCTCAGGTGACCCCCAAAACTTTGGCAGATGTGAAAGGTGGTACCCTTATTTCATACGAAGGAAAGGTTCAGGTATGTGGTGGTCATCAGTAGTTAAATGTTATGCCTTGCATGATTTTTCCCTCAACTTGCTTCTTCAGAAGCATAACAAAGTTCATGAAAGAATTCTAATTAACCACATTCAGATCAGTTACATTTTCTAATTAAACACAGAATCTTGATTGTTTGGCATCATGTTATTGTCTTACATTTCATGAACATGAAAGAGTTAAACAAAGGTATATTATGCCTTAAACATTTATCCACAGAAATTTCTGTTGTAAATAAGAGCTCGTACCGACAGTTTGGCAAACAAATATACAGATGAATACCCTCAATATATTGAGAAATGCGATTTTTTTTTTTTAATCTATATATAAATGAACGGCCATCTGTTGATAAACTGACCACAAAAGTTTCCTGTCTCTTGCAAGTGTGAAACCACACATACCAGCGATGCAGCATTGTTATGATCAGTGTTTTTTTTATAGGGTAAATTACACTTTGACCGCCTGTAGTTTGGCATAATTCCATTTTGACCCCCTAACGTTTTGATAATTGCTCTTACATTGCTTATAGTTATGTAAGGAGTTCACTTACCCCCTTCCATAATATTGCCGTGAATCTAACAGTTAAATTCCTTTAAAAAGACCATTTTGCCCTTTTTAAAATATTAATTCTTTTTTATAAACAAAAATACACATTTGAAAAAATGAGTTCAATGAATGCGGGGAGGGGGAGGGGGAGGGGGGGGATTTTAATTATTGTTTTAAAGTTTATTTTTTATAATTAAAAATAATATAAAATAGTAAAATAACATCTAAATTTTAACACCATTAGTGAAAGGGGAGGAAACACAATTATCAAAATGCCAGGGGGTCAAAGTGTAGTTTACTCTTTTTTGTAATATAACCGTACAAGAAAAGCTCATACAAGTTCTTTGTTAGGGATCTACAAAGTTATAACTATTGAAAATGGGTTAACAGATATTCAGAGATTTTCTAGAATGTGTTTGTTGCATGCTTTATGATTGCAAGCTTGGATTATGGCTGATGGTCTAATTTTTTTAAAGCTTTAAAAAAAGACCTTGTTCCCAAGTTTCTTATTCGAGCATTACAAATGCTGCAGACTTCTTAGCTTGGTTTGAATATGTCAATATGTAAATAAAATTGATTGAACATACAATGACATCCTTAGCTTTTGGTTTATGAACTAAGTTAGTATGCATTCCAAGTTCAAATATTTTCCTTGTTTAAACTGTTCTTAACAAGGTTCAAATCAGTAATGAATTTAGTTATATGTTGTTTAGGCCTAAGTTACCTAGTTCATTGGTTCAAATTCGGGTTCGCGGTTTGTGGTTCGCCACTTTTGAACGAACCCGGTTCATATAGGTAGTTTGTGGCAGATATTTAAGTCATTTATGCTAATCTCATGGAAGACGCAGGTCAAGGAAGTATATCATCAGTTTAAAAACAAAACGGTTATCTTTGATATTGGTCAAATCTTGGGATTTCTAAAATGAGGGTTTTCTCTAATATTGACCAAACCATGGGAGCATCTCTAAAATTCACCAAAATAAGGGGTTCGTCAGATTCGATGTTTTTGACGAACACACTACGAATGGAACCTCAAACTAGTTCAGCTTGTACCAATTCGTGGTTCACTACTATATTAGGAACCCGGTAACATAGGTTTAGGCAGGGAGGGTTATCTTAGTGATGCCATGCTATTCCTTTGATGTCCTATTGCTGCATATAAATCTTGTGCTTACTATGTCAATGTTAGCTTTGGATGACATTTTTCCTGTGATGTGCAGCTCCTGGAAATTGCTCAGGTTCCTGATGAACATGTAAGCTATGCTTCAGAAAGTTAAACCTATTTTTCCCTATTAACCACAACTTGGGCAGTAAACACTACTTTCTTGTGTCGCATTCTCGCTCTTTCCAGATATTCGAGATTTTTTTTTTTTTGGTCATACGTGACTGATATGGTGTTGGTTTGTATTCCATACAGATCAATGAATTCAAGTCAATTGAAAAGTTCAAGATTTTCAACACAAACAACTTGTATGTGAAATAATACCTATGTGATATTGTCCTCAAATTGCAGATTTGCTTGGATAGTATGCTAATTACCCCATTTGTGTAGGTGGGTGAATTTGAAGGCCATTAAGAGGCTTGTGGAAGCTGATGCGCTTAAGATGGAAATTATTCCAAACCCAAAGGTATGTCCTTCCTTTTCTTTTAGAACAACTCCAACTGGGCTTCATATCTCTATATTTAGAGAAGGAGACCTCAAACCAAACTCCAACCAGGCTTCAAAATGAAGATTTCATCTCTATGTCACTGTTCACATCTTCAAATATAGAGCCCAGATAGAATTTTTGAAGCCCAATCTCTCTCTGTTTACCTTTTTTAAATACCTATCATATCTCCATTTTTTCATAAATGCCAGTTTTGACCTTTTTTCATGAAACATGTTTTAAATACCATTTTTGTTCCCTACCTATTACATTCACCTTTTATTTTTGTGAGAGTGAATAGTATTTTAGAGATTGAATAGTGATTTGAAGATGGGTCTGGTTGGAGTTCAAAAGTAGTTCGGAGTCTTCAAAATGAAGAAGATGCCAATAATGAAGCTTTGGGTTGGAGTTGCTCTTAGGATAACAATTGGGCATTCTAACATTCTATCTTCAATGGGTGGTTTCTGACGAAGTTACTGTTGTTTCCAGGAAGTTGACGGGGTGAAAGTTCTTCAGCTTGAAACAGCAGCCGGAGCTGCAATTCGGGTGATCATCAGATATATCTCAGCATTCTCAAAATGCTTGCTGTGAAGTTTTACATCTCCTTATGTTATATCATCACCATCCTTTTTTTGTTGTTGTTGGAACAGTTCTTTGATAATGCCATTGGCATTAATGTTCCCCGATCTCGATTTCTTCCAGTGAAGGCAACATCCGATTTACTCCTTGTCCAGGTCATAACCCAAATCTCTTTCCGGCATTCATCTTAGGATTTTGGTAATTGATTTAAGGTCTAATTTAAAATATTTATCTGTTTCTGCAGTCGGATCTTTACACTGTAGTTGATGGCTTTGTAATTCGGAACAAAGCTAGAAAAATTCCCGAAAATCCCTCTATTGAATTAGGGCCTGAGTTTAAAAAGGTAAAAAATTCATCTAGTAGCACTGAGTGCAGTTCGTTGGGAAGCAAGGCACTGATTTATTTATTTTTATCTTTTCTAGGTTAGCAATTTCTTAAGTCGCTTCAAGTCCATCCCTAGCATCATTGAGCTTGATAGTTTGAAGGTGACTGGTGATGTTTGGTTCGGTGCTGGTATAATCCTTAAGGTATGAGATTTTCTCTTGCATTACTTGGTTTTGCCGATCTTTTCCTGGATCTATAATATAATCCAGTTCAAACATTCCTTAGCTAAAGTTTAGAATCTTAATTTCGGTTGCTGTCATTTCTGTGCTATTAATGCTTGATTCTTGTATCTCTCTTATGAAAGTGACAACAAACAAGATTCATGAAAAAAAAAGATCCACTGACGATCTAATAATACCATAGTTGTATAAGGATTCCTCTAGCCCTCTAAAAAGGTTAAAGTACTGAGTCTGTCATTTTGTGGTGCGTTTTTTTTTTGTTTTCTCCTTTTCTTTTTCTTTTCTTTTCTTTATTTTTCGCAGCTGCATTGCATCTGTGTGCAACTGAATTAAACGCGATCTTGCTAGCATACCTTTGAATATCAATTTTCTATTAATAATTTGCTCTTTTTTTTTTCTTTCACTTTTCGGTTTCTGATCCAACATTTTCTGACTTCTCTTATTTGATTGTGTATTCTTGAAGGGGAAAGTTACTATTTCTGCAAAACCCGGGGTGAAGTTGGAAATTCCTGATGGAGTAGTAATCGAGAACAAGGTAAAAACTTGAAATTCTTGAACCCCTTCCCTCCTTCCATTTCTTCTTCCCCTTCTACAAGTAAACAAATTTACCATATCGATAATTTATTTCTTTTGACACATCCAGGTGATAAATGACCCCAAAGACATTTAAGGATGACTAGACTTCATGTTGTTGTGCATCCATATGAAACATGAAAGATCAAGAGCTGTTTTGCTTCCAGTTTTAATGGCTGAATGTTGTAGGATTGGCAAGTTGCACTGGTAATAAACAAGAGGTTGCCATTTACTATGCTTGTAATGTTTCTTCCTTAATGCCCTAGTTTGATCTTTATCCCTTATTTGGGTGTTGTTTACGTGCTCATTCTCTTTAGCTGGCAACTTAAATCTTTTTCTACCCATGACTTTCGCTTAGTATGTTTACTCATAATCTCACAATCACATTTGACTATTAAGCGTAAACTTCTTTTCATCCATTTAACAATATGGCGCAAATGTTTGAAAGACAACTGTTATTGATATTAATCGAGGCAAATTACAAGGCAACACCTCAACTCATTTGGTGGCCTTATAAGGCACATGATAGTTTACAAGATACCTCTTATGATGCTTGATTTTTGTCCGTTCTTTCAAGGATGTGAAAGCGCCCTCGATCCGCGGGGTGCGCGGATCCGCTTTTGACCCTTAAGGTTTGGGAGTCGCCACCTAGTTATTGTGGTCTAGGAACCAAACTGACTCTAAAATGGATAAAAAGGAATTAATCTACTATAGAAATCTGAATCCGGAGATCATGTTACGGGGTTGGAAGGTGTTAGGCACCAACCCCGCCCGGCCAATGCCGGTCTCTACTTATTCCAAATATAACTACATCGCTAATGATAAAACCTAGATTAAAAAAATAATAAAAAAACCTTACCTTTTATCTGCAAAAGTACTATTCCCTCAGATCTGAAAAACAGTTCCTTGTACCGTACTTTTTGCTTCGTTTTGTTCCCGGATCTGATTTCTGATCTCCGAGGCAATGTGTCTCCTTCTTGGATTTGGATGCTTTGAATTTGTGGTGGATTTTTGGGGTATTTTTGAAAGGTTTCTAGGTGTTTTTTAGGCTAAAATCGGAGTAGGGGTGTTAGGGAAGGAGTTGGGGCTCCAAAATTAGGGTTTTGGGGAGGTTGGGGAGGTTGTGGAGGCTTCTTCACCTACTTTTTCTAGGGTTTCTTCTTTGATACGAAAATAGGGTGTGGAGGCTCCTATTTATAAAGTTTTTAGAAGCATTAGGGTTTGATTAGGGTTTCTTTTAGGGTTTTGACTTAGTCTTTAGGGTTTTAATTTAGGGTTTTGACTTTAGTCTTATGAGATTGACTTGATTAGGGTTTTGATTTAGGGTTTTGACCTTGGTCTTATGAGATTGACTTGATTAGATTAGGGTTTTGATTTGGGATTTTGACCTTAGTCTTATGAGATTGACTCGATTAGTTTAGATTAGGGTTTTGACTTTAGTCTTATGAGATTGACTTTAATACTTGACTCTAGTCTTGCTTAATTGACTTTAATTTTGACCTTGGTCTTATTTGATTGACTTTGATATCTTGACTTTAGTCTTGCTTGATTGATTTTAAATTTTTGGAGAACCCCTTTCTATTATATCTTTGATTCTTTGGACCCCCAAATGGAGGGGTCCTTAAAGAAATATCCCACGAACCCTCAACAATTTTGCCTGAGAGTCCAATTAATCGATTTTTTAGGTTCAACTTTTTAAATTAATTTCATTAATGTTTCACTTTAATTATTTAATGTTTTATTTACTAATTTCGAATTTTTTAATTATGAAAATTATGAAATTACCGTTTTGCCCTCGGAGAGGATTTTTTACGTTTTAAGTCGTTTTTCAATGTTCCAAGATGTTTTGGAATCAGTTTTTCGTAAGGAATTCAATGGGAATGTTGGTTTTTGTCATTTATGAAGTTTTTTGTATGAAATGATCGTGAACTTTATGAGGGGTATTTTCGTAATTTTGTCAAATTTTGTGAAAATTGGCGAAGTGGTTTACTTGGTTTCGATTTATTGTTTTATGTGTTTGAGTGGGTTTTCCTAAGCGTAATGCAGGCTCTAGAGTTGTTTTGATGTTAGGGGTATTTTGGTAATTTAGTGATTTTTATCGTGAAGCTTCTTTTTTATTTGCAAGATGATGATTTCTATGTTTCTGGGGTCGTATTTTCCTACCGTAGCGTGGTTTCTAAGTTTTGTCAGTTCGAGATACATCATCCGGATTTCTGAAACATATCTGGTAACAAAATAAAGCATTGGAATAGACATCCATCATTGGGAACCTTTGCGATCGGGTCGACGACTTGATTAATCAGGCGGATGCAAAAATGGGGTGTCTACAGATGATGCCGATCTTTTTTAGGCTTTTCGAAGGATCGGTCAAAACTGACAAAAGGTCCATGTACAAATATTTGGTACTTAACCAAATCGGCATGGACAAACTCCCTAGACTTAAGTTGTACATGACCATGACACAGACAACGATTCACATTTTTTTTTCAGATCGTTCCATGGAAGAGGCTTCAATACTACCCATTCTTAATACATGAAATCATGAAAGTACAACAAACAGAGATTAGATTAGGCCCCCAATCCAGCCTTTAACCCTTCACCGAAAAAGTATTAGAAGCCAGAATCCCCAAATACATTACACATTATCCGGAATAGATGAAGAATCTCCACTACTGTCACCACCAGCATTGTCACCGTTGCCGCCTCCCATGATACTTTGTAGGATGCTTTGACCAATTTGTTGTGTGAAACCATCGACAAGTCCATTCATTAGAGCATTATCCACTGAGTTATTCCTCACTGGTTGAACTGTTTGCATGACACCCATATTTGGATTAGGCACATAGTAATTTTGTTGCCGAGACACATTCCCCAGATATGCAGATCCAGATGTCTGTAAATGGGGAAGGTTGGCACCCGGAAACGATTGATTGTGTCGGAGGAGTGGTGGCTGCATCTGTAACTGTTGAACTGGTACTACAGGCTTGGCCGTCGCACAACCTAAGTGGGCATCGAATTCACAAAAATTGCATCGATATAGCCAATGGTTTGATCCGAGCTTTTGACATATATCGCAGGAGAAGCCTTTGGTTTGGTAGGGAGGGCAGAAGTTGAGATTAAGAACATGAGGATGGGCCGTGTGATTGAGCCTAAGAGGCATTGAAGCACAGTTGGTGTGGATGTCGAGATTGCAGAGGCCGCAATGGTAAGAGAAACCATAGCCTTGGTGTCCGCACGCATCGCAATTGAATAGGCCTTCTGGGTAAGCTGGGTAAGGGAGGAGGGTGAGGGGATGGTTGGGATCGGCGGGGTGGTTGATGAGTTTAGGCATTTGAGAGCATGAGATGTGGAGGATGTAATTGCAGGTTTTGCAGATGTAGATCAAACCGGAAGGTTTGAGCTTGCATCCTGAACATGTAGCGAAGTTTAGAGAAGGAGATTGAAAGTTGAAGAGCTCTAGTGGATGTTCATGGCTGAAGTGGTGGATGTATGGATCATAGCTCAACTTCCCCATCTCTCTCTCTCTCTCTCAATCTGTATTCTGTGTTTGTGATTTGATTTGATTTGAAGAGGATAGCCAAGGGGAGAGACGTTGACTTAGTGAAGCGCGTACTAAGTCTGTGTCTATGGGTGGCAATATTCCTTGACTTTGCGAGTGGCACACGTTGGTTGGCAGCTACCTACCCTGGATGCCTCTAAAGTTTTAATGTATTTGGAGAAAGCCCAACATTCCATTTTTGTTATTTTAAAAACGTTGGTTTTGAAATTATTTGTTCGTGAATGAGAGGCCTAGGTCAACGCGTGCTTCTTTCCTGTGCACTGATGTGAGAAATTTCTGTTGTCTAGTCTAAATAATCTTCCTTCGTACCCCTCGACAGTTGACATGGCCACCTTGACCTAGGTCTTCTCTAAGAGAGTACCATAAATGACTTAAATACGTTCAGCTTCAATAGCAGAACCTTCGAGTTTCCCCCTTAGAAAATTGCTCATCTTCAACCTATGGGTGATGTGGTTTTAGTCCCAAAGATGGGAAAAAAAAATTTAATATTGTTTGACAGATTGGACTTTATGAGTTGCAAGTATTTAGTTGGAGGTGGATCTAAGAAAATTACACATGTTGTATGATCCTAATAAGATGAGATAGTGAAGTGAGTTGTTTTCTTTGGTAGAAAATACAATGATGTATGGTATTTTTAAGATTTCGACAAAAAGTTGAAAATGGTATATACAGAATAGTAGACATCTATAAAGTTGGCCCAGGGGTGGTTACACATGTCCATTGGTCATGTGATCAGCTTGGGGTGGATCAAGATGATTCGATTGTGTGTAATTGATGGCTCAAGAAGGCCAATGGTTATAACGGTAAAATAAAATAATATAACAATTATCAAAGAAGTAAAACGAAAAAAAAAAAAAAAAATGTTAAACGGGCTACAATTACTTGACTTGATCTAGCAATTCAAGTTGGAGGCGGTTCAAGGGCCATATGAAAAAACAATGGTTTTTCAAAATATGGGTTAGAGGTTTTGGATTGAGTTGACTTTTTGCAAGGATGGTTACTATGATGAGAAGATCATCCTCACAAAAAAATCAGCTCAATCAGAAACTTATAAATTCATCAAAAGTGATTTACAAATTATTGACAAAAATTGATAAAAAATCGACGGTCCACATTCTAAATCACTTTTAATGGGGTTAGAAGTTTCAGATTGGACTGATTTTTTTTTTTTTTCAGATGATATTCCCATCATAGAGATCATCCTCACAAAAAATCAGTTCAATCCGAAACTTCTAACCCATATTTTGAAAATTTATTAATGTTACATTGTTTTTTTACATATGTTTTCTCATATGTGGCTTGAACCTGACCCATTCAAGTTGGGTTGAATATGATTTAAGTTAAAACAAAATGGTCCACATGTAATTTTAATAGTCGTATTTTTTATCTGGATTTGAAAATAGATATATTAAGATCTGGCCCGAATCCATTCAATTTTAAGTTCACAACTCCATTAGACTCGAATTTCCATCTACTTGAAAGTCAACATAAGAACGTGTATATTTTAACTTGTAATTGATGATCTAAAAAATTATATTTATTTTTTGGTTTTTCGAATTAAATATAATAATTTACAATTCAAACATTATTAGGTACCTTTCATTCGGGAATTTATTATATTTTATGGGTCGTTGAATGAGAAAATGATATTTTTGTCATTTTACTCTTATCATCTCTCTCTCTCTCTCTCTCTCACTCACATTCTCCTCTCATCATAGTCACAAAATTCTCTGAATTTTTTTTAAAAAAATTCATAAAATTCTTCAAATTAAGGATTAGTCGATCAATTTGACGAATAGACGAATTAATCGACGATCCCTCAATTATTCATGGAAAATGATAGCATTTTTATCTCTCACCTCTAAAATTTTACCTTATTCAATGTCCAAACATACTGAAGATGATAGGTTTTGGTGAGAAATCTAATAAAATATTTTGTATAATCTTTGAAATTTTATTGAATTCTTTTTTACAAAACTTACCCAAATTTATCCGAATTGAGCCCTCACTAGATAAATACTGAATCCCAACTTTGTTACTATGCCTCTCATAAAGATTTTCTTCAAATATAGAGTTTTTCCTCCATCATCTTCAAATATAATTAACAACCATTGAATTAGTTAAGCTAGGGATTAGATAATTACCCTTATGTCCTCATGCTCATGCATAGTCTTATCCATACCTATGAAAATATTAAGGGAAAAATATTTAATGCTATGGAGTGGAGATGGTAGTAAAATCTTTCTTTTTTAATGCCCCTCATCCTAATAAAATGTCAAACTCAAATTGCATTGATATGAATCATTCAAATAGTCAATCTCAAGAACTTGAATCATTGATCTCAATGATTGAATCAAAAGTTGATCTCGAAAATTAGAATCATTTATCTCAATGATAGAAAGCAGGAGAGGCCGTGAGAGGACATTAAGAAAGAAAAAAAAGGAAAATTACTTAAAAGATCCTCGCGGAGGGACTTCTTTACAAATAGTTCCTAAGTTTTCTGCGGTTACTTGGTAGGACATTTAATAAACTTTTTCTTTTTAAATGATCTCTAGACCTCATCTTCCACATTTCTCATGATTGAATGGCCTAACCGTTCAAATTCATCATTTTATTCAAAAACTGGATTTTTGACATCTCAATCAAGTTTCGGAGACTCTATTCCATCAAAAAGAATTTAAGAAGGAAGAAGACGTCATTTTCAAACATTTTGAAGATGTATGTAAAAAACTAGGATTTTTTCACTTTTTTTTCTTAGTTTTTGGATGAGAATCGATCAATAATGATTCTTTTGGGTTGAAATAATTTAAACTTATCTTAAGTTTTTAGTCGATTTTTCCATGTATTTTAGTTGGAAAAACTCGAAAATTGAAAATAAGTAGTGTCAAGTTTACCATTTTTATAAAAAAAAATTTTGTGAACTCGACAGTATTTAAAAAAGCATCGAGTTTGACAATAAATAAAAAGTGGTGAACTTGACACTAAATAAAAAAACGTCAAGTTTGACAGTAAAAATTATGAACTCGACAGTACGAGGGACCATTAAAAAAGAAAAAGTTTACTAAATGTCCTACCAAACTACCGTGCAAAACTTAGGAATTATTTAGAAAGAAACCCTTCCGCAAGGGTCGTTTAAGTCATTTTCCCAAAGATAAATAAAATTACTAACCAGACTATCAAATTACCGAAGGGCCAAAAAAAGAAAAAAACAAGAATGGAATGGGTAATAGGCTCTAAATCCTAATTCCAAAGTTTCTTGAATGCAACACTTATTTATTGGTCATTTGATGCTTTTGTGCACTATGCCATTTGACACTATAATTATCCAATTTTTTCAAATAGAAAAATCAAAAGACTCAATACAAGGGCGTTATGGGAGATTGGTACTTATTACAGTCTCTTGTCACTCAAGATGACATTTGGGTTAAGTGGAGGTCTAAAATCCCATACAGGCACATAAAAACCTTGATGAAATACCATGTCACATGCATGTGGAGAGTAGCTTTTTATCATTGAAGGGAACTTCTCTTGAGGTTTGAGAGAAGTGCTTTTGTTCCTCCATTGAAGAGATTTAGTTGAGTGGATGAAGCTTGTCTCCTCTGTGTCCCTCTCTTCCATATTCTTTGATTCCGTGGATTGATAGACATTTAGGTGGTACTTGTGCCTCATGAGGAGTCTACGCTTGGAACTCTTGTGGTTGAGGAGTCTTGCAACATCCTTGTTTACCACCACCATCATAATCAACTCGTAGGCATGGTTTTTAAAATAATTAAGACCGAGACGTATAGCCCGAGTTTACTCGGTATCGGAGCTGAGCGAGACTAACTCACAAAGTATTTTGAGACAACCGCGTATCGTGAGATAAGCGAGTCGTCTCGGACGATAGTTTTCAATATCTCGGGGGGTACAAACGAGATAGCGTAGAAAATAATTTACTCACGAGCTAAAGGAGATGTATCGGACAAGATTTTCAAAATCTCATCTAAGTTAATCGAGACAAACGAGTTAAAGCGTCAACCCTCTATTCTTTCACCCCCAAATTGATTTTTTTTAATCTTATAGTTTTTTGGGTTCATTTTTTAATAGGAATCATTTCTGAATTTATATAGAATTGTTTAGATTTTTTAAATGGTTAAAAATCATTGTTCAATGTTGAACAAGACAACTCAAACGAGACGAGACGTATCGTCTGAGTCAACTCGGTATCAAAGCTGAACAAGACAAGACTTGATACCAAGTTTAAAAACCATGCTTGTAGGTGCCATGTGCATGTGCATAGCACATCTATTACAAATTTATTTTAATTTAATTTTAGATCATACTAGAGTTTGTTCATGTCCTATCATCCTCTTTTAAGTTAAAAGGGTAAAAGAGGAAATATAGTAAAATTAAAGGAGTATTATTAAAAAAAATAAAACAAAACAGAAAATATAGTAAAATTGAAAGGATATTATTTTAGGGGAGAAAGAGAGGAAAGATAATAAAATTGAAAATGGTGAAGAAGAAAGACAATAAAGTGAGGTGGTGTGAATCACACTATATTATAGTTGGAATGAAACGTTTCTACCTTACAATTGTAATTAGAGTGGGATCCACTATTATGTTTTATTCTATAGATTTTATCATTTCATATATTATAAAGGAAATTTAAAAAAAAAAAACCTAAATTAAATATTATTTTTAATAAAAGTTATGATTTTTTCCAAATTACAAAAATAAATCTTGAACAACTATTGAAGAGTTATTTTTGACAAATTACCAAAAAAAACCTTATGAAAAAGGGCAGTACAAGTGTTGTTATTCAAATTAGCATGAAAAAGCTATGCTTGAATGATAGGTTTTTCAAAATTTTCCTATGTATCCCGAAGAAAAAGATCTATGATCCTGCCACTTCAGTCATGTACAAAAAACTGGGTGCATTCGTCACGAACAGTGGCCTTGCTGTAGCAGACAGTGAGGCCTTCGGAGGGGGGATGAGCAGACACATCTTTTCTGTAGGGTGTACCAGAGAATACTGCCACGAGTTAACTGGTATAAGAAACCTTAGATCCCAAAGAGTAAGCACACCCCTCCAAGTCCCTGACACAAACCAAGACACATAGCCCTCTTCAGGAGTTGCTTTCAACATCCACGCCATTGAATTTGCTCTTGTATCCCATAGATGTATTCCACAGCTTTGGGTGCTGTACATAACTGTATGACTCGGACTCAACAGGCTGAGAATGGCACCTTAACCCACATCCCTCTTTTTTATGTCAACTATGTCTTGAGTACTTTTCAACAACACTGCCCAGGTCTCTGGAGATGTAATCAACAGAGAACATATGTAAAATGCCATCACATACTCCAACGACGACCTTTGAAGAACCCTGGAGCATTGTAGTGCAGAGTGTCTGGCTTCCATGTAGAGGATAAGTAAGCCTCGACCTAAAAGAGATGTCTTTTTCCAGCTTTTTGGTATCCCATACCTTGACCGTGGAATCACCAGATGCACTTAGAAAAAGGCATGGTCATTTGATATGGCAATGTCATTAACAGCCGAACGATGCTCCTGGAGATGTGCCACAAGAACCCCACGAGGCCTCCATTCTCTGTCTGGGACTGATGATGCTCGCCCAAAAGGCGGCAGTACTGTTATATCAGTTGATGAGGGTACATCCACATTTATGGATGAGCTCCCATTTCAGCTGCCAAAGATATCCATGTCTTGACGTTTACTCCCAATGTACGCATTTTGATTGTTTTCTCCCTAAGGCGGTAATACGGTTACATCTGCTTCAACATCTATTCCTCATCCATTGACTATTTCAACACCAACATCATCATCTATTATGCTTTTAGAAGGAAACAATATTGGTAAACCCATTGATGATCACGACGTAGTCCAAGTCCAAACCAGTCTGCACCACCACCACCCATGAGTCATGATCCAACTGATGAATCCATTGTTATGCCACCACCAACTTTTCCTTTATTCCATCAATATTGCCTTCCCAACTCCATCACCTGCTTCAGTATCACCATCAATATCGGCACCACCTTTGTTGTCGATGCCTCTTTCATCATCTACAGCTTCGACACCAACTACTTAGTACCTACTATCAGATTTATCTATATGAATTCTTACTTTATATAGATAATAAATATTTAATTCAATAAAATTTGATAATTTTATAGTAAAAAACACCAAGCCTAATTGAATTAGTTGAGATTTTTAAAAAAAAATCAAGATTTTCTTAAAAATTTGAAGAATGTATTTTTTTCATAACAAAAATATGGGGAATATGTATATTTTTAATAATATGTTCCAAATTCAATTTTGATTAATATGGTAGATGCACAAACCATGTGGAACTTGAGTCCATCAATGTTGGCATTATTTTTCATAAACACCTTAAAAAATTTTCACAAATTTCACATTATGTCATAAGTGCTTCTTGACTTTAAGCTTACACACACATTAAAAATGCACTCATCAAGTGAAATAAAGATAACCTATATAGGAAAATCAACCATATAAAAAATTGTCCACTTATGACATTGTTTAAACAAAAAAATTGTAAAAAATACTCCACATTAAAAAATTGTTATTCCTTCCACTGTTAAGTAAAAAAGAATGCTCTAATATTCTAAACAAAGGTTGGAATATTTCTCCCACAAACACACAATGATACTACTATTCACAAGCAAATCATGCCATCCAAAACTACACAAACTTACCAAATCATAAAACCAATAGCTTTGTGTGCCACCAAATAAATATTGTCGTTTATGGATCACTGATGTAGAATGAATATCTGATTAGAAATGAAATAATATAAGACATTTGTAAAGACTTAAAATGAAAAAAAAAAAAAAGGTCTAAATACCTTTTCGAGAAATCAAGATTCATTCTTCCGCACTTGAAATTTTCCTCTTGGTGGACCCTTAAAGCTTCTACTGTTGTGAAAAAAATTACCACATTTTTTACATTTTTTTGAGAATTTTTTTTTGTTTAGGCACATCTTCATTTTCATCCCTCTTCCTAGATATCTTTGGTCGGCCCGATGGCCTTCTTAATGGAGGCAACAGTACCTCAAATGAAGGTTGTAAATGCAATCCCAACATATAATAAAATTTTAAAACTACACATAATTATAATAGAAAAAGTCAAATGCATACCTAAGACCATTCATCACAATTATGAGCAATTGGCCTAATATGCCTTGCCAATGTTCTTCTATAACAACTACAAAAAGGAAAATGCGTATACTTGAGATTTTTTTCAACATAAAAAATTATATAAGATAATTATTAGATCTGTACTTACTCGAACCATCTTAATCTGTGTGAATTTATCACGCAGACCACCGCAGGTATGCAAGGAACACCTGAGACTTGCCTCTCATTACATGAGCAAGTTTCATCCTCTTAATTGACCTCTCATAGAGTGTAACAGAGAAAAAATCTCTATTTGCTCCTCTTCCAATAAATTCATTTGTCCTTAGCTTCAATGTCTCTATCACCCTCTCAACTCTAGGTACAACACCACTCTCATGTCAAGCAAGGACTTTCTCTCTTCGTTTATGCAAGAGCATCATAAGTATCAGATGCAATTTCTCAAGCAATGTTACCATTGGATGATCCCTCAACTCTACAATCCAATTTTTAAAAGACTTGGAGAAATTATTTGTAATAAAATCAATGCAAGCTGGTCTATCAAGAAATGCATGGCTCCAATGCTCTGGTCCAATCTCATTCAAGAATAAAAAAACACATTTTTCTTTGATCTCCAATTTTCCATAAGCTTAAATGACCTAGGAGCTAACCATGCCAATTTCTCCATTTCTGAACCCTTCCACTGACTTTTAAATTTTTTTTATAGATATGTCTGAAACAAAATCTATGTTGAGAATTGGGTAATACATTTTTAACTGCATCAAGGATGCTTTTTTGTCTATCTGAGTAAATAGTAATTAAGTAGTGCCCCATGTTCTGTTATCCGAAAACTAATCAACTCTAAGAAATGTGTCCATGTTTCTTTGGTTTCTGGCCAATGAAAACAATCCATTGTTCCTATCTAATCCAATGGCCGAGAGAATAACACCCCCATATTTTCCCTTGAGAAGACATCCATCCAACCCCACAATGGGACGACCCATCCAACCATCCCTCGAATGAAGCTTGAAGTGATGTACAAATGCACTTGAAACGTTGATATTCTATATTAACATCAGCACATGCGATGCTCCTAGGATTTCTTAACAAAATTTGTCTACAAAGCTCAGGAGTATCTGCGTAACTCCTATCAAAATCACCATATACTCTTGAGAGCCTTTGCTCGAGCATGCCATGCAACCCAATAAGATATTTTCAACATAAAATTTCCCCATATTTAAACTATCACATCCTTTGGCCTGTAAGATTTGAGAGGCTCTCTGATTTTTTGTTCTATATGTAAAACAACCTAATTAGCATCAGCCATGTTGTTTCTACTTTTAGGCTCACCCTCACAAATATGCTCTACATTCATTTTAGGACAGTGGTTTCTACTTTATATTTTATATTTTAGCATCAGCCATGTTGTTTCTACTTTAACTCGTTTGTATTGATCGGACGAGATTTTGAAAATCTCGTTCGATACGTCTCGTTTAACTCGCGAGTTAAACCATTACTGCACTGTCTTGTTCGTATCACTCGAGATAATCGAAAATATAGTCCGAGACGACTCGCTTATCTCACGATACGCGGTCGTCTCATAACACTTTGTGAGTTGATCTCGTTGGGCTCTAATACTGAGTTAACTTGGACGATACTTCTCGGTCTCAGACGAGTTTAAAAACCATGGTTGTATGCCAATTAGCTTAGTTGAAAAGAAATATTATTTCATAAGATGTTTCAGTTTTTTTTAGATGCACTAGGTGATAGGATAGGTGATGTTTAAATTGTTTCAGCTTCTTTTAGATTTTCTTATTTACTATAATTGATATTTTTCAAAGTATTTTGTGGGTGATTTTTTTAAATGATATTTAATATATTTTATTGTATTTTATATGTGGGGTATTCTCTATAATAATTGTTATTAGAAATACAAGAAATATATTGATATAAATTTATATTTGCAGGCATTACAAAAAATGGTGGATACTTGTATTGACTTTGTCGTACATTATGATGGGCAATGAAAAGCTCTCGTTCGACATTGAGACAATGGCTTTTAACCATTTAAAAATTCTGAAAAAATTCAGAAATAATTCCTATAAAAAATATAAAATTAAAAAAAATCGATTTGGGAGTGATCCTAAAATATAAAATTAAAAAAATTGATACAAATGAGACGAGACGTATCGTCCGAGTCAACGCGATATCAAAGTTGAATGAGACGAGATGTAATACCGAGTTCAAAAACCATGCATACAACCACAATAACATTTTCTTAGAGAGTTGTTATTAGCTCACCTACTTTTACTTATTACACTCCAATTGCTTTTTTATTTTATTTCATAGGTAATCGTGAAGTTGTGTTCTAAGGGAGTTGGCATTTTCAATTTCTCAAATTATTTATGACACCCTAATTAAAGATTAAAACACACAATTCATATAACAAAAAATCGGTTCAAATTATTATTTTAACATTATAAAGGTTTATAAAACAATCAAACAACTTCAAGGATTCTCTCCGATTAGGATCAGGTCCATAGAAAATCCTAACTCTAATAGATAGAAATCTAAAATAATAAAGGAAAAAGGGAGAGTTTCTATTCGCCCCAACTTTATTTATTCTCATTCATTGATTATTTTTTTATATTCCATATAAGGTGTAATTAGTAAAAGTTGGGGTGCCAATAGCAACCCATTTTATTTTAACAGAAACACAATTGAAGCACAAAGAAAGTAGTGTGGGCTAGCGTGACTACCTTTGAAGGCACGTCCTCTATAGTTTACAATTTCATGGCTACATCAACTTTAATAAAGAATAAAAAAGGCCCAAAAAAAAAGAATGATATTGAACTTTTAAATTAAAATTGTAGATGGAAAATAACTTTTTATTTCCAAAAATGATGGATATATTTTTTTTTTTTGAGATTTACAACCCATTGATCATGATTTTAATATTACCTTTGGTTGGAATGAGACGGTGATATGATCTTACCTCTTTTATATTGTGTGATTCCGACAACAATGAATGGATTATGATCGATTTTCTCTAGAGTTTCAATATTTTATCAAAAGCAGAGAAGTTGAAGATGATAACAGATTTCCAAAAAAATCTAAACTCAAGACTTGCAATTTTACACTCTAAATCCAACATCCCATATTTATTTTGATATTAGAGATCTTGACCATCGATTCACTGAATTTATTTTTAGTGGATGTGGCTCATGAATGCCTTACTACGAGGGTATTTCAATCTTTTGACAACTAGTTATTCTCCAAAATGTGGGCATGACTTAACTGCAAGGCCATTTCAGTCTTTTGGGAAGTGACTCTCCCAAACGTGATTGGTCCCTCATTGAGGACAACAATTAAGGAATTTATGTCATCAATTTGAACAAGTGTGGGCTATTTTTAATATTCATCAAAATGTAGGAAGTATGTCAAAACCATAACAATAAAAATTCAACGGTCCACAATTAAACCACTTTTAACGGGGTTAGAAAGTATAGATTGGACTGATTTTTTGTGAGAATGATCTCCTCATCTTAGAGATTATTAAAAAAAGTCTGCCTATTTCGAAACTTCTAACCTATATAGGATAAAGGCGTTGGCTCCCTAATGTTGGCTATTGAACGAGACATATAGGGAACGTTTAGTTGACAATCTTAGGATGACAACATTGGCTGATAAAATCTGTCCTATATGACTTAGAAGTTTTGGATTTAGATTGATTTTTTGTGAAGATGATTTTTCCATCATAGAGATCATTCTCATAGAAATGAACCAAATATAAAACTTCTAACCCCATCAAAAGTGATTAACAAATTAACAATAAAAATCAACAATTCTTCAACTTTGTGTACTACTTTTCATGGGGTTAAAAGTTTTAGATTGGGCTGATTTTTTGTAAGGATGATCTCCTCACCATAGAGATCATCCTTACTAAAAAACTAATCCGAACGAAAACTTTTAGAGTATGTTTGATTGTACATGGAAAATAGGGTGGAAAATCAATTTCCATGGAAAATGACATTTTTCAAGTGTTTGATTGCACATGGAAATGGAATTCATTTTCCACCCCATTCAAAAAGTCTACTAAATCATGGATTTCACTTTCCCACCCATATGGGTGGGAAAATGAAATCCACCCATATTTTCCATCATCAATTCTTCCCTACCACCACCACCACCACTACCACCACCACCACTATCACCACCACCACCACCATCACCATTATACTAACCTCGTCGTCATCGTCACCATCGCCGTCGCCATCGGCTCCATCTCCGACCACCTTCTATCTCTATATTTCTTTTTCTTCTTCTCCATCCCTCACCTCATCCACCACCACTACCACCACGTTCTCCTCCCCATCTTCCTTACTTACCTCCGTCGCTACCGTCTCCGTCGTCGTCGTCGTCGTGACCGCCACCGTAGCCGTCGTCGTGGCCGCCACCGTTGTCTCCACATCCTCCCCTCTCCCTCTTCCTCATCATCTTCTTCTTCCTCTCCCCCTCCTATCATCTTCTTCCTCCTTCTCCTCTTCTTCTTTTTTCTCATATTTTTTCATGATTTTATCCATGTGAAATCAAACAATGGAATTTGATTTTCCAACCCTACCTATTTTCCACAGCTAATTTTCCATGGATTTAAAATTCTATGGAAAGTGACTTTCCATGCAATCAAACATACCCTTAATTCATATAGAATAAATTTTGTTAGCCAATGTTGTCATCCTAAGATTGTCAATCAAACGCTTCCCTATATATAAGTATATATAGGTGGGTAGTGTTCACAGACAACGTTAAGGAGACAAAATTTGTCTTATATGGCTTAAAATTTTCGAATTGAACTAATTTTCTATGAGGATGATTTCATGTAAATGATATCTATGATGATGAGATCATCGTCACAAAAAATAAAATCATCCTAATCTGAAACTTCTAATCCCATCAAAAGTGACTAATGATAAAAAAAATTCGATGGTACACAATTTTAAACCATTTTTATGGGGGTTAGAAGTTTTCATATTTGATTGATTTTTTGTGACCCTCACAAAAAATCAACACATTCCGAAACTTTTAAGTCATATTAATCAAATGCTGTCTCCCAACCTTGTCTCTTTGATGTTGTCTTTCAACACCTTTGTCTTCTATGACTTAAAAGTTTTATATTGGATTGATTTTTATTATGATGATCTCTATTAGTAAGGAGATCATCCTTATACAAAATCAAACTTAAAGATCATCCTCACAAAAAATCAGCCTAATCTGAAACTTTTAATCCCTTAGTAAAATTTGTATATCATGCAACACGAGATTAGTTGGACGAGTCAACTCGATTCAAATTTGGTTTTCAATTTGTCACTCTAAGACCCAAAAGGTTGGAACAAATGAACAACGATAATTACAAAAGCATCGTACAAATTAATAAGGGCATCTCACGTCATAACCAAATTATTTTGTTGTTAAAAGTTTTGGAATGAGCTGATTTTTTCTAAATCCGTTAGGAGTGCTTTTATAATTACCCAATCAACGAATCCGTTCTAAAAATTAGTTTCGTAAAGGGCATTTAGGTCATTTCAGTTGGTCTAACAGAAGATTTATGTCATTTGATTCGATCGCTAACTTGATCAAACTGTTAGGGTTTTGGAATTTAGCCTCTCCACAGCGACGACCTTTCTTTTCTTTGGAAATCTAGGGTTAGGGTTTGAGGAACAGAGAGAGAGAGAGAAGATGAAGACTATACTATCTTCAGAGACCATGGACATTCCAGATGAGGTGAAGATCAAAGTGAAGGCAAAGATGATACAAGTGGAGGGACCAAGAGGAAAGCTTATAAGGAATTTCAAACACCTCAACTTGGATTTCCAACTCATCAAGAATCCTGAAACTGGGAAGAAACAACTTAAGGTTGATGCCTGGTTCGGATCAAGGAAGACCTCTGCAGCCATCCGTACTGCCCTAAGTCACGTTGAGAATCTCATCACAGGTGTCACCAAGGGTTATCGTTACAAGATGAGATTCGTCTACGCTCACTTCCCAATCAACGCTAGCATCAATAACTCTAACAAGAGCATCGAGATCCGTAATTTTCTGGGCGAGAAGAAGGTATCATTATCAAACAACTCATACTTGGCTTGTTTCACATTGAGATTCTTTGGTTTTGTTCAATTAAATGCAATTCTAGGTCAGTGGCGTCTTATTTATTTATTTTTAAATATGTTAGATCAAAATAAAATTTTGGGTGTATTTTTGATCCGTAAATGTGTTTATGTTATATCTGTGAGAGAACGTAAAAAATTCATTCTAAACTGGCGATTGTATTGTATTGGGATTTTAGGAGGATAGTTTTAGGTTTGTTTGATGATTTTACGGTGCTGCCCCTTCGCCTGAAAATATGCTGCTAATGGTGTTTTTATAGAAGAGAAAGAAATAATTTTTTTTTTATATAGATGAACATCAGAGAGAGAGAGAGAGAGAGAGTGGTTATCAAGTGGACGTCAACGTTACAGTAGGGTGACTATGGACCATATTGTTAAGTCCATTGGATGGCAAAGTATCCCCAGTGACCTTAGTGTTGATGTCGCTATGACTCTAGCTTTGACAGTGATGTCAATGTTGCCCCTAATCTTCTTGTTTTGGAGATGAATTATTCTTAGTTCGTCTCCAAAATAAATCATCTTCAACTTTTCTTTGAAGTTTGAAGAGTCATAGCCAATGCCAATATCAAGGCCAATGCCATTGGGATTCTTTGCCGCCTAATGGACATAACAATGTGGTGCAAATAGATGTTAATCACCCTACCAATGTGGGAGAAGTCCATGATCAAAGATATTCTCGTCAGGGGTAGAAGAGGAAAGACAATAAACTTGGAGGGTTGTTATTGGAAAAGGGTGTGAGTAGGAAAAGTAATATACAAAGTTAAAGGTGTGCTCTTGGAAAGAGATAGAAGATGAAAGGCAACAAAGTTGAAGAGGTACTCTTGTAAAGGGGAAGAAAAGAAAATAAAGTTGAAAGTTATCCTCGAGATGCTTGCAAGATTGAACTAATAACCTCATGAAGCAAATGTTTTGATCCTTCAAAGATCACAACAATTCATTTCTTCCCTAATACCCCAGCACATTGCGAATTTTCATTGAAGATGTCATTCAATTGAGTTATGGGTCTAGACATGGGATATGATTTGTGAAGATGATGCTCTAGACATGCTTTTTTCCTTGGATAATTTGATGTGCTACAACTATTAAAACTTGTATTTTCCTTGGTACATAGGGTTGATATTAGACGTTCATTTTGGTTTAATGTATAGGGTTGATTGTAGACATTCATTGTGATTGAAGGTTTTGTTAGGGCTTGCCATTTTATTGGTCGACATAGAATTTCTGTCATTGAATACATTTTAAAAAAATCACCATCATTAGTTGTATTTGACTGAGATGATTTTGGGCGTTCCTCTCATGAGATGAACACCTAAAAGAACATATATGAAGACTGTGAAAAGCAAATATGAATTCATTTTCAATAACATAAGGCTTGGCTTTGGATATAATGGAATGAATGAACAAGAATCCTTTAGCCGACCTCAAAATTTTGGTTCAAGACCTTGTTGTATTATTTCATTAGATGTATGGGATTTGTTTTCTTGTTGGAATGTTTCTTCGAAGATATGCAAACTTTGAAAAGCATCATCATTTGAGTGTTTTTTTTTCCTATTGATCTAAGGGGAAATTATCGCAAAAGTACTAATTTTTTTTATATTTATAAAAAAGATAACAAATAGGCACTTAAAGTACAGAAAATATTTTTTTAATTAAAAAAAATAAATTTAAATGAAATTAAGATATCAAGATCTTGATCTTGATCTAGATCAAAATTTAAACGAAATCAAGATATCAAGATCTAGATCAGGATTAAAGTTTAAACAAAATCAAGATCTTGATCTAGATAAAATTTAAATAAAATCAAGGTTTTAATCTTGATTATTGGATCAATATCTGGTTTAAGATAAAGAAATGTTTAAATGTTTATTTATAATTATTTTTGTTGAAATAGATGGTAGCTAGTGATAGGTGTATTTTCTTGGAGGTCCAATTAGTGACGATATTGTAAATGATCGTCAAGGTCATATGCCAAATGATATTTAGATGGGACATGTTATATTTTAATATTTAAATTTTTATTAATAATTAAAGTTCCACCACTTAGTGCCTTAGCGTTGATTTCACCACTTGGTGTGAACTCGATACTAAGTTTTGGACTTGACACTAAAACATTAAGTTGGGTTCTTGAAACTAAGTGGTGAGCTCGAAATTAAGTGGTGAACTTTAATCATTAATAAAAATTTAAATATTAAAATTTAACATGTCTCATTTAAATATCACTCCATAGATGACCCTGACGATCGTTTATAATATCATCTGTAATCGGACCTCCAGGAATACACCCATCATTAGCTGCTATCTATTTTGACAAAAATAATTATATAAATAAACATTTAAATGTTTCTTTATCTTAAACTAGATCTTGATTTTTTTTTTTTAATTATCTTGATTTTGTTTAAATTTTGATCTAGATCAAATTCTTGTTCAATCTTGATTTTGATTTTGCTTAAACTTTTATCTTGATCAAGATTTTGTTTAAATTTTGATCAAGATCTTGATTTGTTTAATCTTTTATCTCAATCATGATCTTGATATCTTATTTTGTTTAAATTTTTATGTAGATCTTGATCTATCTTGATTTTGATCTAGATCTAAATTTTCATCATTTGTTATAAAAGGAAAAAAAGAAATGGTAAAGACTATTTTATTCACCTTTAATTGATGTGTGTCGATGCCGGAATCTCGGATGAAATCAAGATGTTCAAGTGCCAAAATCAAGATCTTCAAGGAGGAGGAAAAGAAGAGGAAAAATCGCAGGAAAAAAGTGGGTGGAAGTACATTGGCACTTTAAGTGCCGAGAATTTTTTTTTTTTTTTAAATAAATAAATCGGCACTGTTAGTGCTGATTTGTTATCTTTTTGATAAATATAAAAAAAAATTAGTACTTTTTCAATAATTAAATTTAATTTTGGGTTTTTTTTTTCGATAATTTCCCCTTGATCTAAGTCTGCTTTTGTATTTTTGAAATAGGTGCGGAAGGTAGATATGCTTGATGGTGTTACCATTGTCCGGTCTGAGAAGGTCAAGGATGAAATTGTATTGGATGGGAACGATGTTGAACTTGTTTCCCGATCGGCTGCCTTGATAAACCAGGTACCCTTTCTACTCCCTTGTTCTCTTTCAATGCCTTCCGTTAATTTGTGAATTTTATTGATGTCAACTGTTATGATTTTGTTTGGACAGAAATGCCATGTTAAAAACAAGGATATAAGGAAGTTCCTAGATGGCATCTACGTAAGTGAGAAGGGAACTGTGGTTACTGAAGAGTGAAAAAAAGAAGGTAAGGTTGTGGAATAGAGATGTATTGGATTTTCGTCCAAAGTTTTGGTTTGGATGGTGGTTCATTTTGTTGGTTTGTTTCTTTAGGCACTAGTTTTTTGTGGACACCCTCTCAGATTGTTTACCAATTAGAGATTCAAAGTGGAACATTTTTGTGGAATCTGGAGATGATTCAATGTCATGAAAGTTACTTCTAAGTAACTTTTATGAGTGCCTTATTTCCAAATTCGTCGCGTTGATGATGTTTGAAGTTCTGGCAGGTTGAATTTCTGTGTGACTTGGACATAACTTTGGTACGCTTTGTACATTCTAAATGGTTGGAGATAACTTTGGTATGTTTTGTACATCCTAAATGGGTTAAGGCCACAAAAATCAGATAAATTTTCAATTGTTATAGCAACTTAACAAATTCAAAATGGAATGATTTGTCATATTAGTATTTGTCCTAGAAATTTATGTTGCGTCTTATATTGGCAACGTTGGATACTAGAATTTCAACGTCAGATTAAAAAAAAAAACTCTCTCAGCCAATCAGACCAATTTGAATGAGTTTTTTTTAATTTCACTTTGAGATTCTAGTATCCAACGACACTGACATTGCCAACTGTCTCTCGCTCACAAATGTCTAATATGAGATTCAGTATTAATTTCTGGGACAAATATTGGCGTAAAAAATCATTCCATTTTGATGGTAATCATTCTGAATTTGTTAAGTCGCTATAACGGTTGCAAAATTATCTGGTTTCTTATCTACATAAGACAGTATCATTCTCCAAGGGATTAGCTGATTAAATTGGTGAATCAACGAATTAATTGTCATCAATTAATAACAAATTATGGTAATATTTTTACCATTACTTTCAATATATTATTTTCTTGTATTCTCAAATGTTAGCGACAAGATAGGGATTTTCACCAACGTTTGATGAAGGGTTTTTGTTTGTTATCAAAAATTATCTTTTATATGTTTTCCAAAATTTCCTTTTTTTATTTTTTATTTGAAACTTTTCAGAATTTAGCTGAATTAATGGAATTGAAATCGCATTATCTAATCCAAACTTTCTTACTATGGTAGGTTGCTATAAACGCATCAATACAGTCTAGGTGGGAATGAACCGATTTGCATGGAAAGTGAATGAATAAATGATTTCCCCTGAAAAGTAAGGGTTTTAAAGCTTATCTTTATGTATTTTCCTTGGAATTTAATTTTCTTTCAAAAGGTTTATTCCACCATAAGAGGATAAATGTAATGACTCACTCCTAAAATTAATAAGATAAATAAATATATATATATATGAGTTTCGTTCAACAACAAACATTTTGGCAAAACATTTTTCAAAACATGGGTTAGAGGTTTTAGAATTGGCTGATTTTTGGTGAGGATGATCTTCTAATCATAGAGATCATCCTCACCAAAAATCAGCCCATTCTAAAACCTCTAACCCATGTTTTGCCAAAATGTTTGTTGCTGAACATTTCCCATATATATATATATAGGGACGGTTCAGCAACCCGAAAGTTTGGTGCCAAACATTTTTCAAAATATAGGTTAAGAGCTTTGGAATGAGCTGATTTTTTCTGAGGATGATCTCTATGATGAAGAGATCATTCTCACCAAAAATCAGCCTATTCCAAAAGTTCTAACTCCATCAAAAGTGATTTACAAAAATTGGACGGTCCAAAATTCTTCGACTTGTAAATTAGGGTTAGAAGTTTCAAATGAGTTGATTTTTTGTGAGGATGATCTCTTCACCGTAGAGGTCATCCTTACAAAAAATCAGCATATTCTAAAACTTCTAACCCCATCAAAAGTGATTTACAAAAAATGTTTGGCACCAAACTTGGCAAACTTTAGGGCTGCCGAACCGCTCCAATATATATATATATATATATATTGGAGCAGTTCAGCGGCCCTAAACTTTAACAAGTTCCGTGCCAAGTTTTCCCGACCATTCGATCTCCACGCATCTGATGTTTCTGCGGGATTTTTACGATTTTAATGTAAAAGCGTATTTAATTACAATCGACTCCCTATAAATTCTTCATTTTTTCTTTTAAATCTCTCTTTTGTAAAAGAAACCCTTTTTCTTCGAACGACTGTCCCTCTATATATATATATATATATATATATATATATATATATATATATATATATATATATATATATATATATATATATATTATATTTATATTTATATGTATATGTACAGTAATTAATTGATTAATTAATAAAAGAGCAATGCTAAATGGACAGAGTTTTTGGCTAATGCCCTATGATGTATTGGCTCATAGTCTAACAAATATTTGACATGTGGCACAATGACATCATCACTCTCATGCCCTCTACCCACATATTTACTTTTTTCAGATTTCAAATCTTAAAAAGAGTCATTGGGCTCACATTGACAGTCCAACAACGCATCTTTTTAGATTTCATGAAATTATTTATATTAAAAAAATATATTATTTTTCGAATTTGACAAAATTCAACGGTGAAAAATAATTATTTAATTTTTTTTTAAAATTCATATAATTTTGTCCTCTACAACTCCATTGTATTGGATGATGTTTTTTTTAATGTCACAAGGTGATCAAATCAGAAAATTTGCCTATTTTTTCACTATGGACACGAGAGAAAAGGATGTCAGGGGCGTTGGCCAAAAACAGCATGCAATTAACATCACTCTTAATAAAAGGATTAAATTAAAATAAAACTTTAAGGTTAGGTGTGTTTTAAAATTATTTAGAAGTTGAGGTTTAAACTGCTTTTTTAAGATAAAAGGAGGGGGTTATAACGAACTAAAAACAAATACAAGAAGAAGAAAAAAAAAAAGTTGGGTTTGTTAACGGTAGACCTCACCATTATGTTTGATACGTAGGGACCTTTGCTGCCTAGCATTTTTCTCAAGTGGAGCTATTACAGAAATAAAGAAAATCAAATGAGGGAAAGGAAAAAGAAGGGAAAGGGATTTTTGAATTTTTGGAGTGGGTTTAGTGGATGGAAATGCTAACGTCCAAGAAATCATAGGGATTTTAGTATTGTCCAACACTTTTTTTTAGTAATACACCTCCTCGTTGTCTTTTAGTGAAAAATACAAGAGCATGTTAGTCTTTTACGCAATAACTATATTTATTATGTCATTAATAAATACATTTATTATGTTGGCATTAATTGTCAAAGCATTTATAAAAAAAAAAAGATATTTAATTCAAAATACTTAAATGCTCATAGTATTTATTATGTAAACAAGCATTTATTATATAAAAGATTAATACACCCTTATTTTTGTTTTACTAAAAGACAAAACGAAGAAAAGTATTATTATTATTATTATTATTATTCGGCACCCTACTATTTACCCTACGCTTTGCCCAAGGTGTTTTGTCCTACATGGGTTAGAAGCTTTGTAATAAGCTGATTTTTTGCGAGGATGATCTCTATGGTGAGGAGATCATCCTCACCAAAAATCAGCCCATTCCAAAACTTCTAATCCCATAAAAAATGATTTACAAAAAATGGACGGTCCACAATTTTTCAACTTGTAAACATGGGACTAGAAAATTCGGAATGGGCTAATTTTTTAGTGAGGATGATCTTCTAACCCATGTAGGACAAAACACGTTAGGCAAAGCGTAGGGTAAATAGTAGGGTGCCGAACATTTCCATATATATATATATATATATATATATATATATATATATATATATATATATATATATATATATATATATATATATATATATAGATATATAAAAGATTTTCTCGATGATTCTTGATGGATTTGAGTGGTTTTAAAGGGTTGGAGTTGTTAGATTTAAATTAATTAATTAATTTTAGGGTTTTTGGTTAATTTCGTATTTGGATTATTTTCGAAATTGGTTTTAGTGATATTCCTAGATATTTAATAGTGGTGGGCCCCTACCAATATTTTTTTATATTAAAACAAGGGATTAATCCCTTTGTTGCTTGGCATTTTTCTCAAGTGGAGTGATTACAAAAAATAATAATAATAATAATAAAAAACGAAAAACAAACGAACGAAAGGAAAAAAGGAACAAGAAAATAAAGGGATTTTGGAATTTTCGGAATGAGTTCAACAGATATATGTATATATATATGAGATTTTCTTGATGATTCTTGATGGATTTGGGTTGTTTTAAAGGGTTGGAGTTGTTAGATTTAAATTGATTAATTAATTTTAGGATTTTTGGTTAATTTCATATTTGGATTATATACGAAGTTGGTTTTGGTGATATTCATAGATATTTAATTGTTGATTAGGTTGTAAATTGATGATTGATATATGGTTCGGTGAATGGTTAAAAAAAAATTCACACAAAATGTTTGAAGAACTGTCGAACCTAAATAAATTGTTGTAATTTCAAGTGTTTGAGAAATGATCAAATTGACTAAATTTTTGTATTGGGTACTTAAAATAAATATTCGTTTGAATAGATATTTCAATAGATGAAGGATTAGTAGAAAATATAAAAATTGATATTTATGGATATAAGCTACAAAGAATTGAGGAAATAGTTACGGGCGATAACACATGTTGATGCATTAGGTGGGATATGTTAATTTGGACAAGTGAAGTTTATGACAGGTTATGTTGTTAGTAAATAAACTATAAAATTAGTTTATTGTAAGCATTTGAATGTGTTATTAATGAAAAATTAATTTTGATTCTTTTAATTAGAAGGAAGCGTGCGAGAAAATGGAGAAGAAGCCAACTTAATCAATGTATGTCCAACCTATGATTATGTAAGTAATAATCTTCCTTATTCTAGAGTTTTACAATAATAAAAGAAAATTCTTTTATTTAGATTATGATTTTAAAAAAATTATTTTATTTATAAGTATTATTTTGAGAAAAAATTATTGATAAAGTTATATGAGGTTGGATTTAAAAAATGTATATAAACTATGAATTGATTTATGATAAAAGAATGTTTATGTTAAAGCATTTGAATTCTTGTGTGATATTTTCCTAGGTGTATCAAGAATTGCTTCAATGTAAGTAATGAGATTTTATAATTTTGAAATAATTACATTTAGAGAATGATTTAGAAATAGATTGAATACTTCTAGCAAGGTTTTGACTCAAGTAACAATTGAGTGCTTTATTTTAAAAGTTTTTATGTCAAAAGACCGGTGAGATAGAATACCATGAGTTAAAGGTATAGTGATGCCTTGGGTGTGAGGACCCATAAGATGTACGATACCAGTTTTAAAAGAAATTTTACAGACT
This sequence comes from Akebia trifoliata, assembly GCF_017979445.1. Taxonomy (NCBI): domain Eukaryota; kingdom Viridiplantae; phylum Streptophyta; class Magnoliopsida; order Ranunculales; family Lardizabalaceae; genus Akebia; species Akebia trifoliata. The sequence continues at coordinate 3,485,321 of NC_141381.1, read as the reverse complement.
ACCCTAACAATTGGTGCAACTAAACAAGTAGAGTCTAGCGGGTTCATGGTTTTTAAACTCGGTATCTCATCTCATCTCGTTCAGTTCCAATACCGAGTCATCTCGGACGAGTTTTTCGATATATTTGAGACGTCTCGTGAGACAAATCAAAAAATTAAACGTGACTCGTAAATCTTTGTCAAAAAATGACTTCGTGAGTTGATCTCATTCAGTTATGATACCAGGTTAACTCGGGTGATACGTCTCAGTCTCGAACAAGTTTAAAAATCAAGAGTGGATTAGGATAATCTCTACTGAGGATTGGCGTCGTTGAAAGACACGTTCCCATCCAGTATAGGATAACACGTTGATATTCAGTGCCTATTAAATTTTATGGTAACTTGGTTAACTAGAATACAAGTTTATTTAATGGTTTAGATGAGAAAGAATATAAAGAATGTTTCCAACGATCATAAATCATAGTATATGAATGAAATTTCATATTTGTCTCATGATTGCTTTTAATGCAATTTTTCTTTTCTATATAGTTGACATGGTTAACATAAATGTAATCAATATTCACATTGTTTGATTTATTACTTATGTTAAAAAGATATTCCTTACAATTTTATTGGAATGATATTTTTTTTAAAGCAACAAACTTATTGTATAAGTTAAATTTACTTGCTGGGCTTTTCCCAAAGCTCAACCCCTCATATATCCATGGTAGAATCAAAGTTGACAACTTACGAGTCAACTCAGATGAGTGAAAAAAAAAAGAAGAATTTATAAATGTTTTGAAAATAATTTTTCATAATTAAAATAAACAAATTTATATATATTTTTTCATCACAAAAATATTATATATAACTGCTGAATGATTGGGTCAAGTTTCTAACATAGCTTGGCCAAATTGACAAGTTGACTCGACTTGGCTTGTTGAGTTGATTCCATTGAGCTCTAAGGCCTAATCACCTCGAATCGAATTGAGTCAAGTCGAATCGAGGAGTTTTAAAACCATGCCAAAAACCAATGCCCTTTTTTGATATTTTCTCTTGAGAACAAATTTCCTGAACTTTTTCTGCTTAGTCCTTTTAACTTGACTTTCTATTGAACAGTAGAAACGTTGACGGCGTAAAAAAACAAACAAAAACCAAAACCTAAAGTTTAATCCAACTTTAGTGCTCATAACGTTGGACGGGTAAAGAGGAAGAATACTTACCATGATAAGCTAAAAAAGTTATTGTTCTATCATTCGTAACTTATAGTTGCTTTGGTAACTTCCAAGTCCAAGAATCGAACTTTGTCTTGTATGAATATTTTCAGGGTTAAGTCAAAATGAAATATAGAATATATCTAATGCTCATAGCTATATACATTCCTATTGATTATGAATTTTATAACAAAAACTGTGATTACGTTGATGGGTGACCAGATTCTTGATTACAAGTGTTACCTCGGCTTAAGCGCTTCTTCCTGTATCTCCACGCTACTTGAATGCGCATTGCTGCACGTCCTCTCCAATAGGACGATTCATACCTGTCACGTGTATCATTTAAAACAAATAAACAATCAGATACTTTACTACTTTTTTTCTCGTTTTTAAAGTAAATATGTTCATAACATGAGATTTTTATACCTTTTTGAGGAGTGTAGCATAATATTTTCAAGTGGGCCATATGAAATGAAGAAGTTTTAATGCCTCTTTAATGCGACCAAACTCCTAAGAATAATGATTGTTTAAAAGCAACAACTGTTAGAGGTGATTTGCGCACAAGTTGTGCATTAAGAAATTTGCTTGGACCCTATAACGAGACCAAACTCCATAGTCATTAAATTCAGAAACCCCACTTTGTTGTTTAAATGTGTCAAGAGTTCAAAATAATCAAACACTCTTGAGGTATGTTTTACAGCTCATTTGAAATGCACATAAGAAACCTCGTAAGTGATTTTAAGGTGTCACTGTTAAATCTTACAAAAGGCGAATGTTTTTCTGTCAAGTAAATGGAACAGAATGCAGGACCTCAATACCGTGAATCACTCCGAATGGTTTGACAACAAAAACCTGAATTTGTCGAGTTATTTTGATTAGTGTTCATTCTCCTAAATCGAGGAGTCTAACTAGAATCTTCTGTGTCACAGTTTTCTAAAGTTACCTAAGACATGAACCTAGTGCTCTGACACATCTGAGAGTGGAGGAAAATATTCACTACAATTTAAACTATTCGTTTTCCAGCTCAGTATTTTTGTAGACAAAGACTTTTCTACCATCAAAATACGTCTCATGCACATGCTGAGATGTAAGAAAAAAACTCTGGTTTCCTAGAGTCATTTTATTGTATATTCCTAGAAATATTCTCCCATCTCAGTCCTATTTGTGATGCTGTGATATGGTTTGTAGCCATGTTTTGGCATACTTAACCTCCTTATGATGACCAATTAAAAGAATTTGAATAGGAAATGAAACTTATTTTCGATTTCTTTTCCATTTTTATATGCTAGCTGGCAAAACCTAAACGGCTACAGGAAGAAAACTATTTTTTTTTTGATCGATAAAGGAAGAAAACTTTCATTAACTACATGTGATACCCCACAATAATGTTTTTCAACCAGAATTTATTGGAAATGGATTTAGAGCATGGATTACCTTATGGCTCCTTGAACACGTGGGCTCCGAAGGAATCTCGCAAAAAGGGCCGTGACTTCCTCAAGATCAGCAGCTCGGAGGGAAAATGCTTCCACATTAGTTAAGCATATTACAGTCCTGTTGGAAAACTGCTGTCCCGGGATCCTGATTCTCTGCCCATCTGCATGATAAAGCGTGGCACCGTATCATTGTCGTTCATATTCAACTTAAAAACATGATCATTAAATACTAATTACTTCAAAATCATGACTAGCCAAAGATATTTCATACTTGAGTAGCCATGTGAGGATGACAAGTTTCCCTCCCAACATTAAATGCGTTTATGGGCATCCTCTCTCAGGTTAAGGGGGGTAAAAGTGAAAAAAATAAAGTTGGAGTAGGTGGTGGAAATTTTAACACGACTCGCGAGGTCAAGTCTAATTGAGTTTGGGGTATTATTGAAAAATTTTAAAGTTAAAGAGGTAAAAGAAAAATAAATAAAGTGGGTTAAAGGAGTAAAAGAGAAAATATAGTAAAGTTATAGGGGGTGAAATGTAAAATAAATAAAATGGTTCCCACAAAACTATAGCTTGATGGGAGAGTCAAGGGTATAAAAGTGAAAAAAATAAAGTTGGAAGGGTATTATTAAAGAATTTTGAGGTTAAAGGGGTAAAAGATGAAAAATAATAAAATAAGTTAAAAGGGGTAAACAAGGAAATATATTTAAGTTAGAGGAGTGAAAATAAAGTTGCGGGAGTAAAGGGAAAAAGCAATAAAGTGGTTAAAGTGGGTCCACACAAAGGTTTGTCTCACAACTGTACCAACTCAGTTGTGCTTTATTATATATATTTTGCATGGTTTTAACACATATTTTACGCTCAAGGACTAAAACACGAAAAACTGCCACATAATTAAGGACATGAATGAGAGAGCCTAGACTAAATGTTGAGGAGAGAAATGAGTTCCCAGTTACAACAGGTTAACATCAGGGATCAACTTTGAATATGTTCCTGTTTTCTAGGAATATCTTTGTAAGTCAATTGAGATGGTTTCATCATGTGCAATGGAGGTTGATTACAACACAACGGAGAAAGAATGTGCTAGCTGAAGGTTGTAAAAAAGCAATACGAATATGGAAAGGAATGTGGATTGAGCTAGTGAATATGGATACAAATAAACTCGAATATATACCAAATTGGATGGAGATACAAGATTTGTCTTGCTGATCCCCAAATTTTTTTAACAAGGCTTTGATGATGGTGATGGTGATGATGATATAACTTGGATTATAATTACGAAAAAAGAAATCAAATTGATTATTTTATAAAAACATCATTTTTTGTTTATATTTTACAGTCTTTACAAGAGCATCCATAATTTTTTTCTTTACGCTTTATTCTGGCATTTTTTTCCTTATTGTTTGTATGAAACTAAAAATTAAAAAAACTCATATCCTAAGCATTCACAAGCTCAGGGAAACTTTGACAATTGATAAATCTCAAACTTCAAGGTCAACACCTTGAAACTACGAAATTATAAACAAACAATTATGAGCAATAGAAATGTAAATGAGCTAATTGCATCACAATTTGACCATACCACCATTCAGGATGAAATCAAGTCAACATTGAGAAGATAAAGGAGAAGAGATGGTGAGAGTGGAGAAAATGAAGAAATTTTTTCGAAAGTTAGGATGCTAGAATTTTGTGAAACAATAAAATACTAGTTACGAGTGTGTACCCTAAATTACATTTCTAAATAATTAAAAAGGTAAAGCATTCAAAAGTAGATAAAACACAAAACTACACTTACTCGTAGTCATAAAAATAAATATTCTATTCTAACGTCCTATACCATTTTAGGCTATTTCTTTTACTCATTTATCCTTCTTGGGTCTTGCTAAAGCAACGACCTTATTGAAAGCAAATAAAATTCAGATGATACCTTTGTTTACTGAAGTGTGCTCAAGACACCATGTGAGAAGTTCTTCACCACAAACATCCCCTTCTGACAAGGAGGATTTATTCCCATATGCTTCGATGCTCTCTATTTTCCCTCGCACAATAAAAACCATCTTGTCAACAAGACCTCCACTGTAAAAAATTTTGCTTCCCTTTATGTATAACTTCTGTCTTAATCTTTCACATATGGAATCTAAGATTGGTTCTTCCATTAAAGAGAAAATTCGGACCTGCAAAACAAGTTTTTATTTATTTAATTTTGTCTAGTAAGGAGTAGAGTCATATTGATGGCATAACAAATGTAAAACATAGGCCATTACGAAAAAACTTCAGGGAGACCATCTCCAAAACTAGAGAAATAAAAAAATAAAACATCAAATTCATAAAAAGTGTGGTTCTACTTTGTTCTACATGAGTTATATTGACAGCATGAGTAGTGATCCCCAATATTGCTTTGATTCTCTCTAGGTTCATTGATTTAAACAAAATGGCCTGCCAGAAATGTTGTTAGCCATGACTGGAGAGCAAGGTGAAACAAGAACACACAGCAATAAGCATCAATTTATATATATTTGTATCCATATACAAACAAATATGAAGTATTATATAATATACATTTGTTATTTCTATTTATAAAAAAAAATTACATTTGTTATTTCATTCTACCATACAATATTCGTGGTTGTAATGTCAAGTTTGCAGAGTGTAGAACTTCTTCCTTGCCTTTTACTAGGGGTACAACTTGGTTTGATTTCTGTGGGCTGCCAATATTCTATAAATTAGTTGTGACATAATTTTTAATGAAAAAACAAAAATTTCATACGGTAAATCATTAATCTATCCATAAAGAGTCGCTAATTTATCCATAAAAGGATCTTTAATCTATATATTACAGAAGGGTTCAGTTCTATACAAGCTTGATCCAAGAACTGAACCAAATTGATCGGTTCTCCATTTTCTTAACCCGGAACTGAACCGCAACTTGTTCCAAACCGAACCAAACCACCCCAAAGCTATCGGTTTGAACTGGACCAAGTTGCACCCCTAACTTTTACTATGAATTATGTTATATTTTTCCAAACTCAAGCTAGGGTATTCCTGGAAGCAGAGTGCTGCATCCACACCTGACTGTTGTGGAAAGTAAACAGCTAAGGATTTTCATGTTGGAAGCTTAGTTTCTTCATTAATTCACCATTCTTAGAGTAGAAACACTTTTAAGAGGATTTTTCAGCCACAACCAAACTGTGACTTCATATCTATATATTGTTCTCCAAAGTAGCAGCCATCCATCTTGGATAGGGCAGTTGAAATCCACAGACTCAGCTATCCAAAACCGCAAGTGATGCAAAATGCATGCCAAAGAGTGGATAATGTTGAAGACTTCAAGGGTAAAAATGGTTTTCCACATCCACAAAATTCTGGAATATAGCTTTCCGTGATTGATATTAATTTGTCTATAATCGTGTTGATTACAGCTGTGAGACTTGCAGAAACAAGGGTAAGGACACCTACTTCTAGATGAGATATTTACGTATTCTATCCAAAGAAGATTGATGAGATACTGATTGTCTATTCCAACAGAAACCAATTGCGTTTTCTTGGGGTCACACTAACATGCTACATTGCAGAACTAACACATGGACATAAACATTTACTGAAATAATAAACAATGAAATATACAGAACCAAAATTATACAATTTCTATAATAATGGCCATCACAACATGTTCTAAAAGCTCACTTTCTTGACAAATGTAAAGAGATGGCGGCGTATATCTCTTTGAAGGTCCTCGGGGAAATTTTCCAGAAGCACTTCTTCATTTACACCACGTGTGGCAGCCCAATTAAACCGATCCGACTGTCGTACTTGCCTATATTACATGCAAATAGGTAGGTAAAAGTAGCCAATAAATGCTGTTTGACATGTATACCCAAAAAAAAAAACACAAAAAAAATAATATTTGAAATGTAGAAAAAAATTCCTATATATGGGACTACTACATTATTCTGCACACTTCATTCACATATATCCACTTTAAGTTTTATTCTTTGGATCAAACTAGATTACTTAGTTTTCAAATAAAAATGTAAACAAATAGAGAATACCATGAAAACAACATACACTGACTCCGACTTTTATACCCAATTAAGGATCCATAGGATGTGTTTGAATGATCTTTCAAGTTATACGATCTACTTCTAGGGGTTTTGCAAGATATTATTCTTACTAAACTATGGCACTGAACTTTAATATATTTCCACGGAAAATATGAAATAATACAATTTATCAGGGAACCAAGGAAACACTATAGGAGTATTTCAAAAGATAATAAACTATCATTAACTATGTTCAAAAAAAGGAAAAACTATCATTAAATAAGACATACAATGAAGAACACATTATAAATTGATTTTTTTTTTTATAAGTATTTATCATAGACAATATTGCTCTATATGCAACATTGATACCACACCCATATCACTTGATACACTACAAAATGATGTAAATGAGCCATGCAACCATATGGAAAAATATATCAATATGTATGACTCAATTTGCCCTGGTGCATTGTATATCCATGAATACAGCACCAATACATTATTTACATGGGTGTGAAAAATCTGTAGTGATCAAGGCATGTGAATTCAACAGTGATACTTTAAGTATGGGAGTAAGAAGTCATATTAATTTTACTTTCTGTTTAGATTCTTGTCGTTGAAACTATATTTAGGGTTTAAATATTGTTTCATTGTAATTATATTACTGGATTTTCTTACAAAATTCAATTGCTGAGGAATACTAGAAGGAACTAATTGTTAAATTACCTCAAGATTCATTTATTGCTTCTAAAGTCTACTTTCAATTTTGCCAAGTAAGATCTTAAAATATTAAACCTCAGACAAAGCCCGTGGAATTAACTAAATACTACACTTTGCCAAAAAAAAATAGAGAAATCACCATAAAAAATACAGGAAGGAGAAGAAGAAAAAATACTTTATACCTCCTTAGATCATCAGGCAAGCGTCGATGACTCATCCATTGCTCAACATCACGACGCCTAAGTTGCATCTCTAATCTCCTTGAGAAATAAATGAATGAAATCAATAGCAAATAATGGCGAGGTTTGAGAAATTAGAAAATGTTCGATAAAAGCAAATGAAAAAAAGAACTTCGTTGACGACACTTACTATGATTTAATTATAATTCCTTCTTTTGGGGACACTAATTTTTTTTTATTAAGAACTTTTCCTATGAAGCTTCTTTTTTGAAAATATTATTTTGTGGCAACCTAGAAATTTTCAAAAGGAATTTTCACAGATTTTTTGGGTGATTTAGTAATACCCCCTGTGAAATTGGTGATATTAGGTTTTCCCCCTTGACCGGAAGTCAACATTGCTTTGTTGTTTATGATTTAACGGAGAAATATTGATTATTATTTTTTCAATTTTTGATTTGGTAATTTAAGTTTTTGAAGAAAAAAAAATCAAAATTTCACCATTAAATCATTAACAAAAACCAATATTGACTTTCAATCAAGGGAGGTAAACCTAGTCTTGCATTTTGAAAGAGGGGGGGGGGGGGGGGGTAAACAGGGGTATTTCTAAAATACCCAACTTTTTAGAACAAAAAAGTTCAGCATCAAGAAACAATAGTGAAGGAATTATATACCTCCGCCCAAGAGCTTGGAGAAAGTTCTGCATATTCCCTATGAGTAAAGCAAAAAGAAAAAGGCCAAGTCCAATAATGCCCATGGTAAAGAGAACTTCCCATACAAAATCGCTAGGAACTTGATTTCCAGCGAGAGTACTGATTTGCTAGGCAAGACCAACAGAAATGAAAAAAGTAGTATCAATAAGAGACACATCTCCAATCAATTATATGAGACACTTCAAACACTAAATTTGAAATGAAAAGCATCAAATAATCATCATAAGGATTACACGATGGTGGGTCTGCAAATTATTCTAGGTCCATAATGTACAGGAATTTTTTTTTTTAACACAATATAATTCTAACTTTGTTCAGGTGAACCACAATATAGGAGCTGTTTGTTTATACTCAAAATTTAATACATATAGTATCCTATCAATTTTGCAGAAACAAATATCAAGAATGAATCAGAAGACATCAGGAAATACCTGGAAACCCCAAAACAGAGAATATATATATCTTGTAATGATACTAGGGACGGTTGTAATTTTAACAGCTTGTTCATAGATCCCGTAATCGAAAGCACCCTTTGGTTTAAAGCAGTCGGCAGCATTTGAATGGTTCACCCAGTTCTTCCAGTCTGTGGATACCTTGTAATCTTCAATATCATCGCCATCCCCACAATCTATGAATTTTTTACAATCTTTTATCTGTGTCTTGATGCAAGCATCTCGAAGACATTGATTTACCCTCTACGACAAAAGTTATCAAAAAGGTAGAGTGAACATTAAATGAATATTTGCATACATAGTAACAAAGACAAATTAAAAATGTTAATTTATTGATCAAGAGTAAGAAACCCTATATGATTAGCAAAGAAGAGCAGAGGTGCACTGCAGGGGCCAAAAAAAGAATACGAAAACATTATGACATAATAAGAATTGGAAAGATTGCTAAAGAATGGAACTTGATCTATTAGAGTTCACTGATATTTCATGTAGCTGCACATGCAGATTTGCTTTAGAACATTTACCGAATGGAATGAACCGCTCATACATTTGAAATGAACTGCTCAACGATGGTCATTAAAGGCCCATTTAAATTTTAAACTATATCTTCTTATGTTGGGATGGGTTCTAAAACTTATTTTGTTTAGTGTTGATTTTGGAATTATGGTACAAAATTTGAAAGGAATGAAGGAGTTGGATTTGGGTTAGGAAGTAGATCACCCTCAAAGTGGCCTTCAGGACACTGATTCCCTCAAAGAGACAGCTTTACTTTTCCAGACGATGGAGTTGCGTCAATTTGGTGGTAGAGCCCATGATTCATGATTCCTTGGAGGCAAGATGGAAGCAAATTTAAAGAAAATGCTAAAAAGTCAACCCTCATAATTAAAGCAAAAGAGCTGAAAACATATGTACATGATGGCTACCCTAATGCAATCATAAATGTACCAAAACTTTTAACATATTTTTGAAATCCAAAACATCACAATATGCTCAAAAGTTGTGAAATAGTTGTTGTAAAGCTTTGAACAAGCTTTCCAATGGATCTGACAACTCCCCAATCGGATGTCTGAGTTAGAGATTATATCTATTAGACATTAACAACATCTAGGACCAGATCCAACGAGTCCAACGACTGTCAATATTATTGTTATCTTGTGATGCTCAGGTACTTTACATGTCTTGGGCACCAATATTGACATAATATACCATCAATTTACGGATAATTATAGCTGTAATTTTCTCACTTCCTATAATACCAATGGTTACTCTCTTAGTTGCTAGAAGTTCACTCAAAGAAATGATAGATTAAAAATGCTACAGTAGAGCATGGTATCAATTTTACTAGTTTCAAACAATTTCAACATGCAAAATATCTACGGTTCCTAATGGAATGGGTACCAAGAGAATGGCTACTACTACTAAACAGCACCAACTATGAGAAATCAACTGAACTACATGTGAAGTTTGGACAATGGAAGCTGTATATTAGCTAGGTTAAGAGAGAATTAAGTTAGTCATCACATTGTTAGGATCTCATAAACATGATATAGCAAAGAAAATACAGTTCAGCAATCATCTGTTGATGTTAAAAGGTCTATACAAACCTGTAACCCGAAGAGGTACCAGCACGACCCCACAACATGCCCAGCCAATACAAATATGAGAAGATTAATAATAAAGTTTGCCCAAGCTGTCTCAAATATGAACCCACTTGCAGACCGACCGGAAAGAAGAGGCAGAAACCTGAAAAACCTGGGTATATACTGAAGAAGAACTGTTGCCCGTAGAAGATTTTTTGCATAATTTGCAGCTGATGAACCCACATATTTAGGTAAGACAAACAATATCATGATCTGCAGAACAAGTATAACAGACAAAATGTAAATATGGATGAGAGAATGCTAGATTTGTGAACAATTGGATGTTTATATACTTTAATGAGTTCCCAAATAAAGTTACATGGAACCAGGAATCTTAACATGTACATCAATATAGGATGTTATTTCAAATGCATAGTACATAAAACAACTCCACATCATTGACAGCTCCACTATTAGATCGTCAACTCTGAAATCACACAGAAATTCCTTTTATCAATGATGAAAAACAAATATTTTATTACTTTTTTTTTCCTTGAGTTCATCCACTCACATAATTGGGTATCAATCCCTGTTCCCTCTATCTGGTTTAAACTATTCACTATCTTTGTAAATCGTTCACTCACTGTAGATAAACAGTAAGAACCATAAAACGGCACAGCATAAAATTTCTTTGCATTGATGTGGCGGAACCATTCTATAGACTAAGCCAGGAAGCAGTCCAACCAGGTTAGCAAACCCGGTACAAATTTAGAATGCCCAAACCACCCAAAAGTGGCAAACAGGTCCGATACACGGGAACTTCTAGGTTCCAATAGCTAGACAGAAGCAGGAACTTCAGATTAAGGTAAAATCATACTGTTGGGCTAACAATACGTTGGACAGCTATCCAGTGAGGCATCCTAGGTGCCTCCATAACTTGACTCACAATGCTAAGCATTTGAGACATTTGGTATCGTGATGGTTAGACAATTTAATTTCCCAACCAGTCTTCTGTACCCACTTGGATCATCAAATGCATCTCCTTACTTAGCTATAAGTTCAACTTTGGAACTACAGGTGTGTTTATGGGTTTGGACCCAAGTAATCTTGGCTCTTCTAGCAAATTTAAGACACCATTCTTTTGCGAGAGACTGATACCACTAGCTGAGCAAGCCATTCAATACCAAGGAAATACCTTAGCTTCCCTTGGTTTTTGATATGAAATTGCAATTGTAGATATGACTTCAGTATCTGAATCCCATCGGCATCACTAGCTGTCAGCACAATATCACCTATATATAATACTACAAGTAGAATAAACCTATGTCTCACACTACTTGTCCAAAGTGTAAACCCCAATTTTGATGGTTTCATGTAAGCACTGGGTCGACGCGGGGCACCAGGGAGGGAGGGAGGGAGGGGGGGGGGGGGGGGAGAGAAGGGATCATTTAGGATGATTCATCCAAGAGGCTCAGAATAGAGGGGATAGTCTAGGAGACCTTCAAAAGGCAAAGTTTGTAATACCGCCAAAGTGCACCACGGATTTTCTAATAGAGATGAAATCAAAATGGGCTATGAGTGGCCCCAACCTAATCCTTGCACCGAACAAAATCCATACCTAGACAATCTCAAGGTAAATAAAGGTTCAAAGACATGGTCAGATGAGTTGGAGAAGAAACGGTTTATTAAGGAAGTAATGGAATGGCTACTGAATCATGTCTTGGCAATAGGTGTAAAACTAGGAATTGTGTTTTCCGACAAAAATTATGTAACATATTTGTTCTCAATTACATGTATGATATATTGTTTTGGTTATTACACCATCCAGATACCCATGGTAAAAATCTCATTTCCATGTAATGTTTAGATCAGAAGAAAAACTCAGTCTCAACCAAAATATTCTGACATATTTCGAGACAATCTGAAACATTCCCAAAATATTCTTTCGTGCTGGTCTACCAGAATGTTCTACTGAAACGGCACGGAACTTTGAGCCACATATAGTGGAACATTGTTGCACTGTTGATCATTATTTCCATAGTCCATATGATTGTTTATAATAGCTTAATGACTTATGAGTGTGTTTTCATGCATGATTTATTATTCCCTACAATTTCAAGAAAATTTCCTGAATCTTTCCATCATTCCACAATATTTTCATCATATCTATGATATTATTAATTTCTACATTGACCACAATATTCCAATATTTCCATTTCTGAACCAACCAAAATTTAATATCTTGAGATCAGGTAAAAAAATAGAAGTATTCAGGACAGAAGTATTTGAGATAAAATAACAACACCACGTAAGAGAGAAATCTTACCTGAGGAAGTGGTAATACAATAAATAAGTCGATTAAAAAGTAGCCATAAAGGTAATGAAGAGCAATTTTCTTTGGTTGATCAACCAATTCTCCAGCACCCACAATTCTAGATTCAGGAGCAACATAAGCCAGCCTGAACTGCAGCATAGAAATTGTACTAACTAAGCTAAAAAGTTCAAATAAGATGCTTCAATACTGGAATCAACATAAGCAGCATGATTTAAGACATAAATTTCACTTTACAAATCATTGTCTCCTATATAAAAAAAATTAGTAAATCCGTAGGTCAGCAAAATTAAAGATTTATATTCAATGTCAAAACAAACTTCCTATTTGAAACAAGAGAGACCCGCATATCAAAGACAGCAAATTCATTTCTCCTAACAATAACTACTGTAAGAGAATAGGATGCATCACAACTACCATCCACTTATCTTGATTCTTTGGATGTGTAACTATCTACTCATCCTCCAGAAATCCAATGTTTTTCTTCATGTTATCACAGCCTATAGACAAGAGAGCAATTATGCAAACCCAAAAGGGCCCCAAAACCAAGGAAACATGTCTCTAAGGCAATGCATTGTTGGAAATCAATATGACCCATGGACCATGCAGCTCAACAACAAATGCCAGAAAGCTTCACGCAGTCTGAATAGGAGATTGAATGGAATTGTGACTGATGACCAGGAACGATGTGTCAAGCATAATATTATTAAAGGGAAAGCCTTCAATCAAATAGTAAACCAATCATAAGAAGGACATTCAGAAGAGGAAGATGTTGAATCAAAACCTTCAAGAGTTGCTTCAATCAAGGAATCACCAGATCAATCAAGTCCAAAAGTTTGCCTACCCCCCTCAAACTAGTCCATGATCTCTCGTCACGAAACTAGTCTAGAGCCTTACACTACTACTCATGGGTCTAAAGAAACTACTCTTCTCGGACTTTTACCTATGCCTCAAAGTGCCAACTTAGATAAGTGGTAAGTATTAACCAATCAACCACTCCAAAGACCGATTTGTTGGAGAAGGGGAGAACTATGAATATAAGAGGGTCACGGGAATTAACTAGGGTATGACACACCCAAGAGTGGAGGAAAATATACACTCAACAGTAAGACGTGTGGAGTGTTGTTCCCACGTCCTACGTCCAAATCCCCTTGAACCCAACTTCACTTGCTAACCACTAACTCTATACCTATCAATACCTATCAAAAAAGAAAAAAAAAGTTTTACCTATGCCTCTTTGCTCTGTCTTTGTTTCCTATCAAAACCTACTAGTCTTTTGAGTAGTACTATATTTGCTTTGTTAGTTTCTCATCCTCTATTGTCCATGGCCATCAATGAAAGACATGAACTATCTCACACCCCTAAAGCTACAAATGCCCTCTTATGCCTCTTTAAAGATGGGCATTTTGTGGTTTCAAACAAGCTCCTCGTTTTTAGTATTTGTTTTGCTTTCTTTAAAAAGTGATTCCCTATTTTGATCGTATGACTCTTATCATAAAGACATTGAGGTGCTGCAACTCCTCTCTATTATATCCTCCAAAGTAACATGACTGTATTTTATCAAAAGAATTTTCTCTTGTGCTGACTTATTGGGAATAGGTTTGTCAAAAGATAGTTGTAAATCGAATCCAAATCCAAAAATTTTGGATATCGGATTCAAATTCGGGTGTTGATACATCCAAATCAATCATATAAATATAATACAATACAACTATTATATTTATTATTATTATATATAAATATAACAATTCATTTTTTCTCTTAAAAATCCTTCAATTTCAATCTCATCTTCGACCTTCATCTAGAAAATCCTGGACTTTTCACTCAACCTTATCTTCAATCCATCATTTTCAACTTTGCTTTAATCCTTTCGAGAAAACAATTGATTTTTCTACCCAAAATTCCATTGTTTTCTACTACCCCAAAATCTAATTTTGTCTTAATGTTTTAGGTTGAAATAAGTAGAATATTAAGGTTGAAGTAGGACCTTGGTATGCTTGATTGTCATCTTGTTTCCTCTCCTATGGATCAGAATCATCGCCTTTATGTCGAATCTGGCGATCTATTATTTGATCATTCTTTTTATCAAAGACTCGTAGACCATCTAATTTATCTAACTAACACTAGACCAGATTTAACTTTTACGGTTAGTATGATCAGTCAGTTCATGCATGCTCCGCGCACTTCTCACATTAATGTTGTTTATCATATTCTTCGTTACTTGAAGTCGTGCTAATCTTAGACATTTTTATTCGTCTACTGCTCAATCTCATTTATCCTGCTTCATTGATGTTGATTATGCTGGTTCTATTACATATAAGAGATCTACATTTGGTTTCTGTACTTTCCATAGTGGTAACCTAATCTCATAGAAAAGTAAGGTACAAAGTGTGATTTTCCGTTCCTTTGCTGAAGTTGAGTATTGAGATATGACCATTGGCACATGTGAGCTTATTTGGCTTCGATCTTTGCTGACGGAGCTGGGATTTCTTATTTCTGGCTCCTCTACACTGTTTTGCGACATCAAGTCTGCTATTATGTTTATTTCTGACTCTGTCCTTCACGAGAGGACCAAGCATATAGTGGTTGATGTTCACTATATGAGGGAGAAAGTTCGATGAAGTACCTTTCAGACGGTATTTGTATCTTCTTCAGATCAGCTTGCCAACATGCTTACGAAGTCTGTTGGTCCTTCTGTTACCAACTCTTATCTTGTCAAGTTGGGCTTAGTTGATATCTTTGCACCAGCTTGAGGAGGAGTATTGGAAAATAATGTCCTTTAGTTTATTTTTCCTAGTTTTCTATTTATCTCTATGTAAGGGCATTTATGTCCATTCCCCTTGATTAATATAAATATCCTGTCAAGTTCTCATTGTGAGACTTGACAATTATTCTTCTTAACGAACACCCTAGCCTATCCTTGTGCATTTTTCGTTGCACCCAGTTGTTGATGAAGTGAATTACTTCCAACGAATGCCTTAGCAAAAGAGCTTGGAAAAGGAAATCAAGCTTCATGTGATGATATTGAGCAAAAGTTCCTTGAAACAAAAATTGTAGAAAATATCCATGTGAAAATGCTAAAGATTGAATAAATATATGAAACCAACTTACTTGAAGAAGCATATGCATAAAGTAAATGAAATCAGTTAAGCTTCTCACAACTGCAATTATTGTTGCTATGGGCCAATCAAGAACTATGCATCTATTACCCTGTTGTCACAAAGAAACAAAACTAAAGGTGTTCATGGAAAAGCATGAATATAGCACATCATTAAAGAGTAGTAACACAAATACACATGTACGAAAATGCCTCTCCTAGACATAAGACCAAACAAAAAGAACCAAGATTATAAAAAAAGAAACACAGAAAAAAGAAAGTTCAAACAACAATACACACCATGTTGAAGGAAATTAATAAAGATAGATCACAAACAACTCAAGCTAGAGAGGAAATATATCTCATAAAGGATTTAAAAACACTAAAGGAGAGCTAATGTCTCACAAAAAATATATATATATTCTTTTCTCAAGTTTCCCAAACTTTGATTTGACTCAAATCCCCAACTTTTTCTAGGACTTGTTCATAGCACCATTAGAATTGAAAGTCAAGCCAACTCGAACTTATTAGAAGTAACTAAAAATTGTACTCATTTATTTAACTAATTGATCAAGATTTTAGATCAGTTGTTCATTGCTCAATGTCCTCGAGATATTGACACTACTAATGAGATCACTATGATGTCAACTCTCTTTTCTTCATCTGAATTTTGACTGCTGTCATCTTTCAATTTTTGATATCTAAAAAAATTGTAATAAGAAGAGAATTGAAGATCCCCACTGTGCAAAAAAGAAAAGAAAGATAAGAGTTTAGTATCTATTATCATGTATATTTTGCACTCTCTCTCACCCCTTGATCTCCATTATTCTTCCTCTCATTCTTTGATTTTATTCTTTTACATTGTATTAGAGCCTTCAGACCTGATTGCTTCTTGAATACTCATCCAAATCAAATAATGCTATAGGATTTTTAAATGTGAGATCAAGCTCTACATTTTGGTACCATCCAAAGTACAAGAACACTTGCCCTTACCAAGAGTAATAGGCAAGTCAAGGTGAGACAGAATATCAAGAAAGGAGATCAATCAGCAAGATTGTTAGGTTGCTTAGATCAAGAACAAGTCTAAGAAGAGAAAGAGGAATTGAGAAGAAGTTTAATTCGTTGAAAGGAGGAGAGGAATTTAAAAATATTGCTAAAAATGTGATCGGTACCTATCTGTAAAGTTTGTTCACACTAGCGAAAGCGCACCCCCCACCCCCTGTTGTGTATTCAATAAATTCTTACGAAGTTTTGTCAAACCCAGTGGCCCTAATAATGTGGAGAAATAAAGATGACGAAAGATAAGGAAAGAGGAGAAAGAATGTATCTTCTCTCAGTATATAAATGGGACACAAACCGAAGAAGAATAAAACAAATGTAAAATACCCATTACATCACATTGCATCCTTCAACAAGTTGGAAGCTTCAGAATGGGCTGATCTTTTGTGAGGTTTACATCCATGGTGATAATATTTCCCTAAAAATCTGCCACTGACTAATCTCAATGTGGAACCCATGGATGCACGTAAATCTTCTGTACAAACCAAATCATGTGTGTGTGTGCAGAATCATGGAGTCTTGCCATCCACCAAACAATCATAGAGAGTAACACATAAAAAATGGACCATTCAAGTATTTAGTTCATCAATGTTAAAATCATTCAGAAGCAATCTAAATGATCTTTTAGCAAGAAAAGAGACAAACTATACCTGTTGTGCCGACAGCAAGAAAAAAAATAAAGGGTCTACAAAAATGCCACCAAACAAGAGATCACAAAAAATTTGTTCCACTGTTGAACAGCTTTAGTGTGAGGGTTCATGATGCCAGGAACATATGAACTTAGAAAGGAAGAAAATCTCCTCATCCAACCTCTAGCATCCCTGTGTAGAATATTATGGAACTGCAAGTAAACATCATAAAGGAACTGCATGAATATGTCATATTGCTTCAATAATATTAATTTGGATGATGATCAAATAGGATGAAGAAAGAAATCACAAAACATAACTCTAAAGTGGCCTTGCCATCTCAAGAAATCCTGTCCAAGATATCACATATTAGAAAAGAAAAGGTCATGCGTATGTGTGTACATAAAGAAAGAAAAGAAAATAAGGTAATCCTCAACAGTTCTGCTTCATATTCCAATACTAATAAAAAATATGTGGCTACAAGTTTATTACATATAAAGCATCATGAATATATATATATATAAAATGTTTGGCTCTCTTTAGGGCCTCCAAATGCTCCCCATACATATATATATACACACACTAGAGTTTGCCTGTGCCAAGGGGTATTATTAGAAGAGAGGTAGTAGAGAAACCATAAGTTGGAAGGGTATTATTGGAAAAGGAGGTAGAAAAAGACGGACAATAAAGTTGGAAGGGCATTATTGGAAAGGAAGAGAGGAGGAGAGACATTAAATTTGAAGTTAAAGTTTCCTCGAGATCCGCAGGGATATTAAAACCCAACCCCTCTTTATATGGGGGGATAAAGGGAGTGAAGAGGAGGAGACAATAAAGTTAAAGTTTTCCTCAAGATCCGTAGGGATATTAAAACCCAACCCCTCTTTATATGGGGGATAAAGGGAGTGGGGTCCACCGTTGTGTTTTATTATATATATAGTAAAACTCTGGGATAAGACTTTGATGATGATAATGAGGAGGAGGAGTAAAACATACATACAAGTTGGTGCATAGGTTTGTAGCACTTACCCAGTCTGAAACTTCGTATTAGTGATCAACGTTGACACACAGATTAGTGCCAAGTAATACAGGTCGCATTGGGTATTTAGCAATGAACACACATAATTTCCACATTGAAGCTTTCTATGAAAAATGGTAAAGCATAAGTAAGGGAAATGTAAAATATTTTGTGCAAAATTCGGTCGAAGATAAAATCGCAAAGGAAAGCCAAACACATAGTGTCCAAATCATATGGAAGTATGATTATGCAAGTCTGAAGCATAAGAAAGAAGGCAACATCAAATAATCCTAGTAAACTATTTATGACTATACAACTACGAAAACGTCAAATTGTGTAAAAGAGGAAGAAAAGCACCTTCGAGTCAAAAGGAGAGGAAGTTTTTGGGTTTGTTTGTCGTGGTGGTCTGTGATAATATGTTGGGCATGTCGTACAAAAAGGATCATTGCACATCCCTAATGGACCAGATCTCAACAAATGTTCATTCTTTCCAGCACCATTGTCATCTGGCTTGGGCCAGTTTTTTGTTTCCAAAGAAGGATATTCTTCTGGCATGACTGTAGATGAGGTGTGGGATTTAATGCCTTCCATAGGCCAATGAATGTTGTCGGGTTTCCGAGTAACAAATATAGGACCACTCATTTGTGTTGATGGTTTTCTTCTTTCACTCCGCAAAGGACCAGTGTGAGATACAAGGTTATATTCACTTTCATCTGAATCCATCGAGGTCGTTGGATATGACATGGAGGCACTCCGAGTTCGGGCTGTTAGCATTTGTGGTCCAACTCCCATATGTTCTTTTGGTAATTGAGACCAAGTACTTGAAAGCATGGGTATCTCCTCTTTCTCAGAAGCATCCATCTTTTCTTTTCATGCACTAAGACCTGAAAAAAAAAAATAAATAAATAAATTCTAACGAACATAAAAAAGCTTCCCATAAAAAAATTAAGCATCGGATCTAAAGCAGAAGAATATATATATAGAAAATGTCTTGAAGTGTATAATAATAGAGACAATTTATAGAACACGGGAAAATTGAGTTACAAAAGCAATTACAGGTTTGAAAAGCCCAAAAAAAAAAAAAAAACCGTAATGAAAAAAAAAAATTAAAAAGAAAAGAAGCTATTTTGAACAGCACAATACAAAAATTATGACAAGTTTGAAATTGAAAATCCAAAAAACCTAAATAAATAACAAAGCTATTACAGTTTTGAAGATCAAAATCTAATTAGACCAATCAAAAAAAATCTAATGATCATAAAGAAGTTTCCCAATCAAAATCTTTAAGCATTAGATCTGAAGCAGAATTTAAAAAATAAAAAAAAATGTTAGAAAATGTACTAATAGGCTCATCTTTACAAATTTAACCAAGAACTTTCAAAGCAAACAATCAAAGGTCTATGAAACAAGATAAGTCACTGACAATTGAGTCGCAAAAGCTATTAAAGGATTAAAAATCCAAAATAATAATAATAAATAACAAAGAAATTACAGTTTTGAAGATCAAAATCTAATTAGAAACTTTATGGAAGTTGCAACAGCTATCATAAACCTTTGTTTCACAGAATTAATCTAATTCAAACCCTTAAAAGAAATGAAGAAAAAGAACCAAGAAAATATCAAATTTCAAAGAGAGCACGAAACTTTGCAATTGAACTTCCACAAACAAAACCTCCTGAAGAAAAAAAAAGAACAAAGCAAGCTATTGAGCCACAGAAACCGAATTAATTCAAGATAGTATCAGTTAACTCAAGCTCAAGAATCAAATTTATTACAGTTTTGAAGATTAAAAGCATAATTTAATTAGGAAAATTTTCAAATAGAGCACGAAACTTTGCACTTGAACTTCCACAAACAAATCCTCCTGAAGAAAAAAAAAAAAAGAACAAAGCAAGTAATTGAGCCACAGAAACCGAATTAGTTCAAGATAGTATCAGCTAACTCAATCTCAAGAATCAACTTTATTACATTTTTGAAGATTAAAAGCATAATTTAATTTGGAAAAAAGTATCAGATAACGTAAAACCTACCACAAAACCTCATTTGAAACTTCAAGAAACTAAAGCAATATCAAGATTGAAGACAACAAACCTCTGTAATTGAATTTCCACCAAAACAACTTCCAGAGAAAAAAAAATCAGAAGATAATGATCAAGATTTTGATCTGAAACTAGAAAGAGACAGAGGTTTTAGTCGTTGACGAGTCTACAGCCTCTAACTGAGACTGGAAGTCATGAGTCTTCGTTTTTTTATTTCTTTTGTTAAATTTTTACCGAGGTTAGCGAGCGAGCGAGCGAGTCGAGAAAATGTTTTATAAAAAGTGGTTTTGAATTTAAGGGTGATTTAGACATACCCCATCATATTCCGGAAAATATTTGAGATACCCCTTTTGGTTTTTAAGCTAATGACTTAACTCCCTTGACCTCAGTTTACGCAAATAGACTAAAATGAAATGACTTAACTACCTTCTCTTTCAACCTGTAGTTAAATTCCCTTGATTTTTGTTCCCAAATCTTCAACTTATGACACACTTTTTTAAGAGAGACCCAATTCATGTGTAAATCACTAAAGAATTAGCATACAACTTTGGGTGGCATTAGCAAAAATTGAAAATTGAAGAGTTTCAAGACAAATAGTTTTGAAGAGAAATTCAAAAAAAAAAAAAAAAAAATCTAATAGAAGAAAATGATATTTAAGTCATTTTCAAGTAGTCTCTAAGAGAAGTCCTAGTCAGAGGCAATATCATCTACGAGGTGAGTGGATGAGGGCAAATAAGACATGTAATTAGCAAAAAAATAAAGGGGTATCTCAAAGTTTTGTGAGGGCAATTTCCCCCTCCCTATATTCGCCTTTCCTTACAAACTCTGCCCTAAATTTTTAATTAAAAATATTGGAGATAATTGGTTTTGAGAAGAAAAGTCAAAAGTTTTGACTAAAGTTTGAAAAAGAGGATATTTGGGTCTTTTCTCATTAATCAATTAAGAAGACCAATGTGAAGTGAAGCATGACATTAGTTTAAAAACAATGGGGATATCTCTAATATTCACTAAAAGATGGGGGACATGTCTAATTAAACATGATTACAACCGTGTCTAAGTAAACATGATACGGTATTTGTCCATGTCAGCTTCACCTTCCGTGTACCCCATGAGTTTAAAATTAAATAAATGGCGGAAACAACGACGTATTTTGTCAAAATGATTGAATGGAATCAGTCATACTTTTTAATGTTTATGAATACTGCAACAACTCCCTACAAAAGTAACGAGTTTATTTTTATGCCCTTGAGTTGAATGTAGGTTGAAAGAAAGGGTAAATAAGTAAATAGAAAATCTACCATAATATACTATTTGATAAAAATAAAAAATTATAAAATTGAATATATAATTTTTTTTAAATATTTAGATTTATATTTAAATAAATATAATACGAGTTTCCATAACTCAATTGATATCTTCAAAAGATCTTGAAAATTCATTTTGTAAATAGAAAATGTAACATATAATATAAGTGTTTTGGTACAAATAATTTATTATAAAATTAGATATATGATTTTTTTTATTTGTAAATTTATTTTATGTTTAAATAATTATAATTTGAGTCTAAATTAATAATGTCAAAATGTCGTGAAAAAAAAAAACATTTTCATTAAGGAAAATGCTGAAGTAACACTGAAATTGACATGTTTCACACATTTGTGGATCTCTATAAAGAATCATAAATTCTTTTCATTGAGATACGAGTGAGAAGCATCTATGGTTCTATGCATTCTAATGTGTGAAATGATGTCAACGTTACTCTAGCACTATTCTTTCATAAATTATGTCATCTTTTCCAAAAGTAACATTGAAATGTACATCGATTCTAAAAGCATCTATAGTTATGTGTGCACCACTGAGAGGGGTAAATTCTCTAACCTATAGGACAACGACATGTGTCATCCAAGATTTGAGATATATGTTGGGACACAAAGTTCTAATCCCAAACCTTGGATACCACTTGAATAAGTAAGCGAGAAAATGGGGTCGTGTAAGCTCGGGGAAACATAATTCCGTGAATAGAAAGGGATCTAATCCCTAGAATTTTGGAATTAGAACGTTACACTTTAGGAAGGATTCTAATTGGGGATTGTCTCACGATTCTCATCCCAAAATAAAAAGAGATAAGATGGGAAAATGTGCAAATTAGGAATTTCCCTCTGTAAATAGAGGAGGATCCCCACACTAAAGGTACATAATTTTTTACACAAAAACTTGCTAAAACTTGTCTGGAACTAACTTAGGCATGGGAGGTTCTATAAAATAAGGAACATGGAAGATCTCATGAAACTACAAATCGTCCGATCGAGAATTTGAGAATCTTGAGGTGATTACAAAAATCACCTCCACAACCACCATATCAGAACGTACAACATATGTACATTTTAATGCTACTTCAATATTTTTCTTTTTTCAATCATTAAAAGTGTGTTTCTTGATATTTTTATAAAGGGGAATGCTAACGCCCGAAACCTCATGGGGACTATAGTATTCTCCAATACTTTTTTTTTTTTTTTTTCTAATAATACCCCTATTAGTTTGTTTTTTAGCGAAAAAGATAACGATATATTAATCTTTTTATATAATAAATACTCATTTAAATAATAAATGCTAATGGCATTTAATCTTTAAAATTAAATGTTTTGCTTGTATTTGTCATAAATGATTTGACAATCAATGTAAACATACTCTCATTTTTATACTAAAAGACAAAATGAATAAGGGTATTATTGTGTGGGTAAGATTGAAGTCACACATGGGATGGATAGGCCTTTGGAGTTGTATCATGCAGTATTGTTTCGATGGGTCTCATTTAAAAAAATCCACTATGGACATGATCATATAATCAGAGCCTGATTAATAAAAGATTTTGTAAAGACGATCTTAACCATCCAAACAAATTGTAAATGTTTGGGCTACCAATGTAAAACATTTGGAGATATAAGGGGGACTATGGCATAAAATCAGTCGGTTCTAAGTATATCCGTATTAAGATCCATGTTCTTTTTTACCTATACATGTCTGGATCTGACTTGAATCCTACTAATTAATACCATATTCGGATCCAACATGGGTCAAATCATATAATTTTGGAATGTTTTTTTGTTTTTTCCTATTTTACTTTTTCGTAGGCTTGTAATAATATTCTATTATACTCTTCTATTTTATAAGAATCTATATAAGGGGAAATAATATTTAAAAAAAAACTTAAAAAATATAGTTTTTCAAGTAATATACATTTGATCGGGTAGATCTAAGGATGGATCTGTATCTAGCTTGGATCCAAATCAAGCCAGGGAATGGTAAACCATATTCACCCATTTTTTTAATTCAAATCTCCTATACGGATCCAAACCCGTTAAATTTGGTTTTTGTTTCACACGGATTTCAAGTCAAATCCAACCCATTTTATTTGCCCGGAGAGGATTGGAGAAAATTAAAACACCCACCATTTCAATTTTTCTTTTATATCTCTTTTGAGTTGGACGTTTGTAAACTTTAGTAATAAGTCGCATGCATAGGCAAAAATGTCAATAGAGTATAATAGTTATAAAATAAAATAAAAAAATATGAGTCCAGCATATATATTAGACTAGTCATACCCATACGTGTCAATGGGCTATGCTGAGCTGGGTTTGGGCCGAGTTATACATGGATCGATGTTAATTGGGCCTAATAATCCTACACCAAGCCCGATCCATATAATGGTCGGGTTCAGGCCACCTGACCCTCAAAATAAGAGTCGTGATAATCGGACTCCCCCATGTGGCATACTCAAAATACTCTCCTGACATGGCATTTTCTAAAATCATAGACTTTGTGCTCGCGATACACAACTGCACATCCCCATAAATCTTTGTATCCCGGTTAAAGAAAATCTATGCTTTTGGCACACCGCACGTTAGAAAAGTATTTTGAGTATTAATTGGACCTAGTAACCTAACCCCACCACCCACAATTTATATATATAGATAAAAAAAAAGTTATTTCACAGCTGTGTGGCCTTACAAAATATTTTTATGAGAGATTTATGGGGATCCACAACATAAAATTGAAATTGGTGTTAATTGCTACTTAACATACCTTGGCGTAGATCTTAACCGCATCAATTTGTGGCATCTAAAAACATGATTTGATGCCACGGGATATAAAGGACAAAATTCTAAAAACTTTAAAAGAAAGAAAAAAAAAAGTTTAATTTTCACCATTAAATTTTAGTTTTAAATTTGGAGTTTTGTAGCCATTCATTTTCAACACCTCTAATTATCTTCAAAACGGATATATATATGTATAAGGTCCGTTCGGCACCCAAGCATTTACCCAATAATTTGCCCAAAATGTTTTGTCTTACATGAATTAGAAGTTTTGGAATAGAGATCAAAAATCTGGTCATTCCAAAACTTCTATCCCCATCACAAATGATTTACAAAAAATGGACGGTCCACGATTTTTCAACTTGTAAACATGGGGTTAGAAGTTTTGGAATAAGCTAATTTTTGGTGAGGATGATTTTCTAACTGTAGAGATCATCCTCACCAAAAATCAGCCCATTCCAAAACTTCTAACCCATGTAGGACAAAACATGTTGGCAAATTGTTAGGTAAATGGTTGGGTGTTGAACATTTCCAGTTAGAAGATCATCCTCACCAAAAATCAGCTCATTCGAAAACTTTTAACCCATGTAAGACAAACACATGTTGGGTCGTTGGGTAAATGGTTGGGTGTTGAACATTTCCTCCCCCCCCCCCCCCCCCCACACACATATATATATATATATGAAAATGTTCAGCACCAAACATTTTGGCATAACATTTTTCAAAACATGGGTTAGAAACCGTAGAGATCATCATCATCAAAAATCAGCCCATTCCAAAACTTCTAACCCCATCAAAAATGTTTACAAAAAATGGACAGTCCATGAATTTTCAACTTATAAACATGGGGCTAGAAGTTTTGGAATGGGCTGATTTTTTGTGAGGATGATCTCCTCATCGTAGAATCATCCTCACCAAAAATTAGCCCATTCCAAAACTTCTAACCCATGCAGGACAAAAATGGTTGGCTAAAATGTTGGCCCAAATGTTTGGTGTTGAACAGGACCCATATATATATATATATATATATATATATATATATATATATATATATATATATAGGGTAGCGTTCAATGGCAAACTTTTTGGCAAAACATTTTTCAAAACATGAGTTAGCAGTCTTGGAATGGGTTGATTTTTGGTGAGGATGATCTCTATGGTGAGGAGATCATCCTCACCAAAAATCAGCCCATTCCAAAACTTCTAAACCATGTTTACAAGTTGAAAAATCGTGGACCGTCCTTTTTTTGTAAACTATTTTTGATGGGTTAGAAGTTTTGGAATGGGCTAATTTTTGGTGATGATGATCTCCTCACCGTAGAGATCATCCTCTCCAAAAATCAGCCCATTCCAAAACTTCTAACTCATGTTTTGAAAAATATTTTGCCAAAAAGTTAGCCATCGAATGAGACCCATATATATATATATATATATATATATATTTCTTCTTTTGATTATGAGTTTTTACATGAAATCTAAAAGGTTGTGTCGTTGGATTGCCAATTTGAAAATTCATGCGGGCCCAATGACCCATATTAAGATTTGAAATCTTATTAAATTAGTCATGCTAGCATGATTCATAAAGTAAGGTTTGTTTCGAAAAAAACTTGAGAAAGTAAAGGAGTTATTATAATAAAATTACAACAGAAAGGTATGCCCAATAAATCTCTCTATTTTCATAATGTCCGATTAGTCTTACTAAGTTAGTAAGGATTTCACCCTTACAAAAACATGATCCAATGCTTTAGGGTTGTAGCGGACAAAATTCTATGAACTTTCAAAAGACAAATTCTTAAAAAAGTTATTCTTCACTGTTGAATTTCAATTTCAATTTTGGAATTATGTGGAAGTTCAATAGACATCCATTTTCAAAATCTTAGGTCAAACTAAAAATAAATTGAGTTTTGAATCATTATTATTATTATTATATATTTATGTATATCTGAGATTCTCAATGAAGCTCAGAGGGTTGTTGTGTTGGATTGCTGATGTGGTAATCGATTTGAACAAAAAGACCCTTAGTAAGGCTTAAATCTTACTATGTTAGTAAGGACAGTGTTTCTCCATTTTTATATGGAGAAGCACCTTCCTTACTAATTTCATCTTCATTTGTATTAATTGAAATTCTCTGGTCCACGTCCACCACACCTACCTTATCTTACACATGAAATTGTCTAAAGGGCTGACATTGAGACGATTGGCCTTGATGGGCCCCATTTAGAAAACCCAGTTGTCTTATTAATCGACATGAATTGGAATTTGGAACCAATCGACCAATCATAGTTTTCGTAAAGAAAACGGTTCGAAAACGACCACGTAGCAGTGCTTGACTTCAATGACTTGAAAATTGAAAATCAAGTTGACATGGACTTGAACCATGTTAACTTAACTTCCTCCATAAGTAACTTACAAAAAAAATAAGCAAAATGTATAAATTATTTATTACCCATTTGATACATAATTGTTATCAAAATCAAAATTAATAAACTATAATCTTCAAATAGATATTTAATTTTAGGTGTTGAACATGATTTTTATGGAGGATATTTTTCGGAAAAAAACAACATGTGGCAATCTCAAGGAAATTTGGTCAAATGCCCGAACTATTGGACAACATAATTGAACTAGCCAAACATCCGAAATAACATAGAAGGA
Source organism: Akebia trifoliata (assembly GCF_017979445.1). NCBI lineage: Eukaryota > Viridiplantae > Streptophyta > Magnoliopsida > Ranunculales > Lardizabalaceae > Akebia > Akebia trifoliata. The sequence goes on along the minus strand of NC_141381.1, from coordinate 3,458,095 downwards.
GAAGAAATGTTGAATTTGTCTTTAATCAAGTTTCGAGAAAATATACTTGAAGTACAAGAGTTATGAATCCCATAAAATAAAGAGTATAATTATATCCACGGAAATCAAAGCAAATCCTTTAATGGGTGTAATCGTTCAAACGAAAATCAAAGAGAAAATTTGAAAAGATCTAAGGGAAGAAATCTCTATAAGTAGAGGGATGCAAGGCACTGCAAGATCCTATTTTACTTCTTACATTAAAAATCTTGATTTGGGCGTCGGAGTGATGTTATTGCAGGTACACCTAAGAATACAAGAAGGCAAGAGTTCTTTTATCAATGAGAATCACGAGGTAGTGCAATTTTTTTGCATCTATAATTTACTTTGGAAAGAAAAATCAAGGATTTATTTTAAAGAGTTGTGATAATCTGGCGCCCCACCTCTGACATGAGCCCCTTACACCCTCATCATAGAACCATAGATCATTTGCCTTGGGATACATGGAATATATCCCAATGTAAATGATCTACGATTCTGTGATGAGGAGCGTATGTCAGAGGGGAGTATAAGAAAATCATTATTCTATTTTAAAATATTAAAACTATACCTTAAGTATTTATAAATTAATAATTTTTTGTTGGGCTTGTCGGAGTTATTCAAGTTTTAATACCAAATGTGTGAGAATATAAGAGCAAAGTTATTCAAGATATACAAAAGAAAAAGACTACTCCATATGATGAAGAAAATATTATATAATATAATAAAGAGATGTACTGGGCAGACAAATCTATTACATTCCATTACAAAACCTCACCTACTTTATCAAGTTTGTTAGCAGACCTTTCTTTTTAAGAAGAGACTAGCCTGACTTGCATAGTAAGATTTGATGTCTTAATAAGGGTCATTGGACCGACATGGATTATCAAATTGGCAATCCAACACTACAACTTATAGATTTCATGGAAAAAACTCAGATTAAAAAAAATCAATTAAAAAAAATCTTTTTTTAAGCTTGATCCAAGGTGTTGAAAATAGACGACTATCGAACTCCCAAATTTAAAATTGAAATTAAATGGAGAAAATTAACTGATTTTTTCAAAGTTCTTAGAATTTTGTCTTCTATAACCCTATGACCTTAGATCATGTTTTTGGATGCCAACAATTGATGGGGGAACTTTTCTTACTAATTTAGTAATGAAAGTGTTTTCTTCTTCTTAACAAATCTTAGAGTGAAATACACATTTTTGAAAAAAATAAAAAATACATACATTACCTTGGTATATAAAATTGTGATTAACAAAACTGAGTGCATTATAGGTATTTAATCATTTAAAATGATGTGGATCTACTTTAAGGTTTGTTGAGTAACAAACTTAATAAAATAGGAGAGTTTTTGTAATAAAAACGTAACATATAGGTCTCCAGTAAACCTCTGTCTATATAATATTACAAACATAGAAGATGGTCGAAAGAAAACTTGGTCAACAACTACCAAAATTTTGTTCAGGAATTTTTAATACGACCCTACCTAAAATGTCTAAAATTATTTAGTGCCATGTCATATAGACTATAACTTTATGGTTTTTGTCAAATTTGAAGAAAATTACAGTCATTAACTAGTAGATTTTGAACAATAAATTTATTTATTTTTTAATAATTTAATTTTGTAATAAAATCATTTGATCAATGGAGAGGTCTTGAGTTCAAGCCCCCTCGTTGACCATCCATATGGATTTATCCATACTTACCTGGTATGTGTTGTTTGTGAGGTATTGAATGTACTTGGGGGATTTCGGTGAGCTATGGTGTTCTAAGAGATCAGTTGCCTTGTCTCTATTAGTTGGGCCTACAAGTCTAGAATTCCTTCATAAAAAAATAAAAAATAAAAAATTTACTCGATCAATAAATCGTTCATCTTTTTTAGTATTCTTTCTTTTTAGAAAAATAAATAAATATAATTTAGCGAAAAAATTAAAAAAGAACACATAATCTCAAATATTTTAATAAGATGAAAGTATCCAACTAAAATGAACTAGGGTTTACATTTGATCCAGCCCATTTGGGAAAAAAAAAAAAAAAAACGCACTACTCTTGCGAAAGCTTCGTTGGTTGTGTTAAAGAGAAGGTGATACTTGATAGCGTATGACTTTGCCTTAGTCCTCTTAATCTCTTAAAATATATATTCTTTGCTAGGTGGGATTAGTAGTTAGCGGTTCAAGGAGTTTGAACCTGAGACCTTGGGAGCAACCTCCACAAGATCTTACCACTTAGCTTAAGTGGTTCTTCTTAATCTCTTAAAATATTACTCTAATATATCATTTCAAGATCCAGTTAATCCACCTTGATCCAAAGCTCATTTGACCAAACAAATGTACCTACACTAAAATGCTAAGGTACTCTAGTCCCAACATAGAATTGAGACATTTATTAGATATCAAAGACCATTTTAAGATTTAGCAACCCCTAATGAAACCGCCCTCTTTTTTTTTAAGCCAATAAGATAAGGAAAAACATTGAAGCGGCCATCCTGCTTCAAAATTGTGAAAGAACCATTTCCTTTGGATTACACGTGGCTTTTCTAAAGAGGTATTCTAAATATTGACAAAGATGTAGGGGCATAAAATAAATATAAAATGCCACGTGTCTTGTAACGAAGAGTAGGGCTAAAATGGTATAGATATTATTCAAAATCCAAGTGATCCGAATGTGAATTTAATGGATTTGATTTCATCAAGTATATCTGAATTAATATATGATTTGGATATGAGTTGATGTCCCTTGACCCGAATCGGATCCGGGTTGAATATGGTTCCATCCCTAAATCATTTTCATCAATAATAATTGGGTGTAGTGATTAAAGTCTCTTTTCAAAATGGAGAGGTCTTAAGTTCAAGTTACCATTTAATCACATTTTAACAATATTAAAAATAATCTTAAACGATTAGACATTATCCGATCCAAATCAATAAATTTGATTAGATTGAATCCGGATAATTAAAATAATTTGGATGTGATCTTAATTAGTATGGTCCGAGTGGGATTTGGATTTAGATAAACAATTCAGATATGGATATATAGACACACTCATATTCGGATCGTATTCGACCCGTTTTAAGTCCTAGCGAAGAGGGATCTCGAACTCATAACATAACCACTTTAATTTGTAATCAAAGATATTCCTTCTAAGATTTGCTAACTTGTAATGAAAACTTCCTTGTCATGGAACAATTACAACTATTATTACTATTTCAAGCCTAACTTTAATCTTGGAACCACTAAGGTTGATTGACCTAAACTCAAAAGAAAAGCACTTTTATTACTAACTTAGTAAGATTTTAAGCTTTACTAAGGGGTCGTTTTGCTTAAATGGATTACCACATTGGCCATCCAACACTACAATCCTCTAGATTTCATGAAAAAACTCATATATTTATAATGTGAAAGACAAGTATTTATTATGTAAAAAGACTTGCGCACATTTGTCTTTTTCACTAAAAGACAAAATAAATAAGGGTATTATTAAAAAAAATGTTGAAGAATGCTAAAGTCCCCATAGGGGGAATGCCAACGTCTAAGCCCTCATGAAGACGTTAGCATTCACCACTACTTTCCTTATCAAATAATACCCCCATTTATTGTGTCTTAGTGAAAAAATAAAGGTATATTGGTCTTTTATTTATTTATTTATATTGAAGATTAAAAGAGGGTTAGGCAGATCCCCAATCAGAAGAGAAGAAACTACACTGTCATAGACATGCCCAATGGCATCCTTACAAATAATATTCCTTAGCTCACTAGGGAGATCCATAGGATCCAAGACCGAATTACCTAGAGAAGTCCTACAAGAGGCTAAAAAGTCCGCAGCTTTGTTGGTTTCTCTATAGCAGAACCAGAAATTGATCCTTAGGAACTCAATTGCTCTTGTCTTGATAGCTTTTACTAGCCTTTCTTCTTGCCATGAAACTTTACTCTTTTCATTGATGCACTCAATAGCAATTTTGGAGTAGCTCTAACCTTTAGGGACGTAATATTTAGGGTGGTTGCCATGGCCAAACCCTTCAAGATGGTGTGAAGCTCATAAGCAAGGACAAACTTCCCTTGCGTCTTCTCTGCATAGGCTCTGACTTTTCTACCATTGTGGTCTCTGATGATTCCACCTTCTCCTCTTGCATCGCCCATAAGGGACCCATCCATGTTGAGTATATGGAAGCCTTCAAGAGGAAGCTCCCACTTACATCCTATGGGCTTTCTCAGCTCGAATTGTGGGTTCAGGCACCAAGAGGATATGAAAGATCTATTAGAAGCATTGTCTTCAGTGCTGGGGCCCATGCCTTCGATCCTCAACCGCACATCGCACACAATTAAGCTTTCAATAAGGTTCTGGAGCATGTAGCTATTCTTGAACATACGCCTGCACCTCTCGAGCTAAAAGTGGTGGATGAATGCATTGTATGCCAATTTCTTGATTGTGGAGCTTAGATTATTTTGCTTTCATGATGTTGCTCAGCTAATCTATTTCAGCATTCCAGTCCATATTAATGTGCCTTATGTTGCATCTTCTAAGAAGGCTTTGCCATAAGCTGTAAGAGTATTCGCATCCAAGAAATAGGTGTTCTTCACTCTCTGTTGAATTCCTACAAAAACAAGTAGATTGCTGAAACCTGTCTTGAGTCTTAAGGCCATTGCTCAATGCCAACCATGTTGTGGCACTGTGCCGCTTGATATTATTAGTAAACCATACTAGCTTGTGAAATCTGACATGAGGGTTATTTCGTTGAATGGCCTTGTATGCTGTCCGAAGGGTGAAGGTACCATTGGTGCTAGGGGTCCAAATGACCTTATCTTTTTCATCTTCCTCATGTCCAGCTGCTTAATGTGTTCCCATCTGCTCCCCAGAGCAGCAGCAAGGTGCAATTATGCAAGGCAACAAAACATTTAATTGTAAAGATTAAACGCACTTAGCATTTATTATGTGAGAGCCAAGTATTTATTACATAAATAAGTATTTATTATGTAAAAAGATTAATATACCCTTATCTTTTTTACTAAAAGACAAAATGAGTAGGGGTGCTATTGGAAAAAAGTGTTGGAGAATGCTTACGCCCCTATGACATCTTGGATGTTAGTATTTTCACATATTTATATATGAGACGGTTCATGTGACAACAATTGTAACAACATACATGACAATGCTTTTTTGTAAACCACTTTTGGGCATCATCCAAGGTTTTGAAAATGGACGGCTACTAAACTTCCACCTAACTCACAAATTTAGAATTAAGGTTCAACGGTGAAAAATAATTGTTTTTGAAATTCTTTTTTCAAAGTTCATAGAATTTTGTCCTCTATAACCGTGAAGCATTAGATTATGATTTTGGATGCCACAAGGTGAGCCCAAGGACCCTTAGTAACTAGTAAGGGTGAAATCCTTACTAACTTAAGGCTAAACGAACTCAAATCAAAATATTCTAATTTGTCCCTACTTTAGTTGAGATTATGGTCACAAATGTGTTATTTGAACAATAAACAAGGAATCCCTCCCCTGGAAAATCCTTGATATCACAATCTTCGGATTGCCCATGAGTATGTTCCAACAAGATTTGAATAGAGAGCTGCTATTGGCACCTGTGGAGGGTGTTTCTCGAGTGAGTGACATGTGGCAATCTCGAGGAATCATAACTGGCTCACCAAATTGCATGGTGAGCCAACCGATCGACCTTTCAAATTACACTAGTGTGTAGGTCAGGACAAACTCCGTAAAACCCGGAATGTTAGGTGCAACTACTCCCGCAACTAAGAGATTAGGTGTAATTGCTCCCGTGAAAATCGAGACAGATCATGGAGCAAGTGCAACCACTCTGGTGGGAATCACAGAGAAAATCAAGGGAGATCTGCGGGCGGAGAACTCTATAAATACAAGGTAGCAACACATCTAAAAGGTTAAAAAACATTCTCCCAGAGAACATTATATTAGATTGGCACTAAAATTCTAACTTGGGCGTCAAAGTGGTTTTATTGCAGACCCTCCCCCAAGCATAGGAAGTATCAGCAAGGATCACAAGGTAGAGAGAATATCTGCATCTACTGTCAAATTGGTCTCAATCCCCTTTTCCTAGAGTTTCCTTTCATTATATAGAAGAGATTTACATAATGAATGCCAGATTTCCAGCACCTAAATGTTATACAAGGTAAGTGAATGAATGCCAGATTTCTAGCACCTAAATGCCAGCACCTAAATGCTATACAAGGTAAGTATTTACATAATGAATGCCAGGTTTCCAGCACCTAAATGCTATACAAGGTAAGTATTTCCAACTTATTTACAGCCTAATTATCTGCTATGTACAATCTAGATATCAAGGAAAAACATCCCAAAAATAGTATAAATCAAATCCCTAAATCATCTCCGTAACATCCCCCCTCAAATTGATGCTGGTAGATCAAGAAGCATCAATTTGTCAACCAAGAACTGATGCCGATGCCGAGAAAGAGCTTTAGTGAAGATGTCTGCAGTTTGATGTTCAGTGGAAATGTGAGGAAGAGTAATCACATGTCTGTCAAAGGATTCACGTATGGAATGACAATCGACTTCGATATGTTTTGTACGCTCATGGAAGACTGGATTAGCGGCGATCTGAATAGCACTGGTATTATCAGCATGAAGAGGAGTGGAATGAAGCTGAGGAAAACCAAGTTCACCCAATAACCCACGAAGCCATGTGATCTCAGAGCAGGCGGAAGACATAGCACGATATTCAGACTCAGTGGAGGACTTGGAAACTCTGTCTTGCTTCTTACTCTTCCAAGAAATGAGTGCATTGCCTAAAAACATGCACCAGCCTGTAACAGAGCGACGAGTATCCGCACATCCGGCCCAGTCAGCGTCACTATACCCTACCAAATGTAAGGAAGATTCCTTAGGAAAAAACAACCCGCGTGTAGAGGTGCCCTTTAGATATCGGATAATGCGGCGGACAGCGGCTAGGTGAAGGTGTCGAGGAGCTTGCATAAATTGACTGACCTGTTGCACAGCAAAAGAAATGTCCGGACGAGTAATTGTCAAGTAGTTCAAACTCCCAACGAGTTGCCGATATAAGGATGGATCTGATATAAGCTCGCCTTCATCCTGACGAAGCTTAAGATTTACCTCCAAGGGAGTAAGAACAGAATTACCCAATTGGAGGCCAACTAATGAAATTACTTCCTCCGTATATTTGTGCTGATGTAACAATGTACCAGTAGGAGTAATCTGCACCTCAAGACCAAGAAAGTACTGCAAGGGACCAAGATCTTTCATGTGAAAAGAGGCTTTGAGATGTTGTTGTAATTGCTTAATTAACTCAGTATCAGAACCAGTAATCACAATGTCGTCAACATATACTAGAAGCAATACAATTCCTGCTGATGTCTTGCGAAGAAACAGGGAGGAATCAAACTGACTCTGAGTAAAGTGAAAAGCAAGCAGAGTAGAGCGAAATTTATCAAACCATGCACGCGGGGCCTGTTTCAACCCATACAAGGATCGACGTAGTCGACAAACCTCTTGAGGAAGGTGTAGTAAACATGCCAGGAGGTGGAGACATATAGATTTCTTCCTTCAAATCCCCATGTAGAAAAGCATTCTTCACGTCCATCTGCCGAGGAGACCACCCCTGCGACGCAACAAGTGCCAAGATAGTCCGTATAGTAGTCATTTTGGCAACAGGTGCAAATGTCTCTTCATAATCAATACCATACTCCTGTCGGTTCCCAAAGGCCACGAGACGGGCCTTATATCGGTCCAATGAGCCATCAGACCGAAACTTGACTGAGTATATCCATTTACAACCAATAGGTTTTACACCAGATGGGCAAGTCACAAGATCCCAAGTGTGATTGTCTTGAAGAGCATGGATTTCTTCTTGCATGACCTGTTGCCAACATGCTTGGGTGGCTGCTTGAGTATAAGAGCGAGGAACAGAAACAGTGTCGAGGGTGGCAGTGAGTGAGGTATGAAAAAAACCATACCTATCTGGTGGATGTGTAGCCCGGGTAGAGCGCCTAGGTCTAGGAAGTGTAGAATCAGATGAAGAATCAGTGTCTGGAAGAGGCGTTGAAGGAGGACGTCTATGATACACCACACCCGGTTTAAATCGCTCAATAGAAGAAGACAAATCATCAAAAGCGGGTAGAAGAGTAATAGGAGGATCAGAAATAACCTGAGACTGAAAGAAATATTGATTTTCAAAGAAAATCACATTCCGGGAGATCCGGAATTTGTTCGCATGAGCATCATAACAAACAAATCCTTTCTGAGTAGGACTGTATCTCATAAAAGCACACGTGACAGACTGGGCAGCAAGCTTGTGACGATTAATAGGTGGCAGATGAACAAAACAAATACACCCAAAAGTATGAAAGGATTGATACTCAGGAGATATGCCAAATAATCGAAAATAGGGAGAATCATAATTTAAAGTGGCAGTAGGCAAACGATTGATCAAATAAATAGCAGTAGATAAAGCTTCTACCCGGAACTTAGAAGGTACTGACGAATCAATTAGCAAAGTACGAACGATATCTAAGAGATGACGATTCTTACGCTCAGCGACTCCATTTTGTTGAGGAGTATAAGGACAAGAACGCTGGGAAATGATCCCTTTTTGCTGAAGATAAGTCTGAAAGGAATGAGACATGTATTCCCCCCCTGAGTCGGAGCGTAAGGTTTTGATACAAGTACTGAACTGTGTCTCGACAAGTGCAACAAATTTTTGAAAAACAGAGAACACATCAGCTTTAGAACGAAGAAAATAAATCCAAGTAAATCGACTATAATCATCGATAAAAGTCACAAAATACCGATACTGACCATGAGAAATAATAGGGCTGACACCCCAAACATCAGTGTGCACAATCTCAAAGCAAGTAGAAGCACGACTACCATGCGCAGGAAAAGGTAATGTTTTACTTTTACCAAGACGACAAGTAGTACAATCAAAAGATACAGGAGAAGAAAATGAATCTTTATTACCCAAAAACCATGTTTCAAAAGATGAGTTAAGACAACAGAATTAGGATGACCCAATTTCTTATGCCATACTTCATTATTATTGGCAGTAGCCGTACAAGCAAAAGAAACAACATTAGGAATAGTAAACTGTAAAGGAAATAGACGTCCTACTTTAGGCCCCTTCGCAATCACCGTCCCCGACACCTGATCCTGCACAAGACAACCACCACGAGAGAAATGAACATCACAGTTATTATCCACCAATTGTCCAACAGAAATCAAATTGGTAGATAATCCAGGAGAGACAAAAACATTTCGAAATGAAGAACCCAAAGTACCAACAGCAGTAATAGGAAGTGTACTGCCATCAGCAATCTGAATAGTTTGTGTGCCTCCATACTTACGAACACCATGGAGACCCGTCGTATTACCCGTCATATGATTAGAGGCACCCGAATCAACAATCCAAGAAGAAGTAGCGGTAGGATCAGTACCTTGTAGGCCTAAAGCCGTAAAAGCAGACACAATCATTTGTTGGACCATGGCAGGTGTGAGAACAGATGACTCAGAGCTTACAGTGGGGGGTGTAGAAGAAGACGAGGACTGAACAGCAGCTTGAAAGGCTTGGGATTGGCGATTCTGAGGCCGCACGCGACAGTCTTTGATGAGATGGCCCTCTTTCTTGCAGTAGTTACAAACTTTCTTTGGACAGTTGCGAGCAATGTGACCAAACTCCTTGCAACTGAAACACTGCAACTTGTTCCTCCCCCTCCCTTGTGCTGCAAGACCTTCTCAGAAATCATACCCATCTGAGTAGATACTCGTTATTCTTCACGCAATAATTCTCCTAAGCAAATATCCAAGGAAGGAACTAGATTACGGTTCAATAAACCGGCTCGAACAGGCTCAAATTCAGGTCGAAGCTTCATCAAAAATTGATCGCGTTGACTCTCAGCATGAACCGCTTGAAGAGCCGCGAGAGCCGCGGTGGGAACCTTAGCATGAACAATAGCAGAATACTCGCTCCAAATATTAATAAAACCAGAATAAAATTGCTCAATGGTCAAATTACCTTGAGTGTAATTGCTAATTTCCAACTCCAATTGGAATTTTCGAGCGTTGTGGTCTTGGTGATAAATACGATGCAGATAATCCCACATATTTTGAGCCGTAGTGAAACACCGAAGATTGGTGACAAGATGGGGCTCAATCGTTCCCAATAGCCAAGAGATCACCTTAGCATCCGTGACCTCCCATTGGGCAAGTTCCTTTTCATCAATGGGAACTTGAACAGAACTATCAATATGATTTGAAAATTCTTTCCCTTTCAAGAACATTTTAAATTGAAATTGCCACGTAGGAAAATTCTTTCCAGTAAATCGAACAATAGTATTGTCAAGAGACATGATGAAAATCACTTAAGAATAGCAATAAGTCCAACCAGAAAATTGTAGATAGTCACGGCAAACAGAGAAAGTCCACGTGAGATACCTGCCCAAAACTGAGAGACACTACAGAAAGTCCACGAGCTAATCAACACGCCCAAATAGACACGGCAAGAAGTCCACGAGGAAAACTTGCCTACGAGAAAATCCTGTCGTCAGCCACACCAAGAGGAGTTGAAGCTGCCGACCCCCACAGAAACTGTCAATCACCACGTAGCTACCCACAGAAACAGCCAACCTCCTCACAGCCACCCACAAACGCTGTCAGCCACCACAGAAAGTGCCGACGTGCACAGAGACAGCACTCGCAACTCAGAAAACTCTCAAAGATTCTTATCACTGCATCTTAGAAAACTCTCAAAGATTAAGATCACCGAGAAATGATAATCAGAATAGGGGCTCTGATACCATGTCAAATTGGTCTCAATCCCCTTTTCCTAGAGTTTCCTTTCATTATATAGAAGAGATTTACATAATGAATGCCAGATTTCCAGCACCTAAATGTTATACAAGGTAAGTGAATGAATGCCAGATTTCCAGCACCTAAATGCCAGCACCTAAATGCTATACAAGGTAAGTATTTACATAATGAATGCCAGGTTTCCAGCACTTAAATGCTATACAAGGTAAGTATTTCCAACTTATTTACAGCCTAATTCTCTGCTATGTACAATCTAGATATCAAGGAAAAACATCCCAAAAATAGTATAAATCAAATCCCTAAATCATCTCCGTAACATCTACAACACCCCAATATCTTAAATTATTTATCACCCTCTAATTAAAGATTAAAACACACCATTCACTTATTACAAGAGTTTGGTTCTAGTTATTAACTCAACATTACAAAGCATTATCACACATTCAAACAACCTCAGCTTTACTATTAGGATTAGGCTCATATAAAATCCTAAATCTAGAAGAGAGAGAGAGAGAGTCTCCATTAGCACCCCAACCTTTACTTATCACCAACCATTGACATTTATAAAAAAAAAATATTTATTAGGAGTGTAACAAGTAAAAGTCGGGGTGCCAATAGCATCCTTCTTTGACTAAACGCATAAAGAAGCCATTCATCCCCAGGAATTTCCCTCCACATGCCTCCACAATTGTTCACCTACTTCTTCTCAGGGTCTCTCAAGACAAAATGGGGATGCATTCATCCATTTAAAGCAATATCCCCATGTTCACAATTCTTGCCCAAACCCATGTACTATTCAGTGTGTCTTACTGTCTTAGTGTTCTTTTACACATTTGACACAAGCAAATTTTAATATGCTTTACTCTCGCACGCATCTAAAACAAGATAAAACTTGCATGGAAAATCAATAAAAGGTGTACGACTCTTGGGCAATTTCTATTGTACGCACATGTTAATAACAGTTAATTTGCTATCGTGTTTTGATTTCTCCTATATTGAAGAGTAGAACTCTGTTCCTTAGCAGTGAGGAATAGTCTTGATCCATAGTAGTCTTCGGCTGAACATGTACCCATAATAGCCATAGAAGTTGAGATCAACTTTTGTTTAAATTCTTTCATGTTTGGAATCTTTTGAAAAACATGTTACATGTCGAGTGGAGAGAAGTCAAGGTCAAGAAAAGCTCGATAAAGAGAGTACTACTCAAGATTGAAGCTTCAAGTAAGAAAACAACATTGATAAGTTGGCTATGCTATGAGATTATTAATAAAACAGAAAAGAATGCAAAATTGCCAAAATACAACGATCATGATAGAGAACAAAGAACAGATTTTGTAAGCACACGAAAACATTGACATTAGAGAGATCATAATTGAGTTTCATAATAAGAAACTGATCAAGTTTATAATAAGAAATTGTGCACATATGCCCCAAGTTATCATCTACAATACATATTCCTTTATTCCATATTAGTTAAAGTGATTTTGTAGATAATATATAATAAAAAAGGATATTTTGTAATTTTCAAAAACTAAAAAAGTAACTAACGTGATTTTAGGGCATTGTGGGAATGGCAGTGCAATTTTACTTGTTTTGACCAAAATAAGCTTGATAATAGAAATGAAGTACTACATGGGAATTTAGATCACCTTGTACCAATTGATGCTGCATCAGTCTGCACCAGTTTTGGAGGGATTAACTTGGCCACTTCAAACTCGGATTGGTACCCATGCTCTATTAGGATGCCTATCCTTGCACCCAAACACCCTTTAGGATCAATGCCTAGAGGAAAGGCAGTTCAATGGCTGTATCAAGCAGATGCCCTTTTCTAAGCCATTGTTCATCATTATTGAACAAGCTATCCTTGTGTCCAAAACAACACCCAAATTGCCTTCAACAATCATCCTCCAAGAAGTGAGAATATCTCATCAGTTTGTGGATGTGATCTATCACCAGACAAGAACACATGAACTCTTCCTTTCAACATAATCCAACTACAGCCAGGAACCTTCCTTACCCCCTTTAATCCCATAGCCTTTCTCAACATTCCCTCTTTGCCATGCTGACCAATAGTGGCATATATATTGCATAACAAAACATGGGCCGGTGCATTTGATGGGTCTAATTCAAGAACCCGTTGTGCGGCACGTCTTGCAATGCTCGCATTCATCTCACCAAGCCGACATACACCGAGCAATGCACCCCAAATGCTAAGAGGTGGCTCAAAAGGTAGCCGCATTATGAACTCCTCCGCTTCCTCAACTTTACCAGCTCGGCCTAATAAATCAACCATACACACATAATGCTCTATCCCAGGTTGAACTACAAAATTTCGGCTCATGGAATGGAATAGCTCCCACCCTCGATCAACCAATCCAGCATGGCTACACACTGAAAGAACACCCAGGAATGTAACCGAGTTTGGGTAAGTTCCTTCGTCTTGCATCACATCGAAAAGCTCTAATGCCTCATTGGCTCGCCCATGATGTGAAAGGCCCACAATAATAGAATTCCAAGAAACAACATCTCGAGAAATCATGTTAGAGAATATATATCGTGCATCATTTATTTCTCCACATTTCGCATACATCGAAATCAGAGAATTCTCAAGAATAATGTCAAGTTTTGATCTTGTCTTTATCAATAGGGAATGGAATTGCTTACCCTGAATGAGATTAGCACTTGCACCGGTAGCACCGATAAGGGTAGAATATGTCGAATCCAATGGCCTTAACCCTTTGACCCGCATATCTGAAAACAAGTAGGTTGCCTCTGTGAATAGCTCATTTTGTACATGACCCGATATCATTACCGTCCATGCAACATCATCTCTCTCGACCATTCTATTAAAAAGACAACACGCCTCTTCTACATTGCCGGCTTGAAAATATCCGGCAATCATAGAAGTCCACGAAACCCTATCTCGAAAGGGTATAGTGTCAAACAAGTATTGAGCTTTTTCCAAACATCCAATCCGAATGTAACCGTTAATCATATAATTACAAGATTGAACTATACAATCGTGAGTGTTCTTAGTGAAAATATAGTGTGCCAAATCCATAAGACCAAGCTCAGAGTACATATGAATTAGGCTCTTTGACAACCTTCCATCATAATCATCTGTGTCCAACCCATTTAAAATCATATAACCATGTAATTGCATGCCAAGACGATTAAAACCCAAACCACAACAAGCGTAAACTAGTGAAATAAGAGTCTCCCCGTTCGGTTTCACGTCGTGGGTCCCTTTCATTTCAAGATAAAGCAACAATGCCTCGTTGAATAAACCATTCCACGCGAACCCACCAATCATTGCTGTCCAAGAAACAACATTCCTATAAGGCATTCTTCGAAACATTTGATATCCTTCTTTTACATTACCATCTCGACAATAACCGGCAATCAAACTAGTCCAAGTAACCACATTGGGGTCCGACATCGAATCAAATAAAATTCTCGCTTCCTCCATCATATAATTCTCGGCATAACCCGCTATAATCACATTCCAAGAAACTTGATTCCTCATAGGCATTATATCAAATAGTCTTCGAGCTTCTGCCAAATCATCATTTCTAATCAAGCCCACGATCATCGAATTCCAAGATATGACATTCTTATCCGGCATGCAATCGAATAAAAGTTTAGCGTCGGTAATTCTTCTAGCATTTGTCAGTCCACAAAGCATCGAAGTCCAAGAAACTACGTTTCTCTCGGGCATTTCTTCGAAGAATCGGCGAGCATCAACGATCCTTCCAGATTGCACGTAGGCAGAGAGCATCACGTTATGGGTAACGAGGTTTCGTATAGGCATGAGATCAAAGAGAGCTCGAGATTCTTCAATGTGACCATCTCTAGCGTATTTTGAGAGAATTGAAGTCCAGAGAACAACACAAGAGCCATCGTTGGCTCTTTGAGGCATTTTGTCGAGCAGTTCTCGTGCTTGTTGTAATTTTCTTTGGGAGAGACATTGGAAGAGGAGGAGGAGTTCGGAATCATGAGCGTTGGATTTGAGGTGATGGACGGCTGCGAGTGGAAATTGGGGTTTTGAGCGTTTGATGTGGAGGTAACGGTAAAGTTGTTTGAATGTTGAGGGAAGGATGAAATAGAGATTTTGGACGCGGCACGAGAGCATTAATGTCCCTTGAAGATATAAGGTGTGGGGAATTTCTCGAAAAATTCTCGAGTCTAGGTCGCTCAAATAAAGGAAGAAAGCGACCAGCTGTATCAAGGAAGACACGTCATCATCCAACATGGCCCTATTCTTACCACATGTCCTCCTTTAACACGTTGTACCCTTTGTCTGAACCTAATACCGAGCACAACCAAAAAGAGAAAGATTTGAGTTTTGAGTCGAACTCAAAAAGATCTATTATTGGCACCCCAACTTTTACTTATTATATCTTAATTAAAAAAAAAAAAAATCTAAATGATTATTAATAAGCAAAAGTTGGGATGCCAAATGAAACTCTATCATAATTTTTTTGTTTTTGTTGTTAGATTTCTATTTTTTGGGTTTAAGATTCTATCAGTATGAAGAACTAAACTTAATCGAAAAAAATAAAAATTAGAACTCGATATCACATACAAACTTATCAGAGAAGAGTTGCTCGTACATTTGACAAGAAAGTCAAAGCTCGTCGCTTGCCAATCGAGGATTTGATACTCAAAGATAATCGAACGCATGTCTTTGATTTTAGAGAAAAGTTCAAACCTAATTGGGAAGATTCTTTCATCATCAAAGAAATACTATCTGAAAAATCTGTTGACTTCAAGGCTATGATGGAATTAAATTACCAGAACCAACAAACATTGATCAAATCAAGCGGTACTACATTTAAGGAGGTCATCTTTGATCAAATCAATTTCCTTGTTACCCAACTCAATATCTCATTTCTCAATCTCTTGTAGTCTTTTTTTTTAATTAAAAATTAAAAATTAGAAAAAAAAAATTACGTTCTTCTTTATCAATTTGATCACTCAACTCAGAGGAGGAAATCTACTCGAACTATGTTTTGGTTTGATCCCAAAATTTTGGAGTATGTAGGTAACCTGAGAAATTACTTCAGGCTGTTCACATAAAAAAAAAATGTATATTCCCCATAAACAAAAGAAAATATTCGGAAAAAAAATATATATTATCAAAATGAGGAAGAAAATTCAAAGAAAAAGAAAAAAAATCTAAAGAAAAAAATTTTAATTTTAATTTTATATTTTGTTCTTGTTCTCTTTAGAGACATCTTTACAAGACGAATACTCATGTTAGATTTTTGCACTTATCATCTGACTTAACTTTAACTGAGGTTCTTTATATTCCAAAATTTCTTTTTAATATTCTTTCCATAAGCAAACTAACTTAAAGCCTTAATTGTATTGCCATATTTTTCACACTTTTTGTGTGTTTCAAGACCTATCATTAGGGAAGCTGATTGAAATGGGTGAAGTATGAGATTGGGCTCTACCATTATGTACCTTACAACACCTACAGCCATGCTTGTTAGTCATCCTTGCACCTCCAACCTTTGACATCTACGTCTTTGTCATCCTTCATTTGTTTGTTTAAATAAATTAGTATCCACTTCGTCATATATTTTCTCTTTTGATTCTCATGGTGATATATAACAAATTTGTTGCCTTTTTCATTTAAGTTGCGATAGAAATAGTGAACCATTTAATAGAATTTATGTTGATATTTGGGGGTTATCATACACCTTCACATAGTGGTGCACACTTCTTAACTATTGTTGATGATTATTCTCGGAGTACAAGGTTATATTTAAGAATAATTTACCAAAATGGTAGAGTTTTTAAAATTAATTCCGAAAATGGTACACTGTAGTAATTAATTCTGAAAACGGTAAAAGCAGTAAAATATATATATATATTTTTTACTGAAAATACCCTTTTATTGTTTTACATATATATTTACAATTTTAACCTTAAAAAAATGAAAATCCAACTAAAAAGATTCACTCTCTTTCGGTAATCCAACAATCATATGTATTTATAATTTTTTTTTAACCAAAATCAATTTTATTTTCGTAATTTCAATCAAAAAATAAAAAAGGGCATTTTCGGTATAAAAAAAATACATTTGACTGTTTTTACCATTTTGGTAAAAAAAATTAATTCCGAAAACGGTAAATTTACCGTTTTTGGAATTAATTGCTACAGTGTACCATTTTGGTAAATATTTGAAATGTTGTGCATGTTTTGGTAAATCTGCCTATATTTAATGCATTTCAAATTTGAAGCTTATATTTTTCTTAGACATTTTTTCATAATGGCATGGAATTTCACTCACAACCCGTGCAACTTTTTTTCCCACGAAAATAGTATCATTTAGGAGCGAACTTGTGTTGAAACACCCCAACAAAATGGGGTAGCTGAGCCCAAACATCACTATCTCCTTAAGGTTGCTCAATTCTTACGTTCCAAGCTCATCTTCCTATATCATTTTGGGGGTAATGTGTCAAAACTGCAGCTCACCTTATCAATCGTATTCCTACTCCCAATTTAGATGGAAAATTTCCTCATGAGTTACTCTTCAAAATATCTCCTTATGACCACCTTCGTGTCTTTGGTTGCTTATGGTACGCACATACTCTTTGTCATCACAAATTTTCACATCAAGCCTCCAAGTGTATTTTCATCGGTTATCCCTATGGTCAATGTACACATCGAGTTTATGATCTTGACACCAAAAAATTCTTCACATTTTGAGATGTCACTTTTGTTGAACATATTTTCTCCTTCGCCTTAACTTCGATCTCCCAAACCAATGCTACCGTTATTGTATTCCTTCACTTATTGGTGAATATTCACACCCACAACCGCCCATTGGACCAAATGGCAATCTCGCAATGCCTCCCATCCCAACCAACACCACCATGTCATTGGACACACCACCTGGCCCCATTGCCACCACTCTTTTGCCGCCTAGCTCATCCACAATTTCCTCATCCACTCAGCGCCCTGTAGGAACTGCTCATCCACTTTCTCATCATGTTTTTTATCACCGCTTCTCTAGTAAGCACATGCCATTTTTCTCGACTATTTCACATCAAGGTGACCCACTTCATTTTCCAAGCAGTCACACATGCTCCTTGGCGTGAAGCTATGGAAATTGAGATCTGTGCTTTGCAAGACAACAACACTTGAACATTACAACACCTTCCACCTGACAAGAAACCCATTGGTTGTAAATGAGTTCATAAAATTAAAGATCACGCTGATGGTACCATTGAACGATACAAAGCTCAACTTGTGGCTAAAGGATATACCCAATAAGAAGGCTTGAATTTTCATGAAACATTTGCTGCCTTGCCAAACTAGTTACAGATCCATGTCTCTTAGTTGTTGTTGCAGCTCATCACTAGACACTACATCAACTTGATGTGCATAAAGCATTTCTTCGTGGGGACCTCGATGAAGAATTTTACATGATCATTCCCTCTAGATTTTCTAAAAAGGGGCAGCATCGTGTTAGCCGACTCAACCACTTTATGGCCTCAAACAAGCCTCATAGAATTGGTTATCCAAATTTTCATCAGTACTTAATGAAGTTGGCTACAGACAATCCCAAACAAATTATTCTTTGTTTGTTCATTTAGTTGGTCACACTTTTACAACCATCCTTGTTTACGTTGATGACATTATTGTGACAAGAAACGAGATGGCTTCCATCAATGCTTTGAAAACATTTTTATGCCGTAAATTCCATCTTAAAGACTTAGGTGCTCTAAAATACTTCTTAATTAGGTATTGAAGTTGCACGATCCCCATAAGGCATCTTCTTTAATCAATGCAAATATTCCCATGATATCCTTCATGATAGTGGTCATCTTGAATCTCGGCCTATTGATTTTCCCATGGAGCAAAATTTGCGTTTAACAAATGATCTTGGAGAACCTATTTTTGATCCACACACATATCAGCTCTTAGTGGGTTGGTTACTTTGTCTCACAATCACTCGGCATGATATTGTTTACTTAGTTAATATTTTAAGTCCGTTCATGCACCAGTCTGGTCAGCCACATTATAATGTTGTTATTTGAGTTCTTTGTTATATAAAATGGTTACAAGGTAAATGCATTTTTCTTCCTTCCAATTGCTCCCTTCAATTATCAGGCTATTGCGATTTTGATTGGGCTAGCTGCCCATGACACAATGATCAACAACTGGTTAATACACTATGTTTGGCAATAATCCTATCGTTTGGTAAACAAAGAAGCAAACTAGTATTTCTCCATCCTCTGCTGAAGCCAAATATTGAGCCATGACCACTCTCACATGTGAACTTGTGTGGTTCAAGGCCTTCTTTTCATGACGTTCAAATATCTAATCCTCAACTAATGCGCTTATATTCCGACAATCAAGAGGCTCTCCATATTGCTACCAATCCAATATTCCATGAATGCACAAAGTACATTGAAATCGAATGTCATCTTGTTCATAAGAAACTCAACCACGCATGATATCAATTGGTCGACATTAATTTCTTACTTGACAAGTTGGGCATTACAAATCTCCATGCGCCAACTTGAGGGGGAGTATTAGGATGTAGAAAGATTGCCCAAAGCAAGATTGATGTTGAGAATCTTGCTCGAAATTTTCTATACAATTATAACTTTCTATTTATGTTTTGTGTACTATAGTTGTAACTTTCTATGTTTACTATAATTCCTTCCTTTACGAAATCCACACAAACAAAGGATTGGATTGGATTGGATCTTCCTTCTCTATGATATGTGTATTGTTCAAAAAACTAAATATACAAAAACAGATTTAATCTTCTTCTTCTCATTTTCATTAGTTTTTATTTTTATTTTTTTTATTACCCTCATCACTGATCTTTAGGAAAACTAATGTCTTATGACTCATATCCCTTGACCATAGTCTTCCATGGGAAGAGACTTACGTTCGTGACCATTGGATTTCGTATTTTAACTAGTGTGTGTATTTATCAAATATCTTTTTTCATGAGTCCTATTGTAATAAGATACATGAGATACACTCTATCATGCATTACTATCTTATTGAAGGGGACTATAGAAATCGTGTACACAACTGTTGGATACACCCATACACTATATGCAGTACTATCATGATTGAGAACGAATTCAAGGCATCTTATCTCTCTACCTCTGATTGAAAAGTCTTGTCAAGGTAGGCCCAACACAATGAAATCAATTTTAAATGGACTAACAATTACAATAAGAGAAACAAACCAAAATTTGGTCTATTTCTTTTTTCTAATGATTGGATTCCACTAATTTCCATGGTGATTTCTAATCATAATATTTGACCTTAAACAAACAGTGCCCAAATTCAACTTAAGATGTAATTTGAGATTTTTTATTTTTTATTTTTTACTAAATAAGCAAGTAGTGGCGGAGTCCGAATTTTGCCTATGTGAGGGTTACTAAGAGCATAAAATTTTTTATAAGGACAATAACGACAAAATTTTTATCTATTATTGTTATCGATACACAATCGCTCATAAATACTTATAAACTTTAAAAATCTTTTATGACTTCAATGAGACTTGATCTTAGATTACGTTTACAAACTTAATTAAGTTGACACCATCACCTTCAACGATAGAACATGTGGCATAAGTTGAACAAGCCATAGGTTTTCATGATTTATTTAACCAATCTCAGGGATTTGACTTGACCTTAAAATTAAGAGTATTTAAGTCATTTTACATTTGTCTTTCAGAAAAACGTAAGTCATGTTTATGTCATCAAAAGTTTGAAAAAATGAATTTGATCCTTGAAATGGACGGCTGTTAACTCTGAAAACTCAAATTAAAAGTCAATAATAATTTTTTTTTTCCCTAAAGTAATTCGAATTTTTTCCTTGAAAAATCTGTCGTAGCGGATCATGTTTTGAAATGACAAAGATGTGAGTTGAGTACACTATCCTTGTTCCCTTGTGAGATTTGAAATCTTACCAAGTCTAAGTCACATTTATTTATTTTATTTTGATGTCGGTCACCGCGTGTACGTGTCTCCTCGTATACTCAACACGTGGCAGTATCTGCACAAGCACATCTGTCTCCAATCTGAAAACTCGTCCGAGACCGAGACGTGTCATCCGAGTTAACTGGTATAAAGCCGAACGAAACCAACATCACGTTCAAATTTTTTGATTTTTTAAACGAGACGACTCAAACCTATCGGAAAAATCGTCCGAGACGACTCTGTATCGGGTCTGGACGAGACGAGACGAGACGAAACCGAGTTTTAAAACCATCTACTCTTCTAGTCTGTCTGATAAGATCAAAAACTAAAGGTAGACGCTCTCTCTCTCTCTCAAGTTTAATTCCAGATTTTAAAAGAGAAGAAAAAAAAATGGTGGTGACAACTACAGTATCCGACACCGAAGCATCTCTCCACTGCACATTCGCTTCAAGATATGTTCGTAGTCCTCTACCGAGGTAGATTTTTTTTGCTATATTTCTTCAAATTTCATATGAGATGTGCTGTTCTTTTTCAAGATAAATCAAATTTAATTAAAGATGTTTTGATTCAGATACAAGATGCCAGAGAAATCGATCCCAAAGGATACAGCATACCAGATCATAAGCGACGAACTTATGTTAGATGGGAATCCAAGACTTAATTTGGCATCTTTTGTGACTACTTGGATGGAACCAGAGTGTGATAAACTCATCATGGCTTCCATCAACAAGAACTATGTCGACATGGATGAGTATCCTGTCACTACTGAGCTCCAGGCAAGTTATCTACACTGTCACTACAGATACCATATAAATTGGTGCGACCCACAAAACTTGGTTCATCAGTTAGATCTCCTCCGTTGATTTTCTTTATGGATCTAAATCTATCTAACAAACGGCTGAAATGGGAAATTGATTCCAGGAAAACTAGTATTTCTCTTTCATATCATAGTTCGTTGGACACTTTGGTGTCCAACGTCGTTGGAATTTATAAAAGTTTCCGGTGAGACTAGAAGAGTCGTGATAAATGACTCGCCAGGTGCCTCACTCGATCGACTCACTGTCGTGACAAGTTTGGGACCGTAGATCTATATTATGTCTCGGTGTACATGATTGAACTTCCCCATAAAAAAAGTGTATCCCGAAGCAGAAAGATCTACGGTTTTCAACTTGTCCACGTCAGTGAGTCGATTAAGTATGCCACCTGGTGAGTCATGTTATCAGGACTCGATTAGAAAATTCCAGATTGAATAATGATTTTCTGACTCCCATCTACTCTTCCGGCGTGCGTGGCATGTGACAGAACCGTAGATTTTCTTCCTCTAATGAAGATATGCAATTGTGCATCCCGAGAAAGGAAAATCTACGGTTTTGTAGAATTACCAGGTAGGAGAACCTGACACGCTCACGTGGCATACTCAAAATATTCTCCTCACGTGGCATGTGTTAGAACCATAGACTTTATGCCTCGGGATAAATATGCGAATCCCCATAAATCTGTTCAGTTAATGAAAAGTAAATTTGTGGTTCTGGCACATCCCACGTCAGGATGAGTATTTTGAGTATGCAACGTGGGGTGTCCAGTTATCATTACTCTAACCTTAAAAGATTCCCAAGAAATGATCTCTAAAAAACTTTGCTTCATCTCTAAGGAAAAACTTTCTAATCTCTAGGAAATATGTTTCTTTCGTCACTATGTTTGATTTGGTTTGAAGTTACAGAAGTTCGATCCACAGCCTAACCATAGTTACTTTTTTTAATAACCATGGTTTGGTTGGTTAAATTAGCAATGTGTCGCTGTAGAAAGAGGTTTGCTTAAAAAATTGAAAATCTGTCTATAAAGTAGACACGTGTCTAATTATTATAGCAAAGTAATATTATCTTC
This sequence comes from Akebia trifoliata, assembly GCF_017979445.1. Classification (NCBI taxonomy): domain Eukaryota; kingdom Viridiplantae; phylum Streptophyta; class Magnoliopsida; order Ranunculales; family Lardizabalaceae; genus Akebia; species Akebia trifoliata. The sequence goes on along the minus strand of NC_141381.1, from coordinate 3,435,415 downwards.
ATAAAGTTTGATTTGAAAGCATAATTTTAAAACATCCGTGATCTGTCCATGAACGAGACCGAGTCATCTTAGATGAGTTTTTCAATACATTTGAGTCCTCTTGTTCAACAATGAGAAAAATAAATTATGATTTTAAATTTCGACAGATATGTTTGACTTGTCTATCTGTCTTGTTGGTAGATGATACCAAGATGTATGTCTCGAATGAGATTTAAAATCATATTTGAAAGAGAGGTCTTTTTAATATGTGCCCTTAGGGCATACGTTAAAGTATATCAAATACACCTTGAGATTTGATATTTGTACCAAAATTACACTAAAAATAAGTGTTTTTAGCCAAAGATACTCTCCTTGTTTACGACTGAGGAGTATTTAATGCACTGAAAACGTGTGCCCTTGGAGCACATCTTAACAAGATCCTTGAAAGTGAGGGTACTTGAAAGGACCAAAGTGCCCTCAAAACTTTGTTTCAAGAATCAAGAGTAATCTTAATGTGAGCAGGATAAAAAGAAAGAAAAAAAAAGGCCCAAGAGTAATCTGGACGGGCTCTCTACTTTAGACCTGCCATACTTTATTTAGACAAATTTATGGGCCAGGCCAAATTTAAGCCCATTTCTCTATTGAAATGTTTACATCTATGTTTGATGATCCCCACAACTATGTTTCTTCTTCTTCTTCTATAAATGTCCCTCCAAGAAGAGTTCCACTAATAACCTTAACTAGATTTTGTACGATTGCATGAGAAAATCTAAGAAGCAAACCAAATAAAAATATTCACTGAATAAAACCTTGGAAAACGATTTTCTCACAATTACTTACTCCCACTCCTAAAACTGAAGCCAATTCTCCTCTTAAACATTTTTCCTAGGCAATCAAATACCAGCAAACATTTTCCCGAAAAATTCATTTTGTCAAGAAAAAAAATGTTTTTCTCAGCAACATGACACCCCTTAAATTTATGCCTAAGAGGCACCTAACCTGAGTTTCAAGTGCTAGCTAAAGATCATAGGAATATGATTTTCATGTGAGCTCCTTGCATAAGAAATTAAAATCATGTAAACATTCAGAGGTTGACACGTCATAGAACGCATGAATTGTTGTCGTAAACTAAAAAAATGTTTGATGATCCCCTATATGACATGTTATAATTGGACCTTGTTAGATATATAAACATAGATATTAAATTCGAGTACGAGTACCTCTAATTAAAAAAAGAAAGAAAAATCAAATCTATGATTACGAATTGGCCATGAAAATTATCAAATTTAATGACTAGAAATCATCGATGAATTCACGCGTACTATAACACGTTTAAAAAAGACAACAAATTGTGAATGATGATGCTGTGATCTCTAGGCGCTTGGCATATCTGTGCAAGGAGCTTGCATCAAACTCGGACTCAAGACAATAGACGTGATTAATTTTTTTTATTTTTATTATCAATGTAGTAGATTCGGATAAAATATATTTTCTTTTATAGTAAAAATAAATTAACAAATTAACAAAAATGTATTTTACCAATTTTGCAGAACCGATGTGTAAATATAATAGCACACCTCTTCAACGCTCCGATCAAGGAGGATGAGGCTGCTGTAGGAGTGGGAACAGTGGGATCATCAGAGGCTATAATGCTGGCTGGACTAGCGTTCAAGAGGAAGTGGCAGAACAAGAGGAAGGCTGAGGGCAAGCCCTATGACAAGCCCAACATCGTCACCGGTGCTAATGTGCAGGTCTGCATGTATTATTTACTTGTGTGCCCACTATTCATATATTTGCTCTTTTATTTAAATAATTAAAAAAAAAAGTGTGATTAATGTCCAAAACTATATTTTTTCCATAAATGTCCCTAGAAGAAAATCTTATTACGTCTTTTAGTGGATAAACACAAGCTTTGCGACATTATAAAAACATTATTGCACAATGGCAACAATTTTTTAGGGATATTTATGGAAAATACATGGTTTTGGTGGTTGATAATGTTCCATTGAAGTTTTGGATGTTAGTATTCTCCTTTAGATAAATAGTTTCAATTGGGAGAATGAAGGTTCTACTTCTTACAAAACATGTCATCAAATTTTATAATTGTTCATTTTGTACGGAGCTCATAAAATTGGGCTTCGGCCTTCCAATATAAATTAGCTTATTGGCTTTGGTCCTTAATTTTCAACTTCTTCCAATATAAATTTTAATCTTATCTTTATTTATTAAGGTCCAAGATTAAATTTAAATAATTACATAAAACTAAACGTGTCTATAGTTCCTTCTTTTATAAATTCTTGGTATGTGGTTCTTTTTTGCAAAGCCTTATCCCAAAGATTTGGGGGCCGTTTAAACAAATCTTGTTACTCCATTCAATTATGTTTAGAAAGAAATTATATAAGGTAGAAATAATTAATAATGGAGACTGTGGATTTGTCTCCAAGAGACCTTTCTGCGAGATCCATTTTAATGCAAGCGGTATTATAGAATAGAAGTTATTTTTAAAGAGAAAAAAACTAAAAGGAAAGAAAAAAAGATGTTTGTTAAAAAGATTCTGATTGAATTATATAGAAATTAAAAAATACAAGAAGCACCTCATGTTTTTTCCTTTAGACATGTTTAAGATTGTATTGCTCCAAAAACGTGGACTGTATGCAAATCCCAAGGAGACATGTGGACTATCGGCACTTGTAAGAATTTAACTCCCACAAAACTAAAATTACGCTCAAAATATAAGTATCTAATACAAATATGACATCCATTTTGGATCGCATCTATTGGCATTCTTTATATTTTTCTAACCCGCTGTCAAATGTGTCAATTGTATGCTTTAACGGTTCCCAATTTGTAATAGATCCAAAAATATTGATCGTATTAGATTATTTAAGTCATTCAATTTGTTAACTCTATCTAAGAAGTTCCCAAATAAAAATGATAGAAGGCTAGAAAGCTTGACAGATTATATCTTTGATGGTCATGGTCATGGTCATATGTACTAGTTTATTATTGTTTGATATTTATAATTGTTGTGGTTTGTGGAGCCTGATAGTACTGGTCAACAAGGAGGTACTGTAAATCAAACCACGCCTTCACGCCGGTCGAGCTAAATTTCCTGATTAGGTTTATTTATTTCACTAATATTATGTAAAACCCTAGTTAGATTTCCTGGGATATTTATACTTCTCGTTTTTGGTGAAAGGGTGTAATATGTAACTGTAAATTCTCTTTATAGTGGAATCGATGTGATCCATGGACGTAACTCAACCTTGAGGGAACCACGTAAAATCTGTGTTTTTCTTTGTGTGATTGCATCTTGTGTTTGTTTTTCGATTTGTTTTCTTGTTTCGATTGCATCTGTTTTCTTAACAGTAATGTTGTATACAGGTATGTTGGGAGAAATTTGCAAGGTATTTTGAGGTGGAACTTAAGGAGGTGAAGCTAAGAGAGGGATACTATGTGATGGACCCCGTAAAAGCTGTAGAAATGGTGGATGAGAACACTATCTGTGTTGCTGCTATCTTGGGATCAACCTTGACGGGTGAGTTCGAGGACGTCAAGCTCTTAAACGAACTTCTCACTAAAAAGAATAAGAAAAACGGGTGGGACACGCCGATCCATGTTGATGCTGCGAGTGGAGGATTTATCGCTCCCTTCCTATACCCAGAGCTCGAGTGGGATTTTCGGTTGCCATTGGTGAGAAGCATCAATGTCAGTGGCCACAAATTTGGCCTCGTTTACGCTGGTGTGGGATGGGTCGTGTGGCGGACCAAAGAGGATTTGCCAGAAGAGCTCATCTTCCATATAAACTATCTCGGAGCTGACCAACCCACTTTCACACTCAATTTTTCTAAAGGTGATTTTTTTTTTTCCATTTATTTTTATTAGTCGGGACTTTATTAAAAATTTTGTCTGGTGATCATCACTCTGTCAGTGAAAAATAGTCTGTCTTAAACCGAAACAATCAAATACAAACCCAAAAAAATTGAAACAAGCATCGTTGAGATTGAGACATCGATATGAAATTTTGAACTATGATTAGGAATGAGGTTTTGTGATAATATAAAGTTTAGTGCCCATAATAATTGTGTTCCACTTGGATATAACCAAAAGATAACTTTTGTCCGTGTCTTCGTTACATAGTTTACAAGCAAACTAGTTATTGGTAGGATGTTTAGCCTCGAATGTGAATTCGTCAAATTGTGTGCCTAATCCTAGAGAACAGTGGTTTTTCTTGAAGTACTAATATTCTCATCTCTAGTTTTACTATGATATTCAAAAACAGTAAATAAAATTGTATCTTCTTGTTGTCTGACAGGTTCCAGTCATATAATTGCACAATACTATCAACTCATAAGGCTTGGGTTTGAGGTAAGTTCTGTAAAAATTTGTATATGCTTATGCCGTGCACATCTATGCTATATCTGATCAAGCATTTTTCTTTGCAAAAATCCCCAAAACTGAGCGCAATCATGTAAGTTGAACCTTAAGGGACAGAATGAGGATGCAAGGCATGTATGGAAGCTTTAAAAAAAAATTACTACTGTTAACAGAAGATATTTCTTTAAAGGACTTATTTATCTTTGATATTAATGAGATTCCCAGCTGGGATGTCATTGTCATTTAAATCAAAGAACCTACCCTGTGTTGCCATCATCTGATTCTCAGAATTTTTTAGAGAGCTTATATTGGCATTGCACCACCAACTTTTTTTTAAAACCATAGATATTGTATTTGGGGTGTGGATAACCATTCTTTCTTTTTAACAACAGCACTCCCTTGCCATTTCTTCTTTGCTTTCAGAACTTTTTTTGGGGGCATATTATATAAATTTCATTAATTAGTATAGTATATATAACAAAGAAGTTGGCGCGAAAATATAAGCTCTCTTATGTTTTATAGCCTGTTTATATATATATGATAAATTTTGGGTCCAACTCAAAAACAATTGGCAATAAGTGAAGAGGCCCAGAAGCTTATAAGGAGAGAGACGAGGCAATTTGTGTCCGATGTGGGACTAAACAACATATGTTTATTGCTGTCCATTTCAATTGTTATGATCACATGGTCATCTTAGTTTTCGGCAAAAAGATCTCTATGGTGGGAGTCACTAAGAGATAGTTAATGCTCCCATCTATACATCTAAAGGTGACATTTTCAGCCTACATGTTTCTATTTCTTTCGATGGGAAACTAAGTGAATTATCTTATAAACCTGGTGCAGGGGTACAAGAACATAATGGAAAACTGCATGGACAATGCAAAGGTTCTTAGGGAAGCTTTAGAGAAGATGGGTCGGTTTAAAATCGTTTCCAAGGAAGTAGGGGTGCCACTCATTGCCTTTGCTCTTAAAGATAATAGCAAACACACTGTGTTCGAAATATCCGAGAGTCTAAGGAGGTTTGGATGGATCGTTCCCGCCTACATGATGCCTCCTGATGCCGAACACGTTGCTGTCCTTCGTGTTGTTATTAGAGAGGATTTTAGCCGTAGTTTGGTTGGGCGACTTGTATCTGACATCGAGAAGGTATTGCAGGAGATCGAAGAGCTTCCAAGCCGGATTGCAACTAAAGTTGCCCATGCTAAAGCCACCACGGATAAAACCCAAGAGGAGATCGCATCATATTGGAAGAGACTTGCGGATCGGACGAAGACTAGTGGAATCTGCTAAGATTGATTTTGTTGGATTTCATTTTGCATGCAGTTTGTATGTTACATCTTGGCTTATTATGTGGGACTGTTTGGGTGTGTTTTGCCTTTTTTTTTTTTTTTTGTGTGTGTGTGTGTTGGTTATGACGGTTTTTCTAAGATGAAAACTTGTATCAATCCTATGAGGATACTACTACTACTATGTTGAACAGTTTTTTTGGAATTTTCAATATAATACAATAAGATACTTTTCGCCTTTTCAATTTATGGAAAAATTTCAAGAATAAAGTGAGTTACAAATATGGAATAAAAGTTTCTATGAACGTTTCAATTTATGGATAAAATCCGATAAACGACAATCTTACGAAAATAATAAACCCATTGTTACGTTTCACATCAAAGTGATGGCACCAGAGGAAAAAAGAAAGCAAAAGCGATTTCTGTAGTACTGACAAGCGAAATGGAGGAAGCCTAAACTGTGGAAACCTGGTTCTTCATCCAAATGCCCAGTGGAACCCGGGTTTCTTCCCACAAGTATTTTGGTGATTGTGTTCCTCCAAGGAAGGAGATTGAAACTCTCTCTCAATAACAAAAGAATTGGCTATTGTTGTAGCATTCCTCTAAACTAATTTATCATTAGAGGAACTAATGAGTTTGGTCTACAATGTATCATTCATGGGCATTGATCATGGTAAGGTCCATCGAATTTGCTTGGATTTAGCTAAATAGATCCAGAGGGTCAATACATGTTGAGCCTTTGTAAGATTTAAACATAAATAAATTGAAATATTGAGTCTTTTGGAGTCCATGTTTGATGATCCACACCTTTTGACCTACAACTCATGAGGGAGGGGGATGAATACTTGGTTCAACTCCTTTGATGGATTGATTCACCAAAATTCAGTTTTCTTCAAAAGGCAAACTCTAGCCATTCTTTTTTAGCATCAATCTGAGTAGTTTAATGGGAAAATTCTATTGACACACCAAATTTTACTTATAGCACAATAACTTATGAAGTAATATACTTGTACACCAAATAAGATTAAAGAGAAATCAAAATCATTTTCTTAGACAAACTTAAGTGATAAGTCGTAAAGAGAAAGGAAGGGAACAAGAGAACTATGGAGATAGGGAACAAAAAAAGAGGAGAGATTTATAATGAATTTGATTTAAAATATTCTATACTAAATCCTAAATTTCAAAAAATCTCCATGAATGAACCCTCCGAAAAATTCATCCACCTCCCTTTGAAGAAAAAAAAATGGATTTAGTCTCTCTCATTTGGAGTGTCTTTAGTGGTTTTCTAGGGCCAACAAATCATTTTTAATTTAAAAGATTGGGTTTTTATATGGAAATTTGGTGTGCCAATAGAAGTTCTCTTGAATAAAAACATTCATGGGCCAGTAGGAAGTGTGAATTCAATTTTTTTTTATGTCGGGCAAGAAAATCTCTCACCTAGTTAACACAAATTGGAAAAATCAGATGGTTGACCATTAGACTTGGTTAGAGTCTTGAATCAAACAGCAAATACATTATCATGATTTAGGGATTGGGTCCAGTCGATCTGGGATTAATCCAATAAGGATCATATTTTTATCGGATCTCAATATTAGGATCCGAAACTAAACTCATAACAATTGGATTGGGTCCAGATCAGACCAAATCCATTTAGATATACAAAATCTAAATGAACTTCATATATTTAAAAAAATATATATAATATAATTTACAGACTTTTTAATAGATTATCAAATCGGGTCCTTATTGGAAGTTATTGCACAGAATGGATCAGATTTCGGGTCTGATCCAATCCATCAATAGCCTTAGCGTGATTCAACAGTTGACATTCCAATTCTGGAAAAGTTTAATCCACCATCAAGTAGAACAATTCATATTCAATAAAAATGGAACCATTAACTGATATATTTCCATTTGATTGCAGTAGTTTTTGCTATTTCAGTGAATGAAACAGGAATTCTACTCTAAATATCATGTTCAACAGTTCAAGTTGATAATAGAAATTAAAATGCTTAAGCAAAAAAGGTCTGTTGCAGACTGATCCAACAAATAAAAGAACCCAAAATTACAATAAAATACCTTGTTGGATGACTACTAAGGCCCATATCCTCCAAAATCTCATCTTGCGGCATTGTTGCTTGGTTGTCTGCATAAGCAACTTCATTTTTCCATTATCAAAGTATTAGTTCCTTTCACCGAGACAACCCATAAATTCGTCTCCAATTAATAGGTTTAGGACGTCAAAGGGAATGAACTCCAGTAACTAAATGAACAGCCTCAACCAGCATCCGCTTCAACTTATTCATGATCGAATGTTGAAAATCTTCCATCTGAGAAAGTAACTCCAGAAATACTGAAAAAAATGAAAAACACATTAGTTACCACATTGCTTTTATCTTTTGCAATTTATTACTGAGTAGGAAAAGAACTAAGTTGCAGGCTTACCAAGAAACAGCCTTAACTGAAAATAACTGATGCTTCCCTTGAAGCTGGAGATCAAGAACCCAATCGTGAGATCTGAATACACAATAGATATTATTAGTACTGTCCATTTTTGTGGTCAGTTTGTAGCAATGTTAGAAATCTCGGTGAGTTAGCTTCATAACTAGGTATAGTTTATTTATTCTGTTTATTGATTGAGGATTAAGGCCCAAATCTGTCTAAAGCCATGTCTATTGTTATTGCTAGCGTGTTCATATCTGTTCTCACTACTTTTTTCAAAATGGGTAACCTAGACTCAAACCCACAAACCTCAAGGTTGCAATGTGCTGCAATATCGTCAATTGAGCTATAGGTCTTAGCCCACTGCTCTCACTACCTTGAGATACGTTCTGATGAGTCTTCATCTCGCCCTTTTAGAACGTTCAACTTGAATAACAATGGTTGTAAACTTGTAATTGACCAAACCATCTCATTCAACATAAATTTTCACAAATGCTTTCAGTTCTAATTTTATCTTTTTGGTCTTTCAACTCATCCATCTCAATATCCTCATCTTTGCCATGCTCAATCTATTTACATTGTTTCTTCTTGATGAGCAACATTTATATATTTTACAAGTAATAACTACTCTTTTATATATGTAAAATATTTCAAATATTGTCCAAGTCATCAAGTTAACTTCCTGAACTGAGATTTTTTAACGGGGCAAATAGCTGTTGACTCACCAGATTCAGGTTTTGACTTCGTTGACAGACCGTATACTGAGTATTTAGCATAGGTAAGTAGCCTGACCCGCTGTGGAGCACCCAACTTGCTAATTATAGACCTCAGTAGCCCACTGAAATGGAAGTTTAAAGAAGGAAAATGGGGAAAGAAAATACAGGTAAGGAGAAGAAACTATTTCTGCATTTCACATCAGGACTGTTTGAAAAAATGGTTTCTTACTCTGTACGCAGTATTGTAATAAAGTCAGGTGGCAAGGATTCCATAAATGAAGAAATATCTTCCATCTTCAAAGACAGTAATTCTAGCTTTAGATATTTTTTCTCTTCGGCTGTCAATCCTCTCCCAAGAGCTGATTTACTGCAAACCACTTAGTTACATAAATTGCATGGCAATTGAAGTATAAAAAGTACGACATTAGCCCTCTAATCAGCAGAAAGTTAATTTTCCTTTTTTTTTTAATCAACAAAAAACCTATAAATTGGTTGAATTAAGCCAACAACTGAACATCTGACAATGATTGAAACAAAAGAAGAGTTGCATCTGGAGATGAATATTGGCTCAATAGTGTACAATTAATGTGAAATAAATAGTTTCACCATTCAAAACGATGGCTGTGAAATGGAAAGTTTTCATTACCTGTCAATAGTTCTCCCAGTGAATATGATTGGAAAATATTTAGAATACTTTTCAACACCAAATCGTTGACCTAGAAGTTCTATTTTGTGTGAGTCCTGAAGAATCAATGCTTTCCATAGTTGACAATAGTCCAATCGGAACCCTTCATCCAACTCTTTGTAGATCCCATGATCCAAAAGAACTGCAAATGTCACCCATGAAATGCAATATCTATATAAAAAAATTATGATGTAAACAAGAACATGCGAGTAGTCTTTTTAAAAATAGATTAAAAATAAAACACTTTCATCTTAGATCAGCCTAGTATGGGTTGAAGCACATACCTAGAGAAAAACCATTTCGACGTTCAGGAGAGACTAATATGTTACCAGGATGTGGATCACCATGCACAAATCCATGAATAAATATCATTTCAGCGAATACTTCAACTAATACTTTGGCAACCTGCAGTACTAGTCAGTCAAAAGTAGTCTAAGCAAGTTAGCAAACTACAAAACGAAGAGCGTGTCAACAACAATCTAAGAGGAAATATCCAAGTGTCTACTCTACTACAAGTAACTTGAGATACTCCATATGTGGATTCAATTGCATTTCGCAACTTATCCTCTAAAAGAAAAAAGAGATGGACGAAGGGCAAAAGAGTCTACTACACATGGATGAATGAACAAGATGAGTGACCTCAAAGTATATGCAATGTTCGACTGGTAATCTCCGTACAAGCATAAATTGCTATTTTGCCAACTAGTGAATCAATGGGTTGAGCTCCAAGATTTCAAATCCCACTAAGATAAAGAACATAAAAATGATCTTCTTTGAGCATGCCATCTCAATCCCAACAACACCCCAAATTCATTCTTATAATTGATCTATTCCATTCTGTTCAAAAACTAGAAACTGATTCGAAAAATTAGTTCACTACTAAATGAAGCAAAAAAGAGTTGTTTTCCTGCTATCGACTCTTTGTTTGGAGGAGATGTTTCCTCTCAAAATGTCATCTCATCCACCATAACTAGTCTACCTACCAAGTAATATTTGATGGTATTGGGTTGAACAACCAACTTGTCAATTGTGCATTTATCACACTCTTGCCATTGTGTAAAATGTTTTGTACATAAGAATGCTTTAAGTCTTCTTTTAAGAGAAGATATATGGTAAAATCTAAACCCAATGGCTATTAGAGTGAAAACTTAGTTGTAATCTAGATTATGATATTGGATAATTAAAGTGATTTGTTAATGTGTAACAACCAAGTGTAACAACCTTTGTCGGATTTATTCCAAACTCCTTCAAAAATCCCAAGTCATCAACCTGAAAGTTTAAGCAATTTCTTGTTAATAGCACATATATTGTCAAGACTCAAGAGTGTTGTACATAAAATAGAATATAGGCACCATATGTAAATACATTAAACACTGTAAACAGCTTTCTGACTTAACACCAAATGACCAAGTAGACATCACCCAACTTGCTGTTGAATGCAGCAACTTGGCTCTAACTCCATATTGTTTTGGTAAAATTAAGTATATTCCCAACTTTGTTGTCGTCTTTTTAAATGAGTCTGCTCATCCAATCAACTTGGTCACCCAGAAATGTATTAGTTGAGATCTCGAGTTCAACCATTGTACACACATGTAGAGACCCAAACCTCGCCCGCTTTTGAATTATCGAAACAAGAACTTTACGTGAGAGTGGAAGCCCCAAAAGGGGAATTGGGAATTTTTATGATAGGAGATCAGAGTGTTTTTCCCTGGAGATGGAAAATTCGTCCACCAGGTTTTATAAAATTTAGCAATTTCTTCCACTGCCCTGGTCCTTTTCTTGGCCATCTTGCTGCTCAAGAACACCAGTCACAGAGCCAGTGGCCTCAGGAAATTGAACATTGCTGTAAAAGAATGAAATTGGCTGATATTATGACGATACTAGGTAGTATAGATATCATTATGGGAGAAGTTGATCGTTGAAATGATAATTGGTACAAATCTTTTATTACCTCAATTTGTCTTGTTAGGACCAATCTGTATCTGGAGTAACACACAGTTTTGTTTCTTGTCTTTTGTGATTGTTTTTATTTGATTTTTTTATTGTACTTGTCCTATCCATCAGATCCTTCATTTTTGTCTTTGTCGGTGAATAATATGTCCAATCCAGGGATCTAATTCGAATTGAAGATTCATGAATAATCAGATTGGTGATAATAGTTACAGATTTTTTTTTTCCATTTTGATTTTGACTCGATTCATATCCTTTCCTCAATAATAAATACGCAGTCTACTCTCCAAAACAAAAAAAACAAAAAATACGCAGTCTAACTAATAGTCAATATACTCCAAATGGCATACAAACTACCGGATGATGTAGAAAGTATTTCTCTATAGAAGCTAATAACTAAGTAATTTGTCCAAGTGTATTGAGGTTGCTGCTAATAGAAATCGCACATAAGAGGGAGGGACAACATAAAAATAGTCGCAATCTTTTCTCTCTTCTTTATTTTTGTTGTTACCATACTTCTTATTTCAAACCACATTATCAAATCTCCTTTTTAAATGATCCTCAGATTGTAAGGGGCTCCTTTTTATGACTTTGTATGTAGATGGGGATCTATTGTACGAGGGGGAAGGGGTGTTAGGTTGTTTCACCTTTTGATGTTGTAAATTGTAATCATTGGTAGATAGTTTTGGTGACCAGGTTTTGAGGTATGAGAGACATGCGAAATTCAAGCCTTTTTGCAGGCACATACAGGGTCCGAACCTATAATTTTTTTTTCTGATTTTTTCCTAGTCTTTCCCCAAAATGGTCCTCCCATTTATCATATATGCCAAAAATGACCCTGCTCAAAAAGATTTAAATCGTTTTTCTCCTCTCATTTACATCAGTAAGTTTGAAATATGTGGTTTAGGTAGCTTGGTCTGGAAGGTGTTTGCAATTGACTTCATTTTTATTTAATTCAGAAACAGTTAACCTTCCCATATATAATTCCACCCAATGTTTAAAATCTCATCTCGAAGCAATGTTTTGGTCTAGACAAAAACCAAGATAGTCTCAGCCAAAACCAGAATGTTTCAAACGAAATTGTATGAAACTTTAACCATGATTTCCCCCGCCAAAAGACAAAATCCTTGAAATGGGTGCATCTGCATTCCTGCAGCAGTGATCCTCTCAAACTGAACAAAATCATCCAAACACATCAAAAAATAGCATCCAGCTGAGAATAAGAGATTCACAATCTATAACTTGGTCAGATTAACTTTTCGAAAAAGCTTTCTTTAAAAAAAAAAATTGTAAAATTTTATATTAGACGAGTAATATTTAGCGAGGACAAATCATACAATGATGGATTGTTTAGACATGGCCTAATTTACTGTTCCATAAGTAAAATGAGGGAAACACAATTGGCAATGGTGCCTAAGAAGGCAACAATGACTTTTAAGGGAATCTCGAAGTTGAAGCTGCTCCCAATGATAAAAACCAACTAATGTGAATGAAGGTTGAGAACCCCTGACATGCTTTGCTATTTTCAAGAAAGGGAAACTTATATAATACCCATGTGTTTAAGCTAACATGGCCATTAGGAGCATGAGATAAAGTCATAGCTTAAACAAATCCTCATAAAACATATGATGTGAAAATGACAACCATACCTTGTTTCCGCTGCAAAATTGCATCGTCAATACCTGACTTCTTGTCAAATCCTGCATACATATATGGTTGTCAGCTTGTTCCATAAAGAATCCTCATTAATCAATACAAATGGCTATTTAGATGGATTATGAGACTGAGTGTTTTATTCGCCATTAACAAGTTTTCGGATTAGGGACGATTCAGCGGAGACACAATGCACCCAGTAATTTGTAACTAGAAACAACTTCAAAATACAGTTGGTGTGAATCCAAGGGGTGTTTTTTTTTTTTTTTCTCATTCGAAATCTTCTTGGCTATTTATTTTTCCCTATTCGGTCGTGCTTCTGTCCAAACACGTACCTAGAAGCATCAAGTTCTGACTAAGCAAATATTAAGGAAATGAAATGTAAATGTAGATACTCTGAAACTTGTTCAGGATCTTACCCAAAATACACGAGGAACCTTGACCATCTTGTTCTTCTTAAAGTTTTTAGCCGTTCTCTCAGAATTCCTGGCCTCTTGAACAAAATCTGAGAAGTCAAAATCAATATGCTCTTTAAAAAACAATCTTCTTTCAAACTGCCACTTCAAGTAATTCAATCCTCATTTAACTCAGATCATTTTTTTTGCAACTTAAAATAATTCAAAAACCAACCAAATAGAACGGAGAAAGTAAATTCTATATTAGATATCCCACCAGATTCTACCACTCACCAAGTTCCGAAGATATTGCCTTCTTAAATTCTAATACTATCCATCCAAATCTGTACTCAGGGAAAACCTGTAGAAAGAAGTGAGACATCATGATCATTACCATCATCATCAAAGCCTTATCCCGATTATTTGTGTTGGCTCAACAAATCCCACTTTCCCATTCAAAGGCTCTAGAAGCAAAGAAAATCATTGAAAAAGTAGTGTTCTCTAATGGCTCATCAATCAAAAGAATTACCATATATTCAGATATCACATAAGTGAAAACTTATCAAAACAATTCTCGGTGAACTCTTCAAGAAAATTAATTAACCAGGTTTCTTAAGACTGGTAAATGTCTAAAACTATAGTACAGCCTAATATATATCATAATGAGCATATTCTAAATGAGGGTTTGACATCTTCTGAGCTGGGCATGATTGACATCTATGCTACAGTGTATCATCCTATATATTTTTTATTTATTTATAAGTATCATCTTATATTATGTCCTTCGATTCTAGTCCTTTCTCCTAAATTTCTGTAGTTTCTTAACTGTTTGAGTTCAAGGCCTTAGTTGAGCATCCACTATTAACATAAGAAATAATGATTTAACATCTTATTAAAGAAAAGTAAATATACAAGTTATATGTATATGTCACCAAAATAAATAAAAAAAATGAAAGCTACAAGTTATCATTTGTTATCTAATTAAAAGTTAAAGGACAGATATCACAACTGACTGTATACCATGAAAGAAATTCATCAGGTGGCAAGAAACTTATTTCATACCCAAGCAATGGAGTTTGAGAGGATAGCCATGGTTGCAATGTCTATTTTCATCTGGTGTTCTAAGCCAGGGTATTGCACCTAATTTCCACAAGAAAGAAATAAAAATTAAAATATAATACTATCCCACTAATAATTACCCAAAGCCACCCAGCATGAGTTCACCTTAAATGCATTGCAATTGTCTTAAGATACAGATTCAAAGAGAAAGAGGAAGAGAAACAATTCACTTTTACTTCTCATATCTTTGTTTTTAGTTGTCATTTGATAAAATACAAACTGAAACATTCCAAAACAGAATGAAACTTTGAAATTCAAGAGAAATATTTCAGTTTCAGCTGAGACCAAAACAAAAAATTGACCCCAAAATATGGAATGTTTCAGATTGTTTTGGAATGTTTTGGTCCAGACCTCATCTCGGTTTTCTCCTGAACAAAACGTTACCTCGAGACTAGATTTTAAACCATGGTTACATTAAACACATATTTGTATATCATTGTGAATCAACAAAACCAACCTTAACTGCTACTTCCTGATGATCTTTCAATATTGCATGATGTACTTGAGCGATTGATGCAGCAGCAATGGGTTTTTCATCAAATGACAAAAATCTGCCAAGTACAAATAGATCCATGAGCCAACAATGATCAGATATTAGTTCAAATAGCAACCAAACAAGTAAAAGCTGAACCTGATTTTCCACACAAGTATTTCCACTTCCAAATCAATATTTCAAAATGCTCAACAATTAATGAAGAAAAAATCCATCCTGCTTTATATTTGTTACCTTTCTCTAGGGAACATAGAGACTATACATATACAAAAATGTTGAAAGAAAGCTTTCTATGAATTCCCGAATGGTGACCCAGAAGTGAGGACATCATGAGAACCTACCTAAGGGCAAACCACTTCAAGCAAACTAAAAATAACCTTATGTTAACGCCTGAAAGTAAATTTACCTCAATTATTTAATTTGGAGATAATTACGTCATTGAATTTCACCACTTGATAACTGACCCTGAATTTTGGGGATAAGGGTTTGTTGATATATATATATGGGAACAGATCAAGGGACATGAAAAAACAATGTAACATTAATAAAATTTCAAAATATGGGCTAGAAGTTTCGGATTGACCTGATTTTTTGTGGGGATGATCTCTATGATGGGAAGAACATCCGGAAAAAAAAAATCAGTCCAATCTGAAACTTCTAACCCCATTAAAAGTGATTTAGAATATGGACCGTCGATTTTTTGCCAATAATTTGTAAATCACTTTTGATGGATTTAGAAGTTTCAGATTGAGCTATTTTTTGTGAGGATGATCTTCTCATCATAGTGACCATCCTCGCAAAAAATCAGCTCAATCCAAAACCTCTAACCCATATTTTGAAAAACCATTGTTTTTACATATGTCCCATGACCCGCCCCCTATATATATTTATAAGCAAAGATAAGGGTTTGTTGATGATGATGACTTCTACTACATGAGGCCATTAGAACTAATTGCTTTTTACTACCCACATAAACTAAGTACAGGACCTACAATATTCTCGTCAAGTCTGCATGTGAACTTAACAAGGATGAATTTATCATGTCCACAGGAGAAAATACATCAATGATATGACATAATTCGATGAAGCCAAGATGATCATAATTGGGAGGAGGAGGAACATGAAAACAGACGAGCCACCAAACATATTTAGAATATCCCTAGCAAAATCAATTGGGGAGTTCTTCAAGACATAAAAGAGTTCAATTTATAGGAAAAGAAATGATAAATTTCCTTTATTAGTTCTCACTTCGGATATGTGTGGGCATGCATGCTTGTATCATTATGCCACAAGTACATGGATAACTACAGATAGGAATAAGATGGTACTTGCAGACTAAATAGAAGGGTATTTAAGAAATACCCCCCTGTTAAATTGGTGGTATTAGGTGTAACCCCTTGCAAAATGCAAGATTAGGTTTACTCTCCTTGACCGTAAGTCAACGTTGAGTTTTCTTGTTGATTTAACAGTTGAATTTTAATTTTTCCAAAATGCTATTCAAATACTTAAATTACTAAATCAAAATTTCACTGTTAAATCTCAAAGAAAAGGCAACATTGACTTACGGACAAGGGGGGTAAACCTAATCTTGCATTTTGCAAGGAGGTAAACCTAATATCACCAATTTAACAGGGGGTATTTCTAAAATACCCTAAATAGAATAATGAAAAAGTTGTCAATGGAGTTTCAAAAAAATAAACATGCGTAAGAGACAACTTACATGTCTGATAAATCCTGGCCCAGATTGTTTACTAGTACTTGTTTAATAGCTTTGAAATGACAAGGAACTGCCTAGGGCATCAGACACAAAACAATTAGCAAGAAACTGAATCAGAAGCATTCCCAACATTTTTCCATGCAAATAACTATCTGAAATGGAAAAAAAAAAAAAAAAAGTTCACATATGGATGTGAAGCTAAAACTAACCTTGTCCTGCAAGGACGACAGAGTTGACGAGTATTCTTGCGGAACTTGCCGCAAAGCTGCAACAAATTGGCCAGCTTTCACGTAGAAACCTTTATTGGTTTCACACAATTTCAAAATCCTCTTGGCCGAGCGTACATGAACCTAAATTGCCACAGAAGTCAAAATTTTCAATATAAAATGAAGGTTATTGGGGTTATTTTCTAACAATAAATAAATAAAAAACCTAACAAGTCTCCTTTTCAGTAAAGCTCATCCTTCGCAATTTACACAGAGTAACATCCCTAGTTCTACAAGTTACTAATTTCAATACGAGCACCTTAAAACTCAGTATATCGAATATAATTCAAATTTTCATTAAAAATTAGTGAAAAAATGAAGATGTTGTAATTTTTCCATACAAGAGATTGATTATTTTTAGTAGCTCATCAATAAAACAGGTATAAATACCCGAATTTTCCAGAATCTCCAAAATTTTCAGGTTTGCGATACGTTTTATTAAAAATGTAAATTTTAAAAACAATAAACCTATAATTAGACAACTTCAATTACAATGCCTATATATCTTACCACTTATGTATCTGTAATCAAATTCCATCCAAGAAACCAAGAAAAGACATAAAATAAACAACAAAAGGGTCCGATTAGATGCACCTCTGATAATTTTCGGAAATACTCATCAGAATCAACTGGTAGCCCATGTAAGGAAATTTTGTAATCGACAACATTGAAAGTGATCTGCAACAAAGATCAAAATGAAATCGAAGATAACATTTGGAATGAATTGGGGAAGAGTAGAAGAAATCAAAGCTGAGAAGAAGAAGAATCGAACTGTGTAGATAGCACGAGTGGAGCGAACAACACCGTTCAATCCTGCCCTAATTTTCTCGTTGAGGTCATCAGGGAAGGGAGTGAGA
Source organism: Akebia trifoliata (assembly GCF_017979445.1). NCBI lineage: Eukaryota > Viridiplantae > Streptophyta > Magnoliopsida > Ranunculales > Lardizabalaceae > Akebia > Akebia trifoliata. The sequence goes on along the minus strand of NC_141381.1, from coordinate 3,417,480 downwards.
TTAGGGTTTGATGAGGCAGATTTGATGATCAGAGCTGCAGAACCAGTAGCCGTTATGAGGTACAAAGTGTTCTTCTTCACCTTGGCGGGAAATTTGAAAAACTGTCTGATCTTCATAAGAGAGTATTCTGTTGTTTGTTGAGGACCATTACGAGACAATAAACAGGTCTGCAAAGGAAAGAGTCCGAGACTCGGTATTGTCCAACTCGTTGAGTCAACACGTGAGTTGAAGAGTTACAGATAAGAACGTAAATGGTTCGAATCATACCGAAATCCAACCCGGTAATTTTTATGCATCAAGGCGGGCAATAAACGGGCTTGGCCTGGACTTGATTGAGCTACAAACCAGCCCACAATAGCCAGGTTGCAGCTTAGACCAGCCTTATACCCTTATTGGGCCTAAGCTGCCTAAGCCCAATCTAAGTCCTAAATTTAAGTAGCTTGATATTTGTTTTTCATTAAAATAGGCTCAGAGCCATGGTGTTTAAGCTCGGTATCATGTCTCATCTCGTTCAACTCCAATACCAAGTCGTCTTGGACAAGTTTTCGGATACATTTGAGATGTCTCGTGAGACAAATAAAAAAATTGAACCTGACTCGTAAATCTCAGTCAAAAAATGACTTTGTGAGTTGGTCTCATTCAGCTCTGATACCGAGTTAACTCGAGCGATACGTCTTAGTCTCAGACGAGTTTAAAAACCATGCTCTGAGTTCCATTCTTATTTTAAATTTATTTTAGGTTTTTTCTATTATAAAATCACACATTTAATTATTTATATAATATACTTATATGCAATATATTAGGTTGGGCAGGGTTGGGCATTGTTAAGCCCTAGCCCGGCTCGCACTTAATGGGTTAGAAAATTTTATGGCTAACCCTATCTTTGTGGCTTCAAGATCATTGACTCTAACCCTTTTTTATAGCCGTAGAATTGATTGGAATTTCCAAATTCAATAATTGTTCATATTCGAATGAATATTTATGATCTGACCCATGCATTTCCATGCTATTTGAATACCCTTTCAATAATAGAAGATATGGCTCTAAACAAAACTACTTGTCCAAAAGAAACATAGTAATCAAATTGGGATAAAAGGATTAACCTTCCTAAGTGAGGATCTGATCCCACTCTCAAAGGTGTGAAGCAATCAGAATTTTCAACTTCCATGTTCATCCTGACGAAAAGATCCACATGAGAACTCCCAATACATGTAAAAGCATCAATTTATCGAAAAGTACTATAACATTCAGTCATAAAATTACATCCAAACATGATATTTATCCCATTTAATTATCCCCAAAGTTTGGAGATTAATAATAATTACCATATGTACACTATACATCATCAGTGTTTCAGGCATGGCTTGCAAACCACGATACTCTAGAAAGAAATCCTACGAAACCTTCTTGCATTTGTACTTTGCCGCACAGTATACATAGATGACCAAGTTCAAGACACTGAGACCACCCAAAAGCCAGAAGAAGTAATCGAGATGCCCCCCATTCAAATTATTGGGTATCCAACCGGGCTTTCCACCTTTGGTTGTAATGGTAGTCACAATGGTCAAAATAAGTGAGCTTAGATAATTCCCAAGCGAAGTCATCAGAAGTTGTAAAGCACTAGACAAGCTCCGCATGGCATCCGGGGACTGGTCATAGAAGAACTCAATCTGCCCAATGACAGTAAATACCTCTGCTGTCCCCATCAAGAAATATTGAGGTATTTGCCACAAAATACTAATGGGTACTCCAACATCTTTGTCAACCAAATCAAGATCTTTCGCAATCTCCAACCGTTTGATCTCTACCAATGCAGCAGATACCATGGATAGTATAGATATGAAAAGCCCAATGCCCATCCGTTGCAACTCAGAGAAACCTCTCTCCCTTCCTGTGAACTTCCTTACAATTGGGATTAAGACCCTGTCATATAATGGGACCCAAAAAATGACACTTACTACATCCGTTGCTGCCAATGATGCCGGGGGAATGGTGAAGGAACCCATGGTAGTGTCCATAACCATCCCTTGCTCCACGGACATTGTAAACATCTGAGCATAGACAGTAGTGAAGACTATGCCTGTGGCCCAGATAGGAAACATGCGGATTAGTATCTTCAGTTCCTCAACCTGAGTAACGGTGCACAGCCTCCATGTATTAGAGAAGTCCCCACTTTTAACCTCGAGCTCCGACACCACCGCAGCTTTGTCAAGGCACCTGTGGATGTCTGTCAGACACTGAAACCATTCCCAAAGACACAATATGCTGGCATATCCTTACAACCATTTTAGATAGTTAAAGAGTTGCCATCCAGAGCAGTGTCCCGTACCTATAACAACATATGATGTCTACATGGCACTTTTTGGTTGGAGATTAAATCATCAGACAGTGTGCAATAGAAAACAGCTTGGTTGGGAGCCCATGTGTTTTAAACTCCTACTAAAATGTGCCACATAGACACTGTTCCTATTCTATAGGAATGGGACACCTCTCTGGATCGTGATTCATAGGTAAAAAAGTATTAATTGTATGAGTTGTGATCCAAAGCAGTGTCCCATTCCTATAACAACATATGGTATCTACACAGCACGTTTTGGTTGGAAATTAAACACATTGGGCTGTGTGCAATGAAGAAAATGGCTTGGTTAGGAGCCCATGTGTTTTAAACTCCTACTAAAATGTGCCATATAGACACCATTCATATAGATAGAACGGGACACTGCTCTGGATCCTGATTCTAGGTAAAAAGTATTTATTGTATTTGATAAAGAACTCTAGAGTTAATTAGGAGAATAATGGAAAAGATAAGGAAGACTTGTAATTGTATTCACTAGGTTAAAAAAAGAGGAAGATTACTTGAGATCATCACTGTGCTCCAATTTCCGACTCCCTTCAATTGCAGTGGTTCCGTCGGGTAGTTCATACAGAAGAGAACTGTCATGAGGTACCTCAACATTCGACTTGCGAAAAGATGCAACCAAAACTTGGCAAATTCTCGTAAGAAGGCTTCCTCCTGGTTTTTTATATCTATAAAGTGGTGTTCCTGAGAAGAAGCTTCCAATGGCAAGTCCCATGAACACTGTAGGAATGCCAAACCCTAGGCCCCACCCAAGATTGTCTTGGACCCACACTAGAAAACTAGTAGATATAAGAGCACCAATGTTGATAGAGAAATAAAACCAATTGAAGAAAGACCCTTTCTTCACTCTCTCTATTGGATCTGTACAATCAAACTGATCAGCCCCGAAGGAAGACACGCAAGGTTTGATCCCACCAGTGCCTAGTGCAATCAGATATAGACCAAAAAAGAATACAAAGAGCTGAGCTGGAGTGGCTGATGGGCAAATAGAATCCACACAAGCAGAAGGCCTAAAAGCAGGAACTGATGCTGAAAGGGTCAATGTACCCATTCCCTACACAAAAGAAACAAAAATGACTAAATTCAAGAAAAATAAACAGTAGAGTTAAAAACAAAAATCAACAATATAAAGAATGCAAAGATGAGGGACCTTGGCGCTGTATGGGTTAGGATTCATTGAGGATGATGGATTTGGGATGTTTATACATAATTATTCCAAAAGTAATCAACATCTTACAATACAACATATGCAAGAAAGATATATGCGTCCGTGCTGAACACTGATAAGAAATGTCACACTCACTGACCCCAAAAACCAGATTCGATAACTCATCACTAAAGTTCATTCCATATGTTGAGATAAATAATTTTTAAAATATTTTCGTTCTTGTTAACCTTAAGCATAAATATAGAAAGAATAAAATTTTAAAGCAGTTGATATACATTAAAATTATATATGTATAACTTCCAATGCTTAATGTGGACGCTGGTAATCCTCTATAACTTGCTTTTTCAAGAACGCCCTTCATTTATTGTTTTGTCTTTTAGTGCAAAAAAATACTAAAAATGCTTTTAGAAAATGCCATTGCAATAAATACCTTTTACAAAAATGTCATTGTATAATGATCATATTACCCTTACTTTTTGCATTAAAAGACAAAATAATAAATGTATTTCAAAAGTATTTTCGAAATACCAAAGCTATGGAGGATGCCAGCATCCAGGTCTTGGATGTTAGCATTACCCATATATATATATATATATATATATGTATTAGTTGAAACCAAATATTTGAACAACTTTGGATTAGCGTTTGGGCATGTGGCTGACACATGAATATGGTCCCAACATGGAAAGTCTTTGTTGTATCCTATCGCCTAACACGGTTCACCAAAAAATCAGATGAAAAGATGGGCAATTTCTTACGATGAAGTAAATTGTGGAGAACACTGCAATTGTCCAGTATCTTCCCCAATATGCATCTGCCAGAACCGCTCCAATGAGGGGTGTAAGGCAACAAGTGCCTGTCCAAGTGGTGACATTTCTTGCAGCAGAGACATTTCCTTCATTTAGTTTTCTTGTAAGATAAGTAACAAGATTTGTCGCAATTCCATAATAAGCCAAACGCTCACAGCATTCAGTACCTGTATTTTGTTTTGCAATTGTTAAAAGTAAAAAATGGATTTCAGTGGACATATGAAAGTAGTTTGGTTGTCTGAAAAGTGATGCAAAACCTAGAATAAACGGGCAAGCTCTCCAATTTCCAGTTTTATGCCTGAGGACAGGCTTTCCATTAATGTCAACTGATCCATCTCCGGTGTATGGTCCTTCACATCCATTCTGAAATGTACAACAAAGGCATCAGACATCGGTGCTGTTGTGCAAAGCTCCTGAACTTATGGGGAAATGGGTTTTTAAATAATAAATAAGTATAAAAGAGAAATAAAAGAGTAACTATAGTTTGTACAACGTAAATGGAAGAACTAAGTTTGGGGAAATGGGTTTTTAAATAATAAATAAGTATAAAAGAGAAATAAAAGAGTAACTATAGTTTGTACAATGTAAATGGAAGAAATAAGTTTTAGATGTTCAATGATATTGGCGAAATTATGTTATGGTCATATCACATTGAACATGACATTCGACATGGAGCCCCGCACATGAGCAAATGGAATTTGTGCATTTCTGTTATCTAAATTGCAATATGTACATGAATGAAAAAAGCCCGTCATAGATCTTCTTAATGTCTCCACTTGCAAACAGGTTATTATGAAGGCATTTATTTTTAAACAAAAAAAAAAAAAAAAAAAAACATAAATAGGTGCCCTGGCACCATTTTGCACAAGTGAAATTCCATTGGTGCACCAAGGTAGGATTAAATGGGTTGTTTTGGCTAGTTTGGTTAAAGGAGCTCGTTGGAATGGATTCTCATTGGTAAGACAGTTAAGGACATTCTGCCCACTTTAAAATTTGGACGAACTGCATGATAAAAGGAACATCACTAATTGGGATGTCCTGTTTCATAACCATGTTCAGTATGCCATGGACATGATTAAGAACATTTATTATAATACAAGAGCCCTCGCAGTCTCATACCATTAAGTTGTTTTACCTAAAGAAGTTTCCATTCCACATTACCAGAATAAAAGTTAGAAAAACTGGTTGGATTTGAATACTTGGAATTGTGCAAGGCATGATCACTGCTGCAACGAGGTTAATGTTTTAACTATTGTAGGGGTTACGAAGAAGAAACCCCCTTTAGATTGTGAAAAGAAGATATCCCCAACATTAGGGTTCTCTAGGAAACTCATCATCGTGTATGCCTTGTCCCAAAAAAATATGACTTTGATAAAGACCCATGTATAGGTTGGCACCACAGCCCATTTCACCAATCAATCAGCAACCTCAAAAACCATGTGGAGATATTGACACTATTTATGCCATCTGTAAGCTTGACACAAACATGGTTTCAAATCTCAGTTTGACGTCTCATCTCGTCCATGGACGAGACCGAGTTGTCTTGGATTAGTCAACTTGTCTTAGGTGAGATAAACCATTTAAATCGGTTTATTATTATTTAATCATATATATTAGTATGAAAATAATTATTTTTTAATAAAATAAGTTGGATTAGAAGATTTTTTATATTATAAAATCATATTTTATTTAGATAATAAGTGTTTAAATTTTAAAAAACTATAATTATTCTCATTAAAATATACAAAATCCTGGTTGACTCGGACGAGTTTTACTAACTCAGTCAAGATTTTCAAAATATCATCCAAGTCAACTCATTTATTCGCTAGATTCTGCAGATGTGAGACACCATGTCCATCCGTCTCGTTCACCGACAAAATGGAGATGACTCAGGCAAGTCATCTTGCTCTGAGGCAAGATTTAAAACCATGGACACAAAGCACTTATTTTTTCTTTATTGAGTCTGGCAATGCAAGTATAACTCACATTGGCCGAGGATGGTTTGACATCATTTTACACAAGTTGTCAGCCCAACACAACCCACTACTTCATCCCAAAGATTTGGAATCAGCTTAAAGAATCTTGTTCCTCCATTCCACTTTGTCCAAAACCCCATCTTCTATCATTGAAGTAAGCTTATATCTACCTATTAAACATAAACTGTAAAACCCACAAATATTCAATAAAATTAAACCAAGAATTTTTGCTTGGTTAGAACAGTGTGACAGCATACAATTAATCGTTTTGGATGAAATTTGCCGAACCAGGTAAAGATGACTCAGATTATCTTGAAGTGTCATAAATTTATTTAGAGAATTTGAAAGAAATAAAGCAAAGGATTTCTTTAATTTTAAAGGAATAAAACTACAAATTACCTCTAAAAGCCCATCCTCCAAGAGAAATCTCTCATCCTCCTGAGAACCCATGAATCCAATCAGTAAATAGATTTCGAAATTGAAGAGAGAGAATCAAATCAAATCCAATATACAAATTTGAGATGTGGTACTTGTAGAGAGAGAGAGAATTCTCTCTTTCTCAAGAATCCAGATTCAACAAGGTTGTAACTTTCTATCTTCTAATTATGACTATGTACAAAGCTGAGTGATCTGGTGACGTAAGTAAGTTTACTTGGCCGAAACCAATTGGATATCGCATTTTTCTACATCTCTTTTTGGACTTTTGTCTCCTAACGACAGTAGAAACTTTGAATTTTCTACCCTATAAGAAGATAGTGTTTGTATGATTGATTGTGAGTTAAAATAGGTTGAAAAATAAAATTAGAGAATTTATCTAATCAAATCCTTACCGATTAGTAAGAAATTTGAAATCAACAATTGTTGGAAATAATCTGCAACAAAGGAAAAAAAGAAATCGAAGATAATATTGGGAGGATTTCGGAGAAAAGTAGTAGAAATCAAAGCTAAGAAGAAGAATCGAACCGTGTAGATAGCAAGAGTTGAACTAACAACTTCGTTCAATTCTGCCCGAATTTTCTGGATGAGGTCATCAGTGACGGGAGTGGGATTAGGGTTTGATGAAGCAGGTTGGAAGGTCAGACCAGCAAAGCCCAAGTGTTCTTATTCGGCTTGGCGGGAAATTTGAAAAAAATGTTTGATGTTCTTGACAGTATTCGACCGTTGCTGAGGAAAAACGCCAGAATAAGGTCTGCAAAGAAAAAGAGTCGACAACTCGGTGTTGACCGATCCGTTGAGTCAACACGTGAGTTGAGGAGTTAAATAAGACTGTATATAAATCGAATCATACCCGATATTTGCCCTGATTGATTGAAGTGTTGAGAGATCCAATAAAACCTTACCCGCTTAGAATCTAATCAATATTTTTTGGATAATGTTGAAGTAACATTAAAATGTACATCGCGCGGGACATTTCTGACGTGGATGTGTATCATAACCATAGATGCTTTTATCGAAATCTCACTCGTATCTTGATGAAAAGTAAGTAAGATCTCGATGAAAGCATCTATGATACTGTAGCACGACTCACATTTTCTCATTAATTATGGATCCACACCTTCACCTTTGCTGATCACAAACCCCTTGTGTGTGGAGTAGATGGATCAAATCATACCCGATATCCAACCCTTTAATTTTCTAACTATAGTAAACACTTTAGCTTGACTCAGATCTATATTGTGTTGCCGTTTTACGGTACAATGTGGATCCCAAATTTCAGATAAGGGAGAGGTATTATTTCTGGTTGGAAATCATAGTCATAATTCACCTCGCAAATAGAAAGAACATGCACGTTGAAGATTCAAAATAAATGAAATTAAGATAAATAATGCTGAAGTGACCTCAAGATTGTACCTAATATCGTACATCCTGACGTGAAAGTATGCAAGGACCATAGATGGTTTTCGTCGAGATACGAGTAAAAAAAAGCATATATGATTCCTACACACTTTCACGTCAAGATGTGCAATAGGAGGTACATTCTTGAGGTCACTCCAGCACGACTTAATTAAGATTCAAAAGAATGTTTGGATTCATGTAATGAGAGTGGACATCAAGACCCTTCCAATAAAAATAAAAAAAGGCATGGATTTGGACAGACTTGGAATGGAGGAATGAGATTTGTAGGGAAGACCCCAAATTTGTTTGGGAAAGGCTTTGATGACGATATTGAATTTAGATATGACGACCAAACTCATGCATTTCCATGCCATATGAGTACTCTTTCAATGATAAAAGACACAATTATTAAACCTATAATAGAATGGAGGAACGAGATTCGTTGAACTAACCCCCAAACCTTTGATATAAGGCTTTTGAGGACGATGAATAATTTGCCTCATCACAATATTACGAAGGTTGCCAAATCACATATCTTGACATCAACGTTTCTCAATTCTTATGGTTAAAAGCTACACATCCAAAAAAAATATACTAATCAATCGGGTTTATAGCTGATAATCAATCTTATTTAAATAATACTAGAACCATTTATCATCCTTAAAGAGAATAGGGGCATCAACACTATAACCAATAAAACCAGCATCAATTTATTGAAAAGCACTACTCAGTCATAAAATTACATCCAGACGTGATAATTATCCCATTGAATCATCACCAAAGTTTGGAGATGAATAATAATTTTACAACAAACGAGAATTTTTTGAAATTGCAGAACCATATGTACACTATATGTCGCCGTGTTTCAGAACATGGCTCGCAAACCACCATACTCTTAGGAGAAAAACCTACGAAGCAATCTTGCATTTGTACTTCGCTGCACAGAATACATAGACGACGAGGTTCAAGACACTGAGACCAGCTAAGAGCCAGAAGAAGTAATCCAGATGCCCTTCATTCAAGTTATTGGGTATCCAACCGGGCTTTCCACCTTTGGTTGTAACGGTAGTCACAATAGTCACAATGAGTGAGCTTAGATAATTCCCGAGCGAAATCGTCAGAAGTGCCAAGGCACTACATAAGCTCCGCATGGCATCCGGAGATTGGTCATAAAAGAACTCGAGTTGCCCAATGAAGGTAAATACCTCTGCGGCCCCCACCAAGAAATATTGAGGTATCTGCCAAAAAATCTTAACGGGTACCGCAACACCTTTGTCAACCAAATCAAGATCCTTCGCAATCGCCAACCGTTTGATCTCTACCAATGCAGCGGATACCATGGCTAGTATAGATATGAAACGACCGATACCCATACGTTGTAACTCCGAGAAACCTCTCTCCTTCCCTGTAAACTTCCTCACAATTGGGACTAAGCGGTCGTACAATGGGACCCAAAAAATAACACTTATTACATCAAATGTCGACAACGATGCTGGGGGGATGGTGAAGGAACCGATGGAAGTGTCCATAACCATCCCTTGTTCGACGAACATGGTAGACATTTGAGCATAGACAGCAGCAAAGACTATGCCGGTGGCCCAGATAGGAAACATGCGGATCAATATCTTTAGTTCCTCCACCTGTGTTACGGTGCACAGTCTCCATGTATTAGAGAAATTCCCACTTTTAACCTCGTGGTCTGAGACCACTGCAGCTTTGTCAAGGCACCTCCGGCAGAACAGAAATTTTTCACTCTAGTTAATAACATGGGTATATATGCCTGAGAAAATCGTTCCAAGAGACAATATGCTGGCATGTCCATACAACCATTTTCAATAATTAAAATCAAGTATGGTATTTGACAAAGAGCACTATTTTATTTTATTTTTTTGGCTAGGCAAGAGAGATTAGTGATCAGATATTAGTGGGTGAAGGTGGTGGTTTTAAACCCAGGTCGTGGTATCAGCAATCACAGACTTAACCAACTTAGCAAGCATGCTCCTTAGCGTTAGAGTTAATTAGAAGAATAATTGAAACATAAAATTAAGGGTAAATAACACTTTCACCCCCTGTGGTTTGGCATAATTCTATGTCGACCCCTAACATTTTGACAACTGCACTTACCTCCCCTATAGTTTATCTAAGGAGCTCACTTACCTCCCTTTTGTCTACATGCCATAAATCAAGAAGTTAAAAGAATGATTTTTCACTTTCTATGAAGACAATTTTACCCTTTTTAAAATGTTTCTTTTTTTAAATAAGAGGGTAAAATAGTAAAATAACATCTGAATTTTAACATCATATGCGAGAGGCAAGGTACGTGCAGTTGTCAAAATGTTAGAGGGTCAACATGGAATTATGCCACAAGCGGTCAAATTGTAATTTACACTAAAATTAATAAAGGAAGACATATATGATTGTATTCATTAGGCCAGATAAAGAGGAAGATTACTTGAGCCCATCACTGTGCTCCAGTTTCCGACTCCCTTTAATCGCAGACGTTCCATCCGGTACTTCATATAGAAGAGAACTGTCATGAGGTACCTCAACACTCGACTTGCGAAAAGATGCAACCAAAACCTGACACATTCTTGTAAGAGGGCTTCCTCCCGGTTTCTGAAATCTATAAAGTGGTGTTCCTGAGAAGAAGCTTCCTATTGCAAGAACCATGAATACCGTAGGAATGCCAAACCCAAGTCCCCACCCAAGATTGTCTTGAATCCACACGAGAAAACTACTTGATATGAGAGCACCAATGTTGATAGAGAAATAAAACCAATTGAAGAAAGATCCCTTCTTCACTCTCTCCCTTGGATCTGTATCATCAAATTGATCTGCCCCAAAGGATGACACGCTAGGTTTAATCCCACCAGTCCCTAGTGCAATTAGATAAAGACCAAAAAATAAAATGCCAAGCTGAGCTGGACTGGCTGACGGGCAAACAGAATCCACACAAGCAGGAGGCCTGAAGGCAGGAACTGATGCTGAAAGGGTCAATGTACCCATTCCCTACGCAAAATAAATAAAAAATAAGTTCAATCAATAATTTAAGTAAGGAGAATGCTAACATCCAAGACCTCATGGGGATATTAGCATCACCGCATTCACTTTCCAACAATTTGTTGGTCTTTGTGCAATGGTGGAGTTGGGGCAGAAGCTAATACCAATATACCATAAAATCATATAAAAACACATATCTTATTACACTTTAGCTGAAACAAAATATTTGAACAAATTTGGATTTGTTTGAGAAAGTGTCTGGACATTCGTCTGACAAGTGAATACGGTCCAACATGAAAAAGTCTTTTCTGTATCCCATCCTCAACACGGTTCACCAACCAATCAGATGAAAAGATGGGCAATTTCTTACAATGAAATAAATTGTGGAGAACACTGCAATTGTCCAATATCTTCCCCAATAAGCATCTGCAAGAACCGCTCCAATGAGGGGTGCAACGTAAACAGTGCCCACCCAAGTAGTAACATTTCTTGCAGCAGAGGCATTTCCTTCATGTAGTTTGTTGGTGAGGTAAGTAACAAGATTTGTTGCAATTCCATAATAGGCCAAACGCTCGCAGCATTCAGTACCTGTATTTTGTTTTGTAATTGTTAGAAGTAAAATGGATTTCGGGGGACAGATGAAAGTAGTTTGGTTGTTTGAAAAGTGCTGCAATACCTAGAATGAAGGGGCAGGCTCTCCAATTTCCAGTGTTCTGCTTGAGGACAGGCTTTCCATTAATGTCAACTGATCCATCTCCAGTGTATGGTCCTTCACATCCATTCTGAAATGTACAAAAAAGTATTAGGCATCAGTGCTGATAATGGAGAATTGATTTTTAAAGAGTAACTCTAGTTCGCAGAACATAAATGGAAGATATAAGTTCTAGATGTTCAATTGTATTGATGAAATTATGCTATAATCATATCACATAGAGCATGATATTTCAATGTGGAGCCCCACAAATGATTAAGTAGAGTTTGTGCAGTTTTTCTGTGATCTGAATCAATGTTTCACACGCTGAGGCATGAAGCAAGGCACTTAGTTGGCCAACACCCCTCAAGGCATAAAGCATAATCCCCACCTGCATGACATTTTTAAGTAAATAATATGACATATAAAATAACTAATATTAAAAAAAATTAGGATAGCCACCACATATGTCCAATTTCTAATCCACAGAATTGAATTCCATGTTTTTTAATCCATTGAAATGAATAAAAATATAAAATATTACTCATTTATATTTTAGGAGAAACAAATATTTTATATTTGAATAGTTGAAAGTTTTAAAGTGGATAACTATTTACATTTATTGCAAAAAATACAACTAAATATTTTTTTTTCAATACTTTCCTCTTATAATACTTTTTTGGGTCAGTAATTTCCTCTTATAATACTAAATAATACCCAAAAAAATATTTATAAATTAACTCAACAATTTTATTTGCGTACATCACAATTTTGTATTTGAATTCATTTCTAAGTGTTCCAATTATGTTGCATGCAACAAAGAAATAGAAGCAAAGAAGATAATTACAAAATCTTGCTTAGTTAAAAAGAAGTAAATATGAAAAAAAAAAAAAAAAAAATACACTATATTAAAAAAAAAAAAAAAGGAAAAGATAACATGAGGCATGTGCATTTTGGGTGCCTTTTGGTCCGAGGCGAAGTCTTAGCTGCTTTCATATTTCAACCTTACGCCTCAAGGCATTTTTTCCGTTCTAAATTGCAATATGTACATGAACGATGAAAGTCCATCATAGATCTTTGAAATGTATCCAGTTCCAAGAAGGTTAATCTAAAGGTATATTTTGTTAAATGAAAAACATAAATAGGAGCCTTGGCACCAGGGGAGGAGCCAGGATTTTCTTCTAGGGGGGAAAACTAGACCTTTACTGGTTAGACGCTACTGATTGATCAGTGGGACTCCCGTTTCTCACGAGCAGCTCGCTTCCCCGTGCTACCGCAGGCGCTTCTGGATGGCCTCCCTTCGACCTCGTCCTTCCCTGCGCGAGCTGCCCGAGGCTTAACTCCGTTTGGAGTGGAACACGAAGGGATCTCGTGCCGGGATGGAACCGGAAGGAGGAAAGACAAATAAAGTAGTCCTTATTATTTCCTTGATTTCCAATTCCCCGCCCGTTCACTCACTTTCATTCGGTCGATATATAACCAAAGCCCAGAAATGGGACTGGTAAATTCATAGTGGTCTTGATCCTTAGGTTGTGCCTTTCAATCTGCTCCGTACAGTTCCGTTGCACAAAACGGATCCCTATCCTTTGCTCCAAACGACCAGGAGTGAAAGTATTGACCTTAGACCGAGATCCAACATTGGAATTGGGTCGCGCTATCTATACGGAGAATGACTGTCACTATAAAAGTATAAATAAAGTGCTTTTTCTTTCTTTTTTCTTGTTGTTCGATCGGCTACAAAAGAAGTCCTAATTCAATTGGGCAATGTCATCAACTTAAAAACATAGGGTACCTAAAATATTTACCAAAACAACTAAATGCCACTTTGATCTCTTCCCAAAATCAATCACCTTTAACATATTGGGTAAATTATTTTTTTTTCCCCATAGTCTTCAACCTTGAGATTAATTTACTTTAACCTTCAAATCTAAAGAAGAAGACAAGGATTTTTGGAGTTGAAGATGACATGATTTTTTTATAGAAAATTTTAGGAATTTCATCAAGGGAATAAGGCCAGGTAATGATGGATTGAAAATGAAGTTAAATACATTAAAATTAATTCCTATAAAGATTGAAGAGCTTGAAGATAACTGGCTTTATGGGGGGAAAAAAATTAAAAATATGGTTATAATTTGAAAATAAGGGTATTTAGATTATTTTTTGTTAGTTTGGAAAAGATGAACAGGGGCACGTCATCGGTTTGAAAACATAGGTGTATCTCAAACTTTCACTAAAATATAAAGAGGTGTCTAAATCTTCCAAAAATTTAAGAGACAACAAGGGGCATGTCATCAATTTGAAAAAAGGGGCATCTCAAATATTTGTCAGAATGTAAAGGGGCCACCATAAATAATGGGGAGGGAAGAGGGCAAGAAGGTCAAAGGAGCATATCATCAATTTCATAACATAGGATTATCTCAAATAGTCACCAAAACTAAGAGGGGTGTTTAAAACACTAAAAAACTTTAGGGGGCAAAAGAATTGAGAGAAAAGTGGGGGCAAAACATTTTTGGGGAATGAGAGGGGGCAGCACAGTCAAAGTGGTGTGGCATCAGTTTTAAAACATGGAGGCATTTAAAATATGACCAAAATGTAGAGGGGTATATGAATGAGCATGTTTGCAAGTTGATAAGCATGTTCACTATAGTATGGGCATAATTACGAACCAATGTTTATTATAATACAAAAGCCCTCAAGAGTCTCAGACTATCAAATCATTTTACTTAAACAACCTGTCAAACCATCCTCAGAATCTCATGTGTGAGGCACAACCATTGCTGCAACGAAGTTAATGCTTTTAATTAATATGGGGGTTATGAAGAAGAAACCCTCATCGATTGTGAAATGAAAAAATCCCAAATGATCAAAACAAACCCACCCAAAATTTGAGTCCTCTATGAAACTTATCATCGTCTATGCTTTATCCCAAAAAAAATACGACTTTGATAAAGATGCATGGGTAGTTGGCACCAAGGCCCATTTCACCATTTAATCAGCAACCTCAAAAACCATGTCGAGAGATTGACACAATTTTATGTTGTAAATCAAGCAGACACAAACTACGTTTTATCCATTATTGAGACTGGCAATGCAACTGTAACTCATACTGGCTGAGGATGGATTGACATAATTTTACACTATTTGTCTGCTAAACACAACCCAAAACAACAAAGCCTTATCCCAAAGAATTGGGATCCGCTAAACAGATCTTTTCCATCCATTCGACTCTGTCCGGATCCAAGTCTATTGTTATTGAAAGTGAGTTCATATCTGCCTATGAAGCATAAAATTAAACAAAGAATTGTGATTCAGTTGGAACAGTAAGACAGATTACAATTCATGGTTTTGGATAAAATTCACCAAACCAGGTAACATGGACTCAGATTATCTTGAAGGGTGTCTTGTCTATATTTTGAGAATTTGAAGAACAAAAAAATTAAATCAATGGGATTCTTTAATTTTAAAGTAATAAGTCTACAAACTGAGCTTGTAGACAGAATTATAAGTCTAGTGTGGGGATTCCCAGATGTAATGATCACAAAGCTTAGCGTTTTTGCTCAACCTTTTTAAAGACCACCTGTTGTAACTTAGGTTATATGTATTTGTTGTATATTATCAGAGCTAATATGTAAACAAATTCTTGGATCCTCTCAAAAATATACAGAGACCAAAACTTTATCTCAATTCTCACCTGCTATCAATTAATATTCTGAATTACCTTTCAAAAATATTCTGAATTAAATTATACATGAAGGACAAAGTGATGTTCAATCAAGAATTGGAATTTCAAGATGCATGAGCATAGAAGCTATAACAGTTTAACAATTAAGAAAAAAAAAAAACCTAGAAAGGCAAGAAAAAGAAGAACAAATTGAAATTACCTCCAACAGCGTTCTCTCATCCTCCTGAGAAGCCATGAATCCAATCCGTAAATAGATTTCAAAATTGAAGAGAGAGAATCATACCCGATATTTGCTCTGATTGATTAAAGTGTTGAGAACTTGAGATCCAATAAAACCTTACCCGTTTAGAATCTAATCAATATTTTCTGGATAATGCTGAAGTAACATTAACTGTACATCGAGAGGACATTTCTGACGTGGTTTTGATGATTTGCATCAAAATCATAGATGCTTTCATCGAGATCTCACTTGTATCTTAATGAAAAGCAATGAGATCTCGATGAAAATATTTATGGTTCTATCATGCATCCACGTCAGGAATGTCCCCCATGATGTACATTTCAATGTTACTGCAGCACGACTCACATTTTCTCATTAATTATGGATCCACGCCTTCACCTTTGCTGATCACAAACCCCTTTCGGAACGAAGATGGATCAAATCATACCCAATATCCAACCCATTAATTTTCTAATTATAGTAAACACTTTAGCTAGACTCAGATATATATTGTGTTACTTTTACGGTACACTGTGGATCCCAATTTTCAGATAAAGGAAGAGGATTATGTCCAGTTGGAAATCAGTGTCATAAGTCACCTCACCATTAGAAAGAATATGCAAGTTGAAAATTCAAAATGAATGAAATTAAGATAAATAATGCTGAAGTGACCTCAAGATTGTACTGATATCGTACATCCTCACATGGAAGTATGTAAGAACAATAGATGTTTTTCATTGAGATACAAGTAAAAAAAGCATATATGGCTCCTACACACTTTCACATCAAGATCTGCAATATGTGGTACATTCTTGAGGTCACTCCAGCACGACTTAATTAAGATTCAAAAGAATGTTTGGATTCATGAGATGAGAGTGGACATCAAGACTCTTTCAATAAAAATAAAAAGGACATGGATTTGGACAGGCTTGGAATAGAGGAATGAGATTCATAGGGACCACCCCAAATTTGTTTGGGGAAGGCTTTGATGACAGAACTTAGATAGGACGACCAAACCCATGCATTTCCATGCCATATGAGTAATCTTTCAATGATTAAAGACACGGTTATTAAGCCTATAATAGAATGGAAGAACAAAATTTGTTTAACTGACCCCAAACCATTGATATAAGGCTTTTGAGGATGATGAATAATTTGCCTCATCACAGTATTAAGAAGGTCACCAAATCATAATATCACGACCACACACACATGCCGAAGGATTCCAACCCTAGGGTCAAAATCGACATGATCACATATCTCAACATCAACGTTTCTAAATTCTTATGGCTAAAAGCTACACATCCAAAAGAAATATACGAATCAATTGAGTTTATAGCTGATAATCAATCTTATTTGAATAATACTAGAACCATTTATCATCCTTAAAGAAAATAGGGGCATCAACACTAACCAATAAAACCAGTATCAAATTATTGAAAAGCACTACTCAGTCATAAAATTACATCCAGAATTGATAATTATCCCATTGAATCATCACCAAAGTTTGGAGATGAATAATAATTTTACAACAAACGAGAATTTTTTGAAATTGCAGAACCATATGTACATTATATGTCGTGTTTCAGAACATGGCTCGCAAACCACCATACTCTCAGGAGAAAACCCTACGAAGCAATCTTGCATTTGTACTTTGCCGCACAGAATACATAGACGACGAGGTTCAAGACACTGAGACCAGCTAAGAGCCAGAAGAAGTAATCCAGATGCCCTTCATTCAAGTTATTGGGTATCCAACCGGGCTTTCCACCTTTGGTTGTAATGGTAGTCACAATAGTCACAATGAGTGAGCTTAGATAATTCCCGAGCGAAGTTGTCAGAAGTGACAAAGCACTACATAAGCTCCGCATGGCATCCGGAGATTGATCATAAAAGAACTCGAGCTGCCCAATGAAGGTAAATACCTCTGCGGCCCCCACCAAGAAATATTGAGGTATCTGCCACAAAATATTAATGGGTACCGCAACACCTTTGTCAACCAAATCCAGATCCTTTGCAATCGCCAAACGTTTGATCTCTACCAATGCAGCGGATACCATGGCTAGTATAGATATGAAAAGACCAATACCCATACGTTGCAACTCTGAGAAACCTCTCTCCTTCCCCGTAAACTTCCTCACAATTGGGACTAAGAAGCTGTCATACAATGGGACCCAAAAAATAACACTTATTACATCAAATGTCGACAACGATGCTGGGGGAATGGTGAAGGAACCGATGGTAGTGTCCATAACCATCCCTTGTTCGACAAACATGGTAGACATTTGAGCATAGACAGCAGCGAAGACTATGCCGGTGGCCCAGATAGGAAACATGCGGATCAATATCTTTAGTTCCTCCACCTGTGTTACGGTGCACAGTCTCCATGTATTAGAGAAATTCCCACTTTTAACCTCGAGATCTGAGACCACTGCAGCTTTGTCAAGGCACCTGCGGCAGAACAGAAATTTTGCACTCTAGTTAATAACATGGGTACATATGCCAGAGAAAATCATTCCAGGAGACAATATGCTGGCATGTCCATACAACCATTTTCAATAATTAAAATCATGTCTATGGTATTTGCCAAAGAGCACTATTTTATTTTATTTTTTTGGATAGGCAAGGTGGGTTGGTTTTAAACCCAGGTTGTGGTATCAGCAATCACAGACTTTAACCAACTTAGCAAGCTAGATCCTTAGCCTTAGAGTTAATTAGAAGAATAATGGTAACATAAAATTAAGGGTAAATTACACTTTCACCCCCTGTAGTTTGGCATAATTCTATCTCTACCCCTAACGTTTAGACAATTGTACTTACCTCCCTTATAGTTTATCTAATGATCTCGCTTACCTCCCTTTCGTCTACTTGCCATAAATCAAGCAGTTAAAGAATTTTACTTTGCATAAAGATAATTTTACCCATTTTAAAATGGTTTTTTTTTATTAACAAAAATATCCCTGTGAATAAATGGGTTCACACGTGAACGTTAACGCTTACACATGGACATCTTTATAGTTTTAAAACTTAACTTTTTTTTTTTTTTAAATAAGAGGGAAAAATAGTAAAATAACATCTGAATTTTAACACCGTATGTGAGAGGCAAGGTACTTGCAATTGTCAAAATGTTAGGGGGTCAACATGGAATTATGCCACAAGCGATCAAATTGTCATTTACACTAAAATTAATAAAGGAAGACATATATGATTGTATTCATTAGGCCAGATAAAGAGGAAGATTACTTGAGCTCATCACTGTGCTCCAGTTTCCGACTCCCTTCAATTGCAGACGTTCCATCCGGTACTTCATATAGAAGAGAACTGTCATGAGGTACCTCAACATTCGACTTGCGAAAAGATGCAACCAAAACCTGACACATTCTTGTAAGAGGGCTTCCTCCTGGTTTCTGAAATCTATAAAGTGGTGTTCCTGAGAAGAAGCTTCCAATTGCAAGAGCCATGAATACCGTTGGAATGCCAAACCCCAGGCCCCACCCAAGATTGTCTTGAACCCACACGAGAAAACTACTTGATATGAGAGCACCAATGTTGATAGAGAAATAAAACCAATTGAAGAAAGAGCCCTTCTTCACTCTCTCCCTTGGATCTGTATCATCAAATTGATCTGCCCCAAAGGATGACACACAAGGTTTAATCCCACCAGTCCCTAGTGCAATTAGATAAAGACCAAAAAAGAAAATGCCGAGCTGAGCTGGACTGGCTGGCGGGCAAACAGAATCCACACAAGCAGGAGGCCTGAAGGCAGGAACTGATGCTGAAAGGGTCAATGTACCCATTCCCTATGCAAAAAAATAAAAAAATAAGTTCAATCAATAATTTAAGTAAGCAGAATGCTAACATCCAAGACCTCATGGGGACATTAGCATCACCACCACATTCATTTTCCAACAAAACCCCTGCTCATTGTGTCTTCTAGTGAAGAAAACAAGGGTATGTTGGTCTTTGTGCAACGGTGGAGTTGGGGCAGAAGCTAATATTGATATACCATAAAATCATATAAAAAAGCATATCTTATTATACTTTAGCTGAAACAAAATATTTGAACAAATTTGGATTTGTTTGAGAAATTGTCTGGACATTCTTCTGACACGTGAATACGGTCCAACATAGAAAGTCTTATCTGTATCCCATCTCTTAACACGGTTCACCAACCAATCAGATGAAAAGATGGGCAATTTCTTACAATGAAATAAATTGTGGAGAACACTGCAATTGTCCAATATCTTCCCCAATATGCATCTGCAAGAACCGCTCCAATGAGGGGTGCAAGGTAACAAGTGCCCGCCCAAGTAGTAACATTTCTTGCAGCAGAGGCATTTCCTTCATGTAGTTTGTTGGTGAGGTAAGTAACAAGATTTGTTGCAATTCCATAATAGGCCAAACGCTCGCAGCATTCAGTACCTGTATTTTGTTTTGTAATTGTTAGAAGTAAAATGGATTTCGGTGGACAGATGAAAGTAGTTTGGTTGTCTGAAAAGTGATGCAATACCTAGAATGAAGGGGCAGGCTCTCCAATTTCCAGTGTTCTGCTTGAGGACAGGCTTTCCATTAATGTCAACTGATCCATCTCCAGTGTATGGTCCTTCATGTCCATTCTGAAATGTACAAAAAAGTATTAGATATCAGTGCTAATAAGGGAGAATTGATTTTTAAAGAGTAACTCTAGTTCACAAAACATAAATGGAAGATATCACATAGACCATATCATCAATTTTATAACATAGGGTCATCTCAAATATTCACCAAAACTAATAGGGGTGTTTAAAACACTCAAAAATTTTGAGGGGCAAAAGAATTGAGAGAAAAGTGGGGGCAAAACGTTTTTGGGGAATGAGAGGGGGCAGCACAGTCAAAGTGGTGTGGCATCAGTTTTAAAACATGGAGGCATTATAAATATGACCAAAATGTAGAGGGGTATATGAATAAGCTGAAAAGTTGAGAGTTGCCCACTTCCCCCCGGCTCTGCCCCTGCTTGGCACCATTTTGAAATTCCGTTGGTACACCAAGGTAGGATTAAATGGGTTGTATTGTCTAGTTTGGATAAATGAGCATGTTTGCAAGAATTTTCATTGGTCAGACAATTAAAGATATTCCGTCCAAAGTAAAATTTGGTACCAACTGTCCAAATAAAAGGAACATCATTAATTGGGATGTCCAAGTTGATAAGCATGTTCACCATAGTATGGGCATAATTACGAACCAATGTTTATTATAATACAAGAGCCCTCAAGAGTCTCAGACTATCAAATCATTTTACTTAAACAACCTGTCAAACCATCCTCAGAGTCTCACGTGTGAGGTACAACCATTGCTGCAACGAAGTTTATGCTTTTAATTAATATAGGGGTTATGAAGAAGAAACCCTCATCGATTGTGAAATGAAAAAATCCCAAATGATCAAAACAAACCCACCCAAAATTTGAGTCCTCTATGAAACTTGTCATCGTCTATGCTTTATCCCAAAAAAAATACGACTTTGATAAAGATGCATGGGTAGTTGGCACCAAGGCCCATTTCACCATTTAATCAGCAACCTCAAAAACCATGTCAAGAGATTGACACAATTTTATGTTGTAAATCAAGCAGACACAAACCACGTCTTTATCCATTAGTAAGACTGGCAATGCAACTGTAACTCATACTGGCTGAGGATGGATTGACATAATTTTACACTTTTTGTCCGCCAAACACAACCCAAAACAACAAAGCCTTATCCCAAAGAATTGGGATCCGCTAAACAGATCTTTTCCATCCATTCGACTCTGTCCGGATCCAAGTCTTTTGTTATTGAAAGTGAGCTCATATCTGCCTATTAAGCATAAAATTAAACAAAGAATTGTGGCTCAGTTGGAATGGTACGACAGATTGCAATTCATGGTTTTGATAAAGTTCACCAAACCAAGTAACATGGACTCAGATTATCTTGAAGGTTCTTGTCTATATTTTGAGAATTTGAAGAAAAAAAAAAATTAAATCAATGGGATTCTTTAATTTTAAAGTAATAAGTCTACAAACTGAGCTTGTAGACAGAATTATAAGTCTTTTGTGTGGGGATTCCTAGATGTAATGATCACAAAGCTTAGAGTTTTTGCTCAACCTTTTTAAACACCACCTGTTGTAACTTAGGTTTATATGTATTTGTTGTATATTATCAGATCTAATATGTAAACAAATTCTTGGATCCTCTCAAAAATATACAGAGACCAAAACTTTATCTCAATTCTCACCTGCTATCAATAAATATTCTGAATTAAATTATACATGAAGGACAAAGTGATGTTCAATCAAGAATTGGAATTTCAAGATGCATAAGCATAGAAGCTACAACAGTTTAACAATTAAGAAAAAAAAAACCCTAGAAAGGCAAGAAAAAGAAGAACAAATTGAAATTACCTCTAAAAGCCCATCCTCCAAGAGCAATCTCTCATCCTCCATAGAACCCATGAATCGAATCTGTAAATAGTTTTGGAAATTGAATAGAGAGAGAGAGAGAGAACCAAATCAGATCAAATCGGACATCTGGATTCGATATGTGGTAGTTGCAGAGAGAGAGAAAGAGAGAATAAAATCAGGTCAAATCGGACGTCCGGACTTGATACGTGGTAGTTGCAGAGAGAGAGAGTGAGATTCTATCTCTCCAGAATCCAGATTCAACAAGATTGAAACTTTCCTCAGGAATCTGGTGACGTTAGTTTGTTTTGTTGCAAATACAACAGATTCGATATCTAAATTTTCTATATTTTCTTTGTGGACTTTTTTTCCAACAAACTGTTGAAGAAGTAATCATGCATTCGCAATTAGCAAATCGAATTTTTATAATTAAATTATTTTGTTTTGAAAAAACAAAAAAATTTCTCTTCTTTTCAAGCAAATATTTACCTATCTCATCCGAGTCCGACCTTGAGGTGAGTCGGGCGAGTTACCTCAGTATCGGATGCAATTAGGCAAAAAAGTCGTGGTGAATTTCCCATCACATTGATTAATAAAATCTTGAACGAGTTGACTTGACCTTAAAACTAGATGGAACCAACATACTGAGTCAACTCGGAAAATCATATCCTAATCATTTTGAAAGAATAATGATTTTTTGACGCTCCCTCACACACACACCCCCTTGATGTGGCACATGTTACAATCATAAATTCTTTCCTCAAGATACACATCTTCACATATTTATGGCGATGTATGGCTGTATATCCTGAGAGGAAAATTTTATGACTCAAGCTCATGCCACATCAAGGAGTGTATGGGGACATGTGTCAGAGGGGCATCAGGAAATCAGGACTCTTTTGAAAATCCATCAAGTCAAGTTGGAAACTCAACATATAGGACTTGCATGGGTCAGATAAATCCAACGAATCATCTGACTTGAATAAATAGGATATGAGCAAGATTTTTCTATCTAAATAAAAATTCGACCGATATCCATATACCCAAAATATTATCAGAGGGGGCATCACAAAATCATTATTCTTTAAGGAAAATGCTAAAGTAACATTGAAATTGACATCTTTTGGGATATTGTGGACGTGGATATGTCTATAGAAATATAGATATTTTTCATTGAGATACGACTGAGAAGCATCTATGGTACTGTGCACACCAATGTCCCAAACGATGTCAATTTCAATGTTTCTCTAGCACGACTCATTCTTTAATCCAACTTATTATGATAGAATAATTGAATCAATATGTGCAACACCTATACATCACATGCACCAGGTAAGTGAGGGTGCAACCTCACAGGTGGCTCCTGAGGAATTAATGCTCATACTAGGTATTGAACTCATAACCCATGGGCATTAATCGTTTATCAATCCAAAATTGGGTTTCTTTCATGAATAGATTATCCCTATGTCCAAAGAGTTATTGGCACTTTTACTCTCATTATTTATATGAGTTAGTCGCTTTGGCACTTTAGCTCCCACTATTCCAAACTTGAGAAGAAGTCATAACTATGCCAACTTTCAATCTAAAAAATAGATACAATTGGTAAGACTGGGTGGATCAAAATGCATCCACATATTTCACCACTCATTGCCTCCTGCATGGAAAATCTCGAAACAATTAATAACTTTTTATCGGTTTTGTATACCATTTATATTGAAAAAGTTATGAACTAGCTTCTTTCTGATGCAAAGCAAAGTAATAATAGATCTTGCAAATCATAAAATCAAAAATTAAATATCAATAATCATCCGAAGCCACGACACATAGATCTCATGAAAATATAGCCATGTTCTCAAATCTTCTTCTACCTAGATGTCATTAATTTATAAAGAGAATAACTTTTGACTTATACATCTAAACATTGGAAACCAATTAGATATGATATGTGAGAAAGCTCATTCATAGATCTGCACCAACTATTCACTTCTTTTGGAATATTATAATGTTTCGAAAGCTAAAATATATTGAAAATTTTGGTATACTAGAAACGATATAAATTACTGATATTTTAATTATTATTCAAAAAAAAAAAAAAAAACCACTTATGTTAATTTAGAGGATGGCCATGATTTGTAGTCTAGGGTTGTTAAATTAGTTTTTAGATTTTTTTTATTTTTTCTAATAATTAGTAATACTTTTAATTTTAATTCATCCGTAAACCATTGGAATTTGGTAAGATTAACACCTTTTATGAGGTTTTTCCTAGAATTTTCTTAAGAAATATTGACTTTGATGATGATTGGAGTTTCGTTTCTCACTTGCCAATATACCATTCTTCTTAATTACTTGCATCACTTTTGCAAGTAAAGTAAAAGAAAAATAATAATAAAATACCTTACCCAATAAAAATAATTGATTTATTTAAATAAATAAAAGAATCATAATAAAATGACTCCACCATGTGGCATACTCAATCGACTCCCCCTAACATGACATGGGCTAGAATCATAAATCTGTACTTCTCGGGATATACAATTGCACTTTTATGGAATGTGCAGTTGTGTATTCCCAGTACATATCTACGATCCTTGTACATGTCATGTCAGGAGAGTCGATTGAGTATGCCATATGGGAGTGTCATGCTATTATTATTACTCTAAATAAAAAATCATAAGGAAATGGGCTGAAACTTGCCAAGATGCGGGTAAAGCAAGCTAGCTAAAGATTTGGACCTGTAAGACTGGCTTGGTCACTTGCTTTATGCAACTTCTTTTCTTTTTCTTTTTCTTTTTTTAATACCCTTCTTTTCACCATTTTTGTTTGGATGATTTAGACATACCCTCCATGTTTTGGGGAATATTTGGGATACCTCACTGTTAGGACTAGCAATGGGTCGGATAATATCCCTTACCCGACTCATCCTAACAGAGTTCTTTGGATATGATTACAAATTTTTTATCTAATTAAGAATTTGGATAAATTTATTCGTAATTATTTTTATTCCGAATATTTTTAGGGTCGGATATGGATATGTGTCCTATCCAACTTGAATACCTAATACCAAAATTTAATACGATAAATACACAATAAAATATATGTATTACCCAAAATTAAGATTTTTCCATCATCTTCATAATGAGGTATATATATCCGCTTGGATATCCACTTGAAATTTGAGTAGAAGTTGGATATGGATATCCTTTGAGAAAGGGGATAAATAATTGGATATGGATATCTTTAGCATAAGTGGATAAAAAATCGGATATAGAGTTGGATAAGGATACAGAAATAACTTCACCCGACCCACACCCGACTCATTTTCAACTATCTTATATAATAAATCTGGCGCTTTAAGTAAAAAACTACTTAACAATGCTTGAAAGCAAGCAACTGCTAGACAAGCAACAAAGAAAGAAAGAAAAACCCAAACAAGTAATTTCTCACACAAAAAGCAAGGTAGAACAACAAGCAAAGAACAAAGAATCTCACAAGACAAGCATTCTAGCCTACTTATACATGTACAGGGATGCTATTTTTCAAGCTTCAGTCCTTAGCATCTTAAGCACAATAGGTTGCAGCTTTTGATAGGACGAGTCGACCCCTTAGATCGAGAAAAAAAAAAAAGGAAAAATAATCATGGTCCTCTCTGAAGTGCAACGCCCTGAAGAAAGCTCATCGAACTTCATTGACTCTATTTTCGCTTCACGATATGTTCAAGAACCCCTTCCAAGGTTGGTACTTTTAACGACAAATTACATACATATAGGGTCAAGATTGGTGGGGGGTAACAATTATTTGTTACATTTTTTACAATACCGTCGGATCTTGTAATGATGGATAGCATTCGGGCAATGTAAAAAGCTTTGTAACGAATAGTTGTCCCCCGGTCTCAACTCATAAATATGAAACATTTGGAACTGAATATTGGGGTTGGCAATGTTAGCATATTTCTTTATTATACACTATCTTTAGTACAAGGCCACGGGCATATATTTTTCAATTTTTTGTCGTTTTCCAAGCATTCCTTCTTCATTGGTGTTGTTATCGATCGTCGTTAAATAGTGTACCCTAAATTAATCATTCTTATATTTATCTTCAAAATGTGGTGAAATGGCTTTCAGATATAGAATGGCAGAAAGGTCGATACCGAAGGAGGCAGCTTATCAAATAATACATGATGAGCTACTATTAGATGGTAATCCAAGACTTAACTTGGCTTCGTTTGTCACAACGTGGATGGAACCAGAATGCAATAACTTAATGATGGAATCAATAAACAAGAACTACGTAGACATGGATGAATACCCAGTCACCACAGAACTTCAGGCAAGTTCTCCGCGACATTTAATGGTTTTAATAAATTCATTTGGCCCTCAATATTTATTCTAAATGGAACAAAGTGTCTAGGCACACCAATTGGTCGACCTTTAGATGACTATTGTTATTATTTTTAATTTATCGAATGTAATTGATCATACTTTATGTCCTTCATGTATCCTTCTTCTTAGAATCGGTGTGTAAATATAATTGCACACCTTTTCAATGCCCCGACGAGGGATACTGAGAAAGGAGTTGGAGTAGGGACAGTTGGATCATCGGAAGCAATAATGTTGGCTGGATTGGCATTCAAGAAGAGATGGCAGAACAAGAGAAAGGCAGACGGCAAACCCTACGACAAACCCAATATTGTTACTGGTGCCAACGTCCAGGTATGCGCGTTTTCTATATAACTAATTGGTCATGTATTTTCTCTTGATAAGCAAATGGTTCACATTAAACCAAAATCAATTTATTGGATTTAAAACCTTCACTTGTGCTTGTAAATGTGTCAAAATTCTTGAATCTTAGACCTTGTATATTTTTTATACTTCTTAATACAAGAGTTGGTACTTGATGTCTAACCAAATTGGTGCCTATTATTCCAATTTTTTTGTTCACATTTATTTTAGAGAGCTTTTAATGCCACACCAACTTTTTATACTTCTTAATACAAGTGTTGGTACTTGATGTCTAACCCAAATTGGTGTCTATCATTACAATTTGTGTTCACCTTTAGTTTAGAGAGCTTCTATTGCCACACCAACTTTTACTAATGCCACCACCAAGATATGTGCTAATTCTTTGATGTAAATACGAATGAATTGAAGTGGCGTTAGCAAAAGTTGGTGTGGCAATAAAATCTCTCTACCTTTAAGGGGAGAAAGTATAAAAAAGGGCATGCATGTACCCTTATTGGTAAAAATAGTTTTGTTTATTACTAAATATGGTATAGACAGAAGATATCTCCTATCTGTTAAATATATTATAAAAAATGTAAATGGCACAAGAATTTTGATTTCTGATTCATCCTTATCGACGATAAAAATAAATGAATAAATAAAATATTTTTTCAATGTTGAAATTCGAATTGATAGAACTCGGTATCATTATATATAATAGAGTTCAATTTTGCATACAATGATACCGAATCAGTACGTATTGCAAAAAAAGGAGAAGGATTGATAGACTATATTCAATAATCCTTTTGATGATTTCAGGTTTGTTGGGAAAAATTTGCAAGATATTTCGAAGTGGAATTGAAGGAAGTGAAGCTCAGAGAGGGATATTACGTAATGGACCCCGTAAAAGCAGTGGAAATGGTGGACGAGAACACAATATGCGTCGCAGCAATACTCGGATCCACACTTAACGGCGAATTTGAGGATGTTAAACTCTTGAATGATCTTCTTGCCAAAAAGAACAAGAAAACCGGGTACAACGATCTCTTCTTCATTCACTTCATTCTACTTGTTTTTCATAACACATACCAAGGAGCCATATTGCTTGATTTGCGAAATCATAAGGATACAACAATTCCAATTTATTTTTATTTATATTTTTTTTCAATTTTTCGAGCTCCACGTTGGATTCTCAGAATATCCAAAATGCACATATTATAGTGGCAAAACAAACACTTGGATCAAATGTTACAATTAAATCTTCAAAATTTTGAGTACATGTTCTCTGTTCATTGTTCATTCTCACAAATTATCAAATTAAATCAAGAGTTACGTCTAAATCTTCAATCTTCAATCTTCAATCTTCAATCTTCAATCTTCATTCATCATTCACCATCACAAAATCTCATAATGGATCACAATTATTATTAAAAAACTCAGGTATGTTAAAAGAGGTGAGAGATGAGTATTTTTGGCACTTTAAAACTTTTGTTAAGGCGAGGTGGCATTAAGAAAAAAAAAATTAGTAACTAGACTATGACACCCAAAAGTAAGGGGGGATATAGAAAGAAGTCCCTTCCGCGGGATGCATTAAATAATATTTCTTTTGTTCGATAGGTGGAATACACCAATTCATGTAGACGCTGCGAGCGGTGGATTCATAGCACCATTCCTTTACCCGGAATTGGTATGGGATTTTCGACTTCCATTGGTCAAGAGCATCAATGTTAGTGGCCACAAGTATGGCCTTGTCTACGCCGGAGTAGGTTGGGTCATTTGGAGGAGCAAAGAAGACTTGCCCGAAGAACTCATTTTCCATATCAACTACCTCGGAGCCGATCAACCCACCTTCACCCTTAACTTCTCGAAAGGTAAATCACCAATATTTTCTAATGAAACAACTTAATTTCATGGTCGTAAAGTAATCTATTACTATTTTAAAGAGAATACTTATGTTTTACCTTAAAGACCTCATCAAATATATATTTTGCATATAAAAAAACTTACATTGTCACACCAACCTTTTTATAATAATAAAATTAAATAGCTTTGGATGTTAGATGGCCAAGACCACACCTCAGGAAGGAGAGGTCTTGAGTTCGAATCCCCCCTTATGGGTAGGGGACTGCATGTGCCCCGAGGATTAGTCAGGTGCTCTAAAAGTTTAGGATACCTCGATTCAGAAAAACAATGAATAAACGAGGAAGAAATATAAGGTTTTCCATTGTTTGATGTTGTCTCAACTGCTCCCTTCTTTCTCTTCTTTTGTTTTAAATCACTTTTTTTTTTCATAATTTGTGTTTCTGTGTTCATTTAATGTGGCATGTATGATTCTCATGTTGGTGTGTTATATAAAAAAGTTGATGTGTCAATATAAGTTCTACTACATTAATCAATATATCCAAAACAATCTAATACATTGACTATAAGGACAATTCTACCCTTATAAAAATATCATAATGAGATAAGATTTTAGAAATTTATATTGGTTGTGCAGGATCAAGTCAGATCGTTGCCCAATACTATCAGTTCCTTCGTATGGGTTTCGAGGTAAGATACCCCTCCATCTTTACTATAGGCGGAGTAGAACTGTAGAAGTGGTTCGACGCCAAAATGTGAGGGTTATTTTAGTCAAATTTTATATTCAAATTTTATATAATCAGGGTTATTTTAGTCAAAACCCCAGAAAATTGCAACCCATAACCTAGAATCTGGTGCTTTGTTTTCAAAATTACAAAATCATCCTCTTTTTCTTTACTACCATCACGAGAGAAGACGGGTAGAACCATAGAAGTAGTTCTACACCAAAATTTGAGTGGTCACAAATCCCTATTTTAATATTCAAATTTAACATAAACAGGGTTATTTTAGTCACACAAAATTGCAACTCACTATCTAGGAATGAATTGCTTTGTTTTCAAAATTACAAAATCATCTTTTTTTACTATCTAATCTAAAAATTCTTTGATCAATATTTTAATTTACGAATGAACCCTTTTGATACAAACCTTCTAGTTGCTAGTAAGATGCATTGGAAAAAAGGGGAAATTACTAAAACAGCTATATATATCGTGCTAAAATTATTGAGTCAGGCCATTTTCTCATATTTACGAAAACGGATAAGGGTAAATAAGTATGTCAAATCGGATTTAATCCAATCCACTTGTTATTGGATCGTGTTTGGGTCCTAATATTGAGATCCAATAAAAACCCAAACCATACCTAATTAGTTTGGTCCGATTCAGATCGGATCCATTGGCAGCCCTACTTAATTCCACCCAATGGACTTTCAAATCGAACCAAGTTTTTTCAAGTCTTTCCACTTAACTACACGTTGATCAAAATCATTTGGTGCAATTCAGGGCTACAAGAATGTGATGCAAAATTGTATGGCGAATGCTAAGCTATTACGAGAAGGATTAGAGAAAACAGGAAATTTTGAGATCATTTCGAAGGACAAAGGGATACCTCTCGTGGCATTTGCATTCAAGAATAGAGACAAGAAATCCACGTTCAAGTTGTCAAATTCTCTAAGGCATTTCGGGTGGATTGTGCCAGCTTACACTATGCCTGCAGATGCTGAAAATGTCACCATTCTTCGAGTAGTTGTCCGAGAAGACTTGAGTAGGCAACTCGTTGAGAAGTTGCTTTCGCACATAGAAAGTGCAGTAAAGGAGCTCGTTGACACACCTATTCATGTTCCGAGGATTTCATTTACGGTTGAAGTGAAGTCAAGTGGGGATGTGGGCGATGCATCCGTGCAATGGAAGCAAGAAAAATCCGAGAAGATTCACAAGGAGGTGGCAGTGTTGGATGGGAAGACAAAAGGAGTTTGTTAGCCACAAATGATGAATTTGAGGACCAAACATCCATTGATATATTTCATTGACATGCCATGGTTTATCTCATAATGCAAATATAGTCCAAAATAAAGTGAAATTTAATCAAAATTATTAAATAAAAATTTATATTGCCCTAGATTATTGCTATTATCTCGAATAATATATGAAGATTAAAAGGATATTCTATTATTTTAACAAATTAATTAAAGTGGGTCTGTTGGGATGCCGTGCATTAACAATTTTATTTCTTTAGATTAAAAAGGAAAAAGAAGAGAGAGAGAGAGCTGCTATTGGCACGCCAACTTTTACTTATTACATCCCAGTTAAAAATAAAGAAAATAAATGAATGGTTGAGAATAAGTAGAAGTTGGTATGCCAATAGAAACTCTCTGATTTTTTGTTAGATACATACTTTTTAGGTTTAAAATTTTATATGAGTCCAATCATAATTGTAAACAACTACTGAAATTGTTTCAACGAGTTTTATAATGTTCTGTAATGTTGAGATTATAATTTGAACCAATCCTGTGTAACATTTGAAGAGTGTGTTTTAATCTTTAATTGGGGTGTGATAAATAATTTAAGAAATTAGGGTGTCATAAGTAAAAAAAATTAGGGTGCCAATAGTAACTCTAGAAAAAGAGAAAAAAAACCTCTACTTTGAAAGAAAATTTTGGTGTCAATAGCCCCATACTTTGCCTTCTCTCATCGTGATAGTAAATATTTTTTTTTTCTAGGTAATGTGTACAATGCAACCTAAACTCATAGTTAGACTTAGGATTCCTAATCTGATCAAGGGCATATAATTGTAAGGTGAGGATTGCCCCAAATTTATATATAACCCAAAGTCTTGATACTCAGGCGATATGGGATTATCGCTTACACTCCCCCTCACGAGTAATATGCCTCTTATGATTACCGGTTCTAATATCATGTAGAAGTTAACGTAGCCTAACTCATCCTCACACAACGTAAAGTGAGGATTGCCCCAGGTTTATATATAGCCCAAGGTCTAAATACTCAGGCGACTATGACCAAATTCAGGTATGGAATTTTTCCTTTAACCCCTAACAAGTAATATACATGACATGATAAGTTGGTTAAAGTCTATGAGTGTTATCATAACTTATGTTTAAAATCGACTTGTACCTTCAAATTATTTTAAAAACTAAGAAAGAGCGAACACCACCTTTATGTTGAACCCACCATGCAAGTCATATAGACCCCACTTCAAAAAAAAATGTGTCTCCTCCACACGAAGCTACGATCATTTCTGATTATGACTCCATGGGTACAAGATAAGATGCTTATTTTATAAACAATGACAAGAAGAATAAAAATATATCTTTATCGTATACCACCTAATATAGAATATAGAATATAGAATATAGAATAATAAAAGTTCCATAATACATAAAAGTTCACACTCAAATGATACTCCTAAGCAAGAAAATTCAAAAATATCCAATAAAAGCAAAAGCAATCCCTTATCCAATACTCTTCCATGACCTTCACCACTCATTTCTTCCTTGTAGAATAACAAAGCAAAAAAAATTTATGGTTTGATCATTGTTGAACCCTTGATAACTGTTACGGGGCACGTAGCGTTGCTCACAACATAGTTGCTTACGCTCCCAAGCAAAACCCTGCATTACATTCATATTAGAGTGTCATTAGAATAAAAAGATTGACCTCAATTCACACACATCGAGATACGAGTGAAAAGCATATATGGTCGGTCACATATGCACCTCCATGTCAGCAAAGTGTGAATTGAGGTCACTCTGGCACGACTCTAAATTTTAATCGATTAGTAACCTTAGAATGAATTTTTTTTATTTAAAGTAAATATTAAAAAAAAAAAAAAAAAAACTCCAAGTTTCAATTCCTTAATCATGATTTTAAAACTTGCCAAAAATCAAGTCTCGATAATGTGATAGTCCATCACTTTTAACAAGTTCGAGATCAAAGATGACTTGTCAAATATTTTGAAAATATGGCCGAATTAATTGATTTTGTTTTTCTAAATGTAAAATAATTAATTTTCATAATGATTTAAATGTTTGTTATATGTGAATAACATGGTCAGTCTTGTGATTGAGGATCTATTAATCTACTTTATAATAAGAAAAACATTAATATTACTAAATATAAATATATATATATATATATATATATATATCTTAATAAATAATTTTAAAAAGGGGGAAATATTTTTGAGAATTTGAAGGTATGATGAAGAAGACCTTTTAATCATTCCTAAGCCCCTGCTTCCAACCACAAGTGAGCTAAGCTTAAGATCTTCAACAGCATCACAGAGCTTCTCCCTTGCATCACCCCAATATATCTTTGACACCACCTTCACCTATTCACACACACACACACACACATCAACTTTCATATTTTCATAATTTAAAAGAAAAAAGAATTTTTATTTCACTCCCTATTTATTGTGAAATTAGCATAACACCCAAAGATAACCTTAAATTTAGAAAGTTGTTATTGGCACTCCAACTTTTAATTATTACACCCTAATCTATTAAATTATTTATCACACTCCAGTTAAAGATTAAAACACGCACTTCAAACAAGACAATAGTTTGGCTCAAATTATACTCTCAACATTACAAAACATAATAACACTCTTGGTTCAATAATTTCAGTAGTTGTTTGCAATTATGATTAGGCTCATATAAAATCCTAAATCCAACAAATAGAAATCTAACAAAAAAATCAAGAGAACTTCTATTGGCACCTCCAATTTTAAGTATAATTAGACTCATATAAAATCCTAAACTCAAAAAATAGAAATCTAACAAAAAAAAAAAACAAGAGAGTTTCTATTGGCACCCCCAATTTTTACTTATTCTTAGTCATTCACTTATTTTCTTGAGATATTTATGACAATATGCACGACTTTTGTTCTAATTATGAATTCGGTACACTGTTCATGTTATTTACGAAAACATGTGCGTGGTTAACTGTTCATTTTTACGCATCTATGAACTCATAAATTTATTAGTGACGAACTTACAAGTCCGTAGACATGCAAAAAGTGAACAATGATCATGTGCATGTTTTGGGAATTAAAATGAACAGTATGCCCAAACTGGAATTTTGGCATATTCAATGCACGATTTGGGGATTCACCCTAATTTCTTTATTTTTAATTAGGGTGTAATAAATAGAAGTTGGGGTGCCAATAGCAACTCCCTAAATTTGATTTTCCTACATTTAACGGAACACATAAATAGTAGAAGTGCCTCTAATAATAATGTCAAAGCTCAGCCAGACGAGATTCGTTCAGCAACCTGTTCGATGACTGCCACCTATACAGGAACGCAACCTTGCGAGAAGACCTAGATGGAATGTGATCATCTACTCCTGGTGCTGATTACGTTATCTAACTCCATAACTCCTTTTTTCAGATTTTGGGGAATATTAGAGATATCCCCCATGTTTTCAAACTGGTGACATGAGCTCTTTGACCTTTGTCATCTCTTATAGATTATGAAAAATGACCTAAATGCCTCTATGTTTGGGCTTTGAGTCTATCAAACTCGTAATCATAAAAATAAAGCCCATGATCCAATCATTCATATTCAACGCTCAGGGTTAACCCATGGTGTGTAGGGCCCACTACATGGGCAGGACAATATAAACCGACATAGAATGCCACATGCGCCAGGTTGAAAGAGATTCAAGAGAAAAAATTTCATTACTAACGTAGTAAGATTTTTAAATCTTACTAAGGGCTGTTTTGCTGAAAGCGATTATCAATTGTCAATCCAACACAACAGCCCTCTAGATTTCATAAAAAAGACGGCTACAAAACTTCCACATATTAAAATTAAAATTGAATCACAAGGTGATCCAAGAATTGTTAGTAAGGCTAGTTGGCCTCTTATGTTTTACTTGTGTGTAGGCCCCACCGTATGTAAGGACAAACATTAGTACAACAGGGGAGCGAAATAACATGGCACGTGCTGCAGGTTGTAACAGATCATTCAAATTTTACGATTATAAACAAAAATGAAAAGTGAGTAGAGATCCCATACGGTGTCCTGTTTCTATAGATAGAACGGTGTCTACGTGGCACAATATGATTAAGAAACAAATACATTCGACTGCATAAACGGCCGAGGTGTTTTTAAACACCAACTAAAACGTGCCACGTATACACACCGTATTGGGTTGTCCTTAATGATGAAAAATTACCCCTTTAGTCCTTGAGGCAGTATCAAGAACGTCAAGAACCTCTGCATCGGGAGTGAGTCCGTACATCTTTGACACATTCATCTGTCTAAACTCTTCAAGAGGAATCAAAGCTGAAATATTACAGATTTTAAAATTATAAGAAGATTATTAATTAATTAATTAATTAAAAAGAAAGAAATGCTGAGAAGGGAAAGACGTACGTGATGATCCGGTTTCTCCCCAAAGCTTCTTTTGTGGATGATCGGACTTCGTAGATAGTACGTGTATTAAGATGATGCGATCTCCATCGTTCACTAGATTATCTACTGCCCATCGTACGGCTGATTTGCTTGTTACTGAATAATCCATCCCAATCCCTATTGTACGTGATTCTCCCATCTCTCTCTCTCTCTCTCTCTCTCTCTCTCTCTCTCTCTGTGACACCCTGAAAATTAGGGTTTAAGGACAATAAAATGGTTATAGTGGTAGTGGCAGGGCCACTTGGCCTATATATAATAAATATTTTACATTCCTTGTTTAAATTAGAATATGGAGATAAGGAGAATAATGATAGCTTCTTGAAAGATCTAGAGATAGATGAGATGAGGGACTCCTTTAATAAGACAGAATGAGTGGGTCCTTTAATAATTATAGATCAATGATTTGGATTCCATCAGGACTCCATATGATAACTTATTGAATCGGTTTTAGACCAACCCATCCCCTTGTCCAAGTCTTTGAAATATTTATAGAGATTTATCTAGCCCTTGAAATTCTGACTTCCAACAACTTCCGGGGAATCCTACTTTACGAAGTTTTTTACCCACCAAACCTTATTTTATTAGTTAATTTGTTACTTAACAAATTTTGGAGTGAATTCCATCCACATCAAATTATGATATCCAAAAATATGACCTGATGCTCTGATGCCGCAAGGTTATAAAGTAAAATTTAAAAAAAAATTATTTTAAAAAAAAATTATTTTGATTATAAATTTTCCCATGCAATCTACCAGTATGTGTCGTTGATAATTCATATGGGCTCAATGACTCTTAGTAAAGTTTGAAATCTTACTAAGTTAGTCAAATAACGTTATTCATAAAGTAAGGTTCTTGATGTAAGGGAGTTTGTAATAAATTTACATAAGAGAGGTCGCCCGGTAAATATCTCATATATGAATGGGTCAGGGTCTAATACTTGTAACAAGTTTGATATCGATCTGATCCATTGACAGGCATGGTTCATGACATGCTTTTCTTAATTATCAATATCATTATCATTTAGGTCTCTAAATAATTAGGGAAATTTAGAGTGTGCTTTCAAAGTGTTGACATGTCCTTCACTACAGTCTTCTATGATAGACTAATAAAATGATCTAAATGCTTTCAACTTCGACCTCTAGGATAATAAATAAATTCAACCTCAAGATTTTATTTCCTTTAGATCTCAAAAACAATTAAAGATTTTAGATGATGGCTTTTGGATAAAGGTTGAATACAAGGACATTTACATCATTTTGTCTCGCACGACAAGACAAAGGTCAAGGGTGATGTCACTATTTCGAAAAAGCATGGGATATCTAAAATATTCATCAAAACTAAAAGGATTAATGCCTAACTTATCCTTACTATAATTATTGAAAAATGCTACACTGATTTCCTACAACATTGCGCTAACGTGGTGGTGTGCACAAAACCATAGATGTTTTACCTCATGATATGAGTAGTGTACACTCGAGAAAAATCGATGGTTCTCTGCATAAACAATGTTGTAGGATGTCAGTGTAGCATCACTCATAATTATTATCAAGGGTATCATTCGATGCATATTTAGATTGTCATATGGACCAATCGAATTAAGTTGTATAGCATACCATAAAAGTTGTCACCTCCAATGATCTAACATTACACTCGTGTCAAGTCATGTCTTTATATCACCATACAAAATTGGACCAAGAGAATCATCAATATGTGGTGATGTAAATGAGCACCTTACTTTGAAGGTCTCCCTCACACTTGGCTCTGCTCGGATGTTTTTTAATCAAGTGGGATGGAACTTTCATTTCTATAGAAGATTCATTTATAAGTACATTCTCAATTTCTATTGTGTCGATACAAGGTTGAGGGACACAATTTTGGGATGAACATGATGAATATAGTGGGTCCCTAGGATGCCCATGGCACTTACATGAAGACTATAACGTGATAAAGTTCTCTTCAGGAAAAAAATAATGGGGATAGTCATTCAACAAAAAGCATAAGAAGTTTTGAACAATGTTGGAAGAAATTTGTTGATGGTTATCTAGTCCTAAATTCGATATGTTTCTTGTGAACGAGGAAGGCAAGGATCAATCTATTCCTCTTTTTTTCGAGAAAATTTAGTTAAAACATCCTACATGTGTGGAAAGATTTGGTGAAAGGTGGGTCATTGTTATTGAGGGTAGAGTTGGACAATGCTTTAAAGTAAAGCTGAAAAGGGCTTCATGGGAGGATCGAAGTGTGGAATAAGGAGTTTGGAAAGTGGATCAAGAAAGGAAAGAGGTTCTACAGGAGATCAAAGAGACTGAAGGGAAGATACCACCACCAAGTTTTTTCACATATTGACCAATGCCCACAAGAGGGAGACCATAATATGTAGTGTAGGTGCATAATTGCACTCAAAAAACATATACCAAGTGTAGGTCCACATATCAACTCTTCTATGTCCACAACATAGTGTAGGTCCACGTATCAACTCTTCTATGTCCTAAAGAGAACTCAAATCAGGGTGACACGTGGCTAAAGTAGAGCACTCGGTTGAATACGGCCAAGTGACCACTCTTGCAAAGGAAGAATCATGCTTACATTGGAGGATCTTCCAAGATCTTTAGAATGAGATATGAATCAATACAAAAAGGTGAAGGAGAATATTAAAAAGGTCCTCAATATAAAATGACACTAAAATTAAGGAAAGATTGGCAAGATCTTCGCAAGGAAGGTTGCCTAAAGAAGAACACTAAGAATCTATAAATAAATGAATCAGTGCATAGGTAAAGGACTTTTGACTCGTTCTCTATCTCAATTCTTCTAGATTTTTGCTAACTTGACCGTTGGAGGATCTTTGACTAGGAACCCCTCCTATAGCCTTTTTGCAGAAACCGAGAGGAAAATTTTCAACGAGATTGGAGTTTGGGGGTGAATTAAAGATCTTTTACCTACATGTAGAATTAAGATAAAATGGAACATGGTAGAAGGGAACGAGCACATTAGGGAAAGATTTATACAAAGTTGGTTTGTGTGAAGGGAATAGCTAGGTCTTAGACGATCTTCACTTTGAGGTTATAAGCTGGGATGACTAGAAAACCTTCCAGATATATAGTAACTCCATGATGTTGAAGTCTATTCCCTTGAACAATTTAACACCATCACAAATCCTTAGAAAGCCAATATTCTATGCCTATAACAAATAATCAAACTGCTCCCAAACCAGAACCATATAAATGTATTTTAGGTCCTTCAAATGATGCAAGTGATTAACAAATAAACTGTGAGGGGCTTGGATCCATATGTCACGGTCTCGTGGTGCGACATGAGATTTTCCCCTTCACAAAATCAGGAGGAAGCTGGAGATTTTGAAAACGGATTAGAAAGCTCTAAAATATACTAGAAAAAAAGTATAATAATCCACAAAAGTGTGGAAGAATCTAGAACAGTTGTGTATACCAATGGAATGTTATAGAGTAGGTCCAAGATAATTCCAGATATTTTAGAAAAATTATGGAATATGTAATCAATAATGGATTTTTCTAGATAATCCTCCCTAAATCTAGGGGGAGAAGTCATCATTGGTGATAATATCCCCTTTGGGATCACCCATACCTCTTTGGGTGAATAATACAAGTTTTCTTCTTATATCACTTTTATTCTCTTGAGTGGATGAGTGTCTTAGTTGTAGAGAAATCAATCCAAGAACGGTAAAGAAGAAAATAAATCAAGATGCAAACACACATTGAAACACAAAGATTTTACGTGGTTCCCTCAAGATTGAGGTACATCCACGGATCCACACCAATTCCACTATGAAGGGAAAACTATCTGTCAGAGATTACACCCTTTCACCGAGTAAAGAAATATATATACCCTCCAGGAAACTTAACTTGGGTTTTACATAATACCAATGAAATTATGAAAAAACCCGTGAGAAAATTTCTTTCGGGACCTCTGCCCCCAACCCTATCTTCCTGGCAGGGGAGCCAATGTCCCCCTGCCACCCTCAACGAGCTCGACCGGCTATAAATTGTGGGATGATGAACAGTATTCCTTGCTAACCAATACCATCAGGCTCCGCAAACCATAACATCAGAGAGTTTGAGGAACTCATTGGACTAAGGCTGACTTCAGCTGTAACAGAAGATTAGCTCAAGTGGTACACAAGCACTATTCAACAAGGGGCTATTTCTGTGACACGTAGCTCATTTCATGGGCATATTGCAATGCAACTTGGAGGTCATGGATGCAACTCCTATCGTGCCAGTTTTTCCTAGAGCCACTATATGCATTGGAACAGTAAATAAAGTAAATGGAGATATCATTCAGATATTAGGTCCTAAGAGGAATTTCAGTGGCAACCAAATCAAAAGAAAATAAAGATGCCTACAAAAAATTATTCCTAGTTAAAGCCATTCCATCTTGTGCAAAACAGTTTAAGGATGATTCACACACAAAAATGCAGAATATACCACAAGATATAAATTGTGCAACTATCTTGCACAAAAAATAGGTTCAGCATCTGGTGTAGGTTGTGTTCTTCGAGTGTACTTGAGGAGCAAAGCTTCAGAAGAGAGACCAGGTACACGTAAATCCCTAAAAGTCAAAGATCAACAACAAAACAAAGGAATTTATACCTACACCAAAAAACAAACATTGCAAAGAAATCGATAGTGATTCAAGAAAACCTTATATAGGGCTCCAAATCCTTCCATTCCCACTTCTGCCGCTCTCGAAAGAGCACCGCAAATCTCTCAGCAGGTATGAAGGGCAAAGAGGAGACACTGAAGGCACGAACCCATGTCTCGACTCCAAGCATTTCTACCAAAACTTCTCCTTCCAACATCTCAAAACTTGCCGACATTCCCGATGGGATCTTCCGCATCCACTCCTCCATGAAACTCTCCATCTTCCTCTTCCCTCCACTCAAAACATTTCGGGCAAAATGCACACAAACCCGTTTTTTGTCTAAACTCCATAGATGACTTTCATCATCCACCTTACTTCCATACATTTCCAAACAATGAAGCACAATCCTTCGTAGAAACCCATCAGACTCCATCACACCCAAAACTACATCTTCTATGAGCCCATCAAAAGACCATCCGTGTAACACCGAATTGTGCAAGAGCATGCTTAAGATAATGCCCATGTACTTCTCATCAACAATTCTCCAATACCCATTAATCTCCACAGCCGACAGACCCCTTAATCCATCCCTCAATTCTGCATCGCTCGACTGAACCCTTGCGACTAAATCGTCCCATCGATACAACCCAAATTTACCTTTTATCCCCAATTCTTCCAAATATTCTTCATCATCATCATCGTCATCATTAGGGCTGTATGGGTTCTCGGTGAGGAGTGATTTAAGCTTGTCGAGACGAGGAGCGACCTCGACAAGCTCCATATTTCCAGGAGCCAATTTGAGGACAGACGCGACGACAGATTCATTTTCTGTTTCTACAATTGATTTTGAAGGATCTGATGGGGGGATCAAGAAGATTGAATTCGAATTTCCAACGAATTTGAGAGCGTAAGTTGTCGAAGGAGTACAAAGAACGGCTTCTTCGTTGGATTCTCCTCTTATTATGACTCTACAAAGAAGAAATCATGGAAACTTGATATTTAATTTGATTTTGATTTTGAAACCCAGAATGTTGGAGATTGGGAGGAAATAGAGATAAAACCCTATAAATTTTGTGAAAAATTGGGGGTGATTTGTTGTACCTGCTGTCAAGGATGTGTGGGAGAAGCTTGTTGTCGATCTCGAGGAGGAGAAGATCCTCGTGAGAGCCAAAGAGAGAGTGATACGCGATCGAGATTGAAGAGTTGGGTTGAAGATTCAGAACTGCTTCTGCTCCTCCTCCTCTGCTGCAAACTGCTTCTTGGTCTTCCATCTCTCGCTCTTTCCCGCTCTAACTTTTGTTTCCCGCGCAGCTTTTATTACTGTGGAGTTGTATACTGTTTTAAAACACGACTCGACTCGGATATCCAATTAGCCGAGTCAACTCGATATCTGACGAATCAAATCGGTATATTCAAATAAACTTCTATTAAATTTGTTTTTAATTATTTGAAAATATTTTCAGTATTTTAAACTGCTATATGACCTTCCAATATTGGCGAACTTCAGGATCTCTACGATTGAAGTTAGAGTTGTGATAACATGACTCCCCCACGTGGCATATTCAAAATACTCTCATGGCGTGGTATGTGTTAATACTGTAGATTTTATGCCTTGGAATACACATCTGCACATCCTCATAAATATGTGTAATTGTGTATCCCAATGAGTAAAGATCTATGATTGTAGCATATGCTACGTCGGGAGAGTATTTTGAATATGTCGGATTGGGGAGTCAAAAAATCATTACTCTTGAAGATGTATCATTTTTCAGAGACATTGTTTATTAGAGAATATTAAGGACTCATGTGTTTACAAAGAGAGAGTTTTCACAGAAATTTTTATTCCTTGAGAATTGTATCATGGGAAA
The DNA here is from genome assembly GCF_017979445.1 of Akebia trifoliata. Classification (NCBI taxonomy): domain Eukaryota; kingdom Viridiplantae; phylum Streptophyta; class Magnoliopsida; order Ranunculales; family Lardizabalaceae; genus Akebia; species Akebia trifoliata. The sequence goes on along the minus strand of NC_141381.1, from coordinate 3,375,829 downwards.
AGGATTTATATTGTTTGATTGCAATTATAAAAATTGTCAAAAAGAAAATTGGTTTTTTATTTTTGAGGTGGGGGTAATCTTGACAGAATAACATTTGCTGATGATGGGAAGATCATTTTTCTTTTTTTTTTCCCTTGGAGGTCTTCTAGGACAAAAATCTCTTTAGGTGATAGAATGAACTTTGGAGAAAATATACAATCATACATCTAGTAAAAAAGTTAAAGAAAATTAATTTTCCCGTTAAAAATCCAAATTTGGTCAGGCCCTCCATGCAAAGTGCCTCGACATCTACAAAAATTAGAATGAACCATAGAATCTAAATCTTCAAAAAATTAATTTATTTTTTCAAATAAATAGCTGAAGGCCCCTTCCTACTCTAAAGACCTACTTCATCCTCCTTCTACATTATCATCACCCTAATACTCAATCTAACCTTAGTCCAACCAAACACTGTACCTATTTAACCCACCATTTAAGCCCATTGAACTTAAAATTAAGCACCATACCTATTCAACTCACTATCCAACTATTACCTCAAGCTCAAAAATCACAACCAATCATCAAAGTGTGACACATGTCACCACCTTAACCCACCTCCTTCATTCACCTAATCCCAGCACCTTTTTCTAAAAAAACCACTTACCCACATCTCAACCGACACCTTTCTCCAACCTACCCTCATCATTTTCTTTAAATCCATCATTACAAGCCATCCTCACACATCCCCAATTCATCTAACACACCATATCAATTCTTTTTGGGCACATGTCATCACATCCTCTACCCTCCCCAAAAAATTAACAACCACTTGCTTACACACCTCATTTTTCTGACTAAAATTCACTTATTTCAACTCATCTATCACTCAATCTACAATCACTCCCTTAGACCCTCGTCCTTCTTGTAAACACCCCAATTTGAACGGGCCCACGCTCAAAAAGGCCCAAAAATACTGATTTTTCAATAGGATTCACCAACGAACCTCAAAAGCCCAAATCACTAAAAAGTGACTTTTTGATCGAACTGATGCCCCTAAGACCTCTTAATGGTCTAGGAGGCCCACCAAAAGGACTTGGCCTACCCTACGCTTTCCCAATATTCGCCACACCATTCCTAAAATCGAAAATGACGAATTTTCAATAAAATTTACCAACGAGTCCTGAAAAGTTCGATTTGCCAACACATGGCATCTTGATCTAACCAATGATTTCAAAAATCACAAAAAATAAATAAAATTAAAAAACGAGACTTGGGACGCCCACCACCTCCTATACCCTCCACCTCTCCACTTCCAAATCCGAAGAGACCTTAAGCCCACCTAAAGCCCATAAGCCCTCAACTCTCCAAAATCAATCCCTCACCCCCCCCCCCCCCCCTCTAACTTAAAATTCAATCTCATGTCACCTAAAATCCTATGACCTATCCATCCTCAAAAACCCAATCCAAAATAATCCTAAACCAATTCATAAAAATCCCTAACATTTCCTAAAATCCAAACCCAATGCCCCTAAGCCCAAACCCATATCCAATTCATATCTAACCCACATCCCTAACCCTTAAATCACAACCTACATCAACCGATCACTCTTTTATTATCAAAAGATGACACATGTCATCACTCCCTCATCAAACCACCCACTCATCACATTTCTCTAAAATATTAATTACCCACATCACATTTTCTCTAAAAAATCACATCAACCCACACCCTCCCCTAATCTACCCTCATTACTCTCTATAAACCTCTATTATCTCAAATCAAACATCATCAACCTACACCCTCCCCTAACCTACCCTCATAAGTCCCTAACCCCTATTTTCTTAAATCAAACACCTCCAACCCACACCTCTCCCTAACCTACCATCATCATATCTCTCCTTAATCTACCATCATCATTTCCTATAAACCCATATCTACAACATAAATTTACACCCATTCTCTCAAATCAAACACTCAATCTCTCTCATCAATTAAATATAAATTCCTAACATCTACACATCTTGCCACATGTCACCATCTCCCTCACCATCCCAACCACCCTTTTACACCCTTCATTCTCTTAAACCAAACATCACTCAATCAATCAACCACCTTCTTAAACACGCATCATCTCATCTTACCAAACACTTCACCTAAATGATTTGGGTAAGACCCAAATCATTTGGATCAAAACACAATCCATTTACCTACATTACATAATTACCCCTCTCCCAACTCCTAATTTCATACCCCCCACCTTTAAAACCTATGTCATTCTCTACTATCCCTACCTCTCACCCTATTACATCCCTCAAACCATCATCAAACATCTATAAAAACCCCCCTCCTCTTCCCAAAAATGGTTCCCAACTCTCACAAAAAATTTATTACTAAGTCTTAAAAATATCACTCTACTCTCTCTACTCATCTTTTCATTACTCTCTCACACTAACCTCAAAAGAGTTACATTCTCATAACTCACCAAGGACTCAACTCAAGAAGACATAGAAAAAGAAAAAGGAATGAGAGAAAAGAAAATAAAACCTTGAAGTTTCAAGGTGGGTGCAACAAAAATAGCCCCCCTCTTTTTCTCTACCCTCTCCTCCTCCCTCTTCTATCATCCTCTCTCATCTTCACTTTGTTTTAAATGGACTTGGGAGTAATGGACTTCAAGGCAAATGATCCATTAGGATCATCTCTTTCAATGAGATGATCCTATGATTAAGTCGAAAGTAAATCCCTACTTAGGGTGCACACACGTAACACTTTATTTTTCACTTTTTTAAAATCAAAATAATCGAGTTATTTGATGTTACAGCCACTTGGCGGAGAGAAAAGGGTGCCTAACACCTTCCCTTTTCTCCAATCGAGTCGCTTACCCCGAATCTCAAGGTCCGATCAATCCTTATCCATCGTGAGTCACTATATACCAAAAATGTCATTTTTGAAAAATGTACATCAGATAACCATTCACACCCACTTACAACATGAATGATGGAGACTCCAAACCATAGTAGATGTGGTCGTCGTAATGACGAAATCCACGTATCTACACTTCTAATCAAAATTCACTTAACACTCAACCCATATGGGTTGAAAGATCTAACCCATTTGGACCATAAATAACCAATTTACACCTTCTTCCATAAATACCCTTCTACCACTCTCAATTTATACACACACCCTGTAAAATCCTGAATTCTCGATTCGTATCTCGAGGAAATAAATAATGAAATTTTAAGAAAATCTAAAAAGTGAAACTTAAGGATAAAACTTTATAATATTTTTGATCATTTTTAATGGAATCTGACTTCACCATTGGATTCAAAATGATCTAAAAACATACTTTAACCTGTAAGCACGCTCAAATGTGAATCCAAACAGAAAAGTTGTAAAATCCTCAATTACCGAGTCGGATCAGACTAAAATAATAACTTTTTGTTAGAGCAAGAATTTTTAAAATTTTATCATACCATTGAGTTCGTAACGAAAAATTATTAAACATGGACTATTTATTTATAATTTTTAGGGCACAAAAAGTCGAATTATCGTCAAAAACGAAAATGACGTCAATTTTATGGGTCACCTCAGGTAAAAAATGTAAATTTTTGTTAGAAATAAAATTTGTGAAAATTGACCATACCATTAGATCTAAAATGAAAAATTAGATAAAATAGAGTATTCATTTATCAATTTTGGAGTCCGGATGGTCAAATTATCGTCGATCAAAACAATAGGCAAAATACCGATTTTGTCCCAAGATATATATAAATAAATTTTTTTAATTTTTTCACTATTCACTTTCGTTTTAAATGACCCAAAATAAGCCAACCCATTTTATTAAAAAAAATCATTTTTTCTTCGATCTTCCACCTCAGATCCTTCGCAAACGGTTCGTCGTCAATGACTGACGTAGAAGGAAAAAAGGTTCGCAACCTCGACATCTACAAAACCCACCCAAGATCCCTTCATTTTAATTTTTTTCACCCTCTATTGTCAAAAATCGGTCGTATATATATACGGGGATTTCGAAACTTTGACCTCGGATTTCACTCATTTCGGGGTTAAACCGTCTTCCGTAGTAGAAAGGAGAAAGGATGACGACATCAAGATCTTCAAAATTACCAGGTCAAATTTAAAAATCAATTACTTCGAAATCTGATCCATCTCGATTTTCGTGTCGATCGTCTTGATTTTTGTGCACGTGTTTCAATTCCGTCGTCTATAGATGGTAAGGAACTTTCAATTTCTATTAGTAATCGTAGATTGTGAAAATTGCATTTAGGTTTTTATTAAAAATTTGTGGTAAGTTTCAAAAAATATAGAATTTAATCAGTTATTTCATATTCATGTCAGAACTTACATATTTGATATGTTTAACTGTATTTTTTAACAAATTATGCGTGGGTATGATATTTCAACGGGCTATTTCTATCAGTTGGGTCATGTGCACCTTTCGGACCCTATTTTGATCTAAGTATTGTACCTTTTCAATATTATTAATTAAAATGAATTTCGTAATTGAAAAAATGATTTTAATATTCAATAAACTCAAATTGAGTTGATAAATATCAGAAAATGAATATTTTGTTTGAAAGATTGAAAATGGTAAAAATAAAAAAAAAGTAAAAAAGGATATAAGACGATAAAATGTCAAAGTCACACCCGAGGGATGATGTCTGCATTTTACATTGTTGTGTTGTGCGTAGGTTGGTGAACGGATATCTAGGGATAATGTTATTGTTTGCATGTTTATTTACTTTCTGTTAGCACGAGGTGCTGTTTACCTTTTCATTCTGTTATTTATTTTAGGCCGGTTGACCACATTTGCATGGTAAGAAACTGGATATTCATTCTCAATCTTGTATTGTTAATTTCTCTTTTGTTTTCAAATGAAAATAATATATATATATATATATATATATGTAGCTATTTTGTGAGCTGTTAAAAAGTTTGTGAATGCCTGAAGGAATCCGGGTTTATTCCTCTCTATTTTTACCAGTGAACTTGTACTGTAAAGGTAGTCGTATACGAATGGTTTGTATATTTGGAAATCACATTTACGCCTGATAGACATAGACGAAGATGATTAGTCAGTGATTACTAACAATCTATAATTGTCGAATGTTCTGACACATTGAAAAAATGCTCATTGCTTACGATCACGTCAAACGGCCAGTCTGATCCGAATAAATGGTCAACCAAACGTGGTAAATACAGCGACTGACCACAAAATCAGGAACTAAAAGCCAGTAAACAATTGTAACATCATGTACTAACTGGGAGCGATCCAGTCGTGAATCCCAACTCTCTAATTCTACTACTCTACCATATGTATTATGTATATGTTACCTTATTTTAATATATAAAATGAAATGCAAGTTTAATGTTTCTATTTGATCAATTAGATTTGTATAAAAAGAAAATGCTATAATGAGTACTATTGGTTGATGTAATATCAGTTTTAAAATATTTAGTTGCTTATATTTGACTATATATACCAGTTAATCATAGTTTCTTCTATAATATTTTATATATTTTAAAATGATTTAGTATGTTTATTCATTTATATTAGAAGAGGTTATTGACATAAATTGTTTGCTTCCCCACTGGGTAACCATTGTTACTCATTATTTCCTTATCCCTTTTTATAGTTTCAGATCCGGAGATTGACAAAACAGGTGTAAAAAATGAGTGAGAATCATATGGTAGGTCAGATAGACAGTCAGAGTCTGTCACTTCGTGAGTATTGGGGTTATACCCCCTAGTGGTGTCAATTTGTCTAGGATTATTATGAATTTTGTCTTGAGTGTTAGGACTTCTGTTAAAGTGAAGATGTTTGTATTATTCTGTGTTTTGTTATCCTTCCGTACTTTGACTTATCGTTCGTTATATGATGTATGTAGGCTTTCGCTATTGTTATATTTTGTATATATATATATGCAGAATTGTATGTCGTTTATTAGGTGTAGGTTGAACGCCTTGGAATGCTAACATAAATAGAGAAAACCGTGCCGAAATTTCGAGGTGTCACCTAGTACCTTGGGATCTGACTTGGGGATTTGTGTTAGCGTTTGGCGGGGCGCCACACCCCCCTCTCACAAAACTCATACCATTTTACTATTTTTCATTACTTCACCTCATTCTATCCCTAAAAATCACCTCCAAAATCTATAAAATCCCTTATTCTCAACATAATTTCCCTTCATGCTTTATCCCCCAAGACTTGATTTAAAAAAGTCACTCTCAACTCTCTCTACTCATTCTCTATTCCCTTAATTTACCAACTAAACCCTAATCTCTACTATACGAGTGCACCAAGAGAAGTCAAATAAGATTTGCCCTTTAAGGGGAAAGAAGGTTAAGTCAATAACAATGTAAGGTTTGGATAAAAAATGAAAGAAAAGTATTCTCTTGCTCCCTCCCAAACACCCATCTTCTTCTTCTCCTTTATTTTGTTTTTTTTACTTCTTTTTTTTCCTTTGGTTTCAAGAGAACATCTTCTACTTTCGGTAGATTGGGCTCCAACTTAATTGAAAAGGTAGAGATTGAGGAGTTTTTTAAAACAAAACACTTTCAAAATTTCTACACTAATGCACACACTACAAAATTTGAGACTAAGGCCTTGGGCCATTTCTCTATGGAAATGGGCCCTCGACTAAAAAGTTCACACCTTTTTCAAATTTTTCCAAAGGTTTGAACTATAAGAAAACTCTTAGCGATTTAACTGAAATCAAAATCCTCCGTACTTGAGAGGACAAATCAATTATTTTCAAATTTTCATTATTTTTTTTCAAAATTGACCGAATCTGAAGTTACCATCAATGGTGGAGGGAATGAGGTGCCTAAATACCTTCCCTACTCCCTAATATAGATCCCTTTACCTAGATCTAAGGTGGATCAGTGGACTTTATTCATACGAGAGTCACTACTAAACAATTTTTTACAAAACTATATTTCGGGTGCCCATTCACTCTTATTTCCAAAAAAGAATGGTGGTGATTTCAAACCCAAAGTAAGAGAGATATTTAAAAATGAAAATCTTATGTCTACATCCCCTATTTTCATGCACAATCAATCATAAATACCCCTCAAAATAAAATTTTATAAGATAGTAATAGGACATTACACACATTTTGAAATGGTCCACATTGTCACATCAATTTGAAATTTTTTACAACAGTCATAGACAACCAAACACTAAAAGTTGGGACTTTTTTACAACTCTCAAAAACATCCAAACACTGAAGTTATAATTAACTCTCACCGTCAATATATTAAGAACTAAACTTTCAAGAGTTGAATTCATGGAAGTTCAATTCTCATGATAAACTCTCTTTATAAATACATCCTAGATTTTTAATAGAATAAAATTTTCATTAAGAATTTTGTTGGATATAAAACTAGCTTTTAGGAAATGACCATCTATTTCCGTTGATGGGAGAAAAGTTATTTAAAGTAGTGCTTGAGACACATTTTCCACAATTGATAAGAGTGCCACATTGAAAACAAATACCAACTCAACTTTCGTGCATTTGTGGCACTGGTCATATTTAACACGCGCGCGCACACACACACATGCATACATACATACATACATACATACATACATACATACATATATAGGGGTGTCAATGGATAGCCGAAATTCGAATTCGAATCCGAATTCGAAAAATTGGATGCTATCCAAAAATTTTAGATATCGGATTCGGATGTCATTTTTACATTCGAATGAGTTTCGGATACAATTTCGGATATTGCGATATCCGATTCGATAATATCCGCTCCAAAAATAATACATATATTATGTATTTCTGTTTTACAACAAAACTTTATATATGCAAATATATGGGGTTATATATTCGTGTCATACAACAAAACCTATTTTCAAATCTTTATCTTCTCAAATGAACCCACCTTCAACACAAACAACAGAGGACGTTAATGGTGGGTTTCCGTTTCGATCGAACTCCATGACTATGATTTTCTCCAGCCGACGAGCATCAGGTATTCTCTCTCTCTCTCTCTCTCTCTCTCTCTCTCTCTCTCTCTCTCTCTCTCTCTCTCGATCTAATCAATTGGAGTGATTTTTTGAAGAAAATATATGGGTTTCACTTCAAATATGCGAACTCCGACATGTCTACTCCGGTCGGCGAGCACCCAGGTATATATTCTCTCTCTCTCTCTCTCTCTCTCTCTCTCTACGATCTGAGTCTATGGGAGTTTTCAGATGAAATATGTGGATTTCGACTGTGCAAACTCCGATCGGATCAGATATTATCGGATATCCAATATATTTTTTGAATTCGAATTCGAATTCGGATAGTATTTTTTTTTTCGGATTCGAATTAGGATATAACAGTATTCGATCGGATAGCTATATGTTGACAGCCCTATATATATGGGTGGGGTTCCTACGACCCCCATTACGACTCACCGTTGTCTTATATGGGCAAAAATGTTTGGAATGGGCTGATTTTTTGTGAGAATGATCTATGTGATAAGAGGATCATCCTGGCACAAAATCATCTCATTCCAAAACTTCTAACCCCATCAAAATTGATTGACAAAAATTGGACGGTCTAAAATTTTTCAACTTGTAAACATAGGGCTAGAAGTTTCATAATGAGCTGATTTTTGGCAAGGATGATCTCCTCACCATAGAGATCATCCTTACAAAAAATCAGCCCATTCCAAACATTTTTGCCCATATAAGACAAAACGATGTGTCGCAATGTGAATCGTAATGGGGGTCTACGGAACCCGACCCTATATATATATATATATATAATTCAGTAGATAACATTGTAGACAACTTTCTTATATGGCTAAAAAATTTTGGAATTGGCTGATTTTTTATGAGCATGATATCTATGGTGGGTAGATCATCATTGTAAAAAATCTGCCCATTCCGAAACTTCTAACCCCATAAAAAGTGATTACAAACTAACGATAAAAAATTAATGGTCTATGAGTCTTCAACTTATAAAGTAGGGTTATAAATTTTAAAATGAGCTGATTTTTTTAGGATGAGTTATTCATCATATAGACCATCATCACAAAAAACTAGGTCATTCCGAAACTTTGAGCCCAATATGACAAAACGCTTTGTCTAGAATTTTATCTCTTAAACCTAACCCATGCATATATACCCAATTACCCAATATACCTAAAATCAATTAGCCAGTTTTTTATCTACCATTATGGACCCCATCCTTTTTGGGTTTGATTATGGGTAGCCATCTTAAGGAACCAAAAAGATTTGGGTCTTTTTTAGGCATCCAAGTAGTAAATTTATTTTATTTATAATAAAATCAGTACTCTAATTAATTATTAACAAAGATCTCTCAAAGTAAATGTATTTGAAGTAAATTAAAATATAAAGAGAATGTGAAATCTTTAATTTTTACATTTTCTCTGCACAAACCTTCATTCATTTTTCACATGTTTATACAATTTCAACAACTAATAAACATTATATACCTTGGTTTTCTACAATTTTATTCTCAAAAGTTCAAGTTGTTTGAACATTTCATTGTCGATTCTAACTTTCAACTAAGGAATTATTAGTTAAATTGTTACATGTATAAATAATTGTCTATTTTATTGGATATTCAAAAAAAAATTATCTATCTTATCGTGTACCCAATAGGTGTTGGATTTTTGTAAGATTGGTTTTGGTTCCAATGATTTCATACCCAGAATTGAAAATGATAAGAATCGGAACCGAGATTTTATTTAGGTTACGGTTCTCGGTATATGTGGAACCAACCCGTTGACACCCTGAATACAGATGGGCATTGAAAATTTAAACGAAGGGGTATTGATATTTTGATGATTTTGTGCACATTCAACTGTTGATACTCTACAGAGAGCTATAAGAAAAAAGAGTAACAAAGGATCCGCCCTTTATTTTTTATGTCCCAAGGCCATCAAGGAAAGTTAATTGTCTGGAATTCTATTGATCTCTATATTAAATCTTGCCGAGATTAGAAGATGTCTTTATTCATTCTAAGAATCAAAACAATGATGATCAATAGAAGGAAAACGTGAAGATCAACATATCTGATTAATAAATCAAGAAAGTAAGAAATTTATAAGAACAACAAATGCAATAATCGTCCTTGGAGATAAATACATATGATACATGACGAAGCACGCACACACACACACACACACAAAAAATCACCCACATATTCTTCTAATAAAATCAAAATGATATTTAACCAATCATGTATCTAAAAAGTGAAAATTGGTGGATTTTCACACAATTCTCCAATATGTGTCAACACACACTCACATACTAATGAGACTACTCTGCTCTCGATGGGGACAAAATTGGGATCAACAGAAAAATTCATTTTGCATATGAGAGCCATAAAAATTGACCAAAGCTCCAAAATCACTTCCTATAATCTTGGTTAAAATGTGAGGTTTACAACGATCTGATTTATTAGTTTTCTCCATTGACCGAGGATTACCGAAAGTCACATAATATTTTCTTAGGACAAAAAACATACATATATCATGTGTACTAAAACTATGAAGAAAGACTCATGAGAGACATGATCCTGACCTTTTAAACACGAAATTTGATGTTTGAGATTTATATGTACCCGGACAATACATATCTCAAAAATACTTGTCTCACCGATAAATATCAACTATTGGATTTTGTGTTTAAACAATTGGGATTATGTGTTTTTCTACAAGTCATTTTTCATGAGTCACGGGATCTTGGCCATCCAAAATAACTCTATATATCATGTTATTTTTACTAAAATTTTAGGTTGCACCTTGAAACAACTGCTTACCTGCTTAAGTAGGGATTGAGTCTTGCATAGTTCATGGGCGGATAGATTGTCCCCAAAAAACTGATTGACATGAACTTAATCTTGGATTTTGTAAGTTCTTATTGATGTAGTGTAAACTCGTACTTATATTTTGTATTCATACGTGGATTGTATTTGCTTTCTCTATCTCCTTTATTTTTATTTTGTTTATCGCACACTATCATTAATATATTTGGGTGTTCTCGAAATTGAATTATTCAATATTTTGAGTATTCGATTTTGATAGTAGGTTAATTGACCTGATTTTTTCTTGCAATAGTTTTGATATTTCATTATTTCTGTTGAATTTTATCATGTTTCATGCACACACACTTTTTTTATTACAGTAAATTACCAAAAAGGAGCACGAAAACTGAAAATTTTCCAAAATGGTTCACTATTCAAATTAGTTCCAAAAACTATAATTTATCATTTTTGAAAATAAGTTTTTTTTTTATACCAAAATGGTAAAAATAAAATGAACAATACTTTTTACATTTTTCTTGCCAAAAATATCATTTCTTTTTCTTCTACCTTTTTACTATTTTCACCATTCACATTTATCAAAACCAACTATATTATATGCTATTGGATGATAAAAAGACCATTTTAAATCTGTTATCATTTTTACCTTCAAATTTTTTTAATTTCAATATAAAGTTAAAAAAGGGTATTTTGAGTACAAAAATTGTGAAAATTACAGTTCATTTTATTTCGTTTTGGAAAAAAACATAATTATGAAAATGACAAATTATCATTTTGAGAATTAATTTGAATAATGCACCATTTTGGTAATTAATCAATTTTCAATACATGTTTTAGTAATTAACCTTTAGATTATTGCCCTCTACATACTCATGGTATCAAGTTGTCGGTTGATACTAAAAAGAAATTAACACTTTTTTTATTCTCCAACTTCAATATGTCAACATAAGTAGTTTGGGAATCCAAAATTTGGTGTTCCAAACTTTTTAAATCTTGTTTGTCAGCTTCAAGGGACCCATTTAGATACACCTCACTTATACGATTATTCACATTGAAATTGATTCGACAACCACTCTTGTCAACACATTTTAAAATAAAATATATTTCAATCTAAGGTTAAAAAAATGCCCAAGAATATATTTATTTTCTTCAAATAATAAAAAACACATAATAAGTTAAGAATATTGATTTTCTAATTAGAAAGTCTTCACTCGGTCGATACTCGATTGATGTGGCATGAACACAGAACCACATATAGATATATTTTATCGAGATACACAATTGAACATTTTCATAAAAATGTGCATTTCTGTATCCCGATGAAAGAATCTATGATTTTGTGTCCATGCCACGTCAGTCAAGTACCGCTGAGTGAAGACTTTCTAATTAGAAAATCAACATTTTAAGTTTAATGTTAAAATTACTATTGTTCAAAAATTAACCTTAGAAATAGATTAGGTCTAGGCTTGGCTTTGAAAATTGGTGTGTACAAATATGTCATAATAAAAGTTGATCAAAGTACTGTATTGATGTAAAAAATGATACCTCTTATTCGACTTCCTTAATTGTAAAGTTGATCAAGTAGGCTTTGATCGCATTTGCTCTACCTATACCTACACTCACACTCCATGACCACCTTCATGTGACCATATTATCTATCATTTCATGTAGCACGAAGTCGAAATGCCTATTCAAGACAAATTTTCACATAGATTTATCAAGTGAAGCTTTGTGGTTCATTTGTAAAACGATGATAAGATTCACAAATGATTTCCCTACAAAAATGTTGTGATTTGTGGAGTATGATAATATTGGTCGATAAGAAAGTATTGTAAATTAAGCCACGCCTTCACGCTGGTCGAGCTCACGATAAGTTCACTGGGGGGTTAGAGGAGGGTCAATCCCCCCTCAAACTCCATGACCACCTTCATGTGACCATATTATCCATTATTTCATGTAGCACGAAGTCGAAATGCCTATTCAAGACAAATTTTCACATAGATTTATCAAGTGAAGCTTTGTGGTTCATTTGTAAAACGATGATAAGATTCACAAATGATTTCCCTACAAAAATGTTGTGATTTGTGGAGTATGATAATATTGGTTGATAAGAAAGTATTGTAAATTAAGCCACGCCTTCACGCTGGTCGAGCTCACGATAAGTTCACTGGGGGGTTTGAGGGGGGTCAATCCCCCCCCTCCTCCCCCCAAAAGAAATGTTCCCAAATGTATTTTTCATAATTTTACTAATATTATGTAAAACCCTGATTAGATTTCCTGAGGTATTTATATTTTTCACTAACTGTAATTGTGAGTTTAGTGGAATCGGTGTGATCCATGAACGTATCTCACTCTAAAGGGAGTCACATAAAATCTCTTTTCTTTATGTGATTGCATCTAGTGTTTAATTTTTTTTAATTCATTTTCTTATTTTGATTGCACCTATTTTATTAACAAGAAGTTATAATTTACTATTTGTTTAATTGTTTGTTTTCAAAAAATTAAAATTGAAAAAAAAAAATTATGTTCTACAAAATTGTAGTCAAAATGAAAAATTATTTATTTCAATATCATTTGTCCCCAAAATCTATAACATTACAGTCATTTTCAAAATAAAAAATAAAAAATAGTAGATTTTTTTTTTCTAGAGAATCTTAACTCTCTTAAGTGTTACTTCATCCTTGCATATTAATTTAATAATCTAGGTTACCTTTTATAATGGATTAAAAAGCAAGATTCTCAATCTAACTTTTTATCTATGTGAGACTGAGTTTAGACCACTATTTTATTACACTGCATTAAATTGGCTGGTCAACACCGTATGTGCATTTGCGAATCAACAAAAATATCAATTTGCTATGTTACATCACATCATATTTTATACTAAGTCTAAGAAACCTCCATCACAAATACCTCTCCCACAATTTATCAAACCAAATACTAACATGTGGCAACACAACTTGTCCTTTCACTAAAAAAAAGAGTGGTGAAAATCTGATTACCACACGTGGCATACTCAATAGATTACCTGACATGACAAGTTCGAGAATCGTAGATCTGTGTTGCTCTAAATACATGATACTCTTGAGATACATTTTTTTTATGAGAAAGTGCAACCGTGTATCTCGAGGAGTACATATCTATGATTTTCGAACTTGTCACGTTAGGGTAGTCAATTGAGTTTGCTATTTGAAGTAGTCAGATTATCACGATTCAAAAATAAAACAAAAACAGATTGGCATCTCATAATTTTTTGGGACATTACTAAAAATAAGGTTAATTTTCAATTAATTACTTAATAATAAAAATTAAAAATTAATTTTTTTTTTTTACCCTTTTCAACTTACTTTAATTATAAAAAATGGCTATGATATTATGAAAAAAAAACTTTCCTTACTAAATTAGTAAGATTTGAAATCTTACTAAGAGTTGTTGAATTGAAATGGAGTACCAAATTAACAATTCAACACCACACCCTTCTAAATTCGTGGAAAAACTCATCGAAAAATAAAAAAATTGGGCTTGGGCCAAGGTTTTGAAAATGGACAACTACTAAAATCCCAAATTTAAAATTAAATTTAACGGTAAAAAATAACCTTTTAAATTTTTTCTTCTGAGTTCATAGATTTTTTGTCATCTAGATCCACGTGGCATCATATCATGTTTTTGTATGCCACAAGGTGAACTAATTGACCCTTAGTAAGATTTGAAATCATATCAAGTTATTTAATCTAGTCTTACCCCTTTTAGTACCCAAAGCCTAAAATGTTGGGCAGTGGATAGTTCAACGCGTTAAATCATTTTTAGTAATTTCTTTAAAATTATTGTTTTTAATAATTGATTAAAATATCAATCAATCTTTACTAACTTTCTCTTTTTTCCCATGAAAAAAAATCCATGGGTGCTGGGTAGGGATATAGAATAGAGTTCAAGTACTTAAATAAAATGTTGGTAATTTCTATATGCCCATATGGTTTTGGTTTTTATTCGAGATATTGTGAAGTTTTTCAAGCTAATGACATACCCGTTGACCAAGGTTTTTTGTGTGGAACAAATAAAAAATGATTAAAATACCTTAATATTTAATCCCTTACCCAAAATCCTATTTTGTAAATATCTTGTATTTTGTTGAGAGTATGCTGAGCAGCACTAGTATAGGGAGTAGCTCCCCTCGACAAAAAATATTTAGGGTTACAAAAATGGTAATTATGTAATATTTTCTTAAAGGTTTTTTATGTTTGATGATTTCTATTTTGGGGGAAATAGACATCCTTTCTCTACTCCCAATTTTTTAATTAGAGATCGCTAGGAATGTAAAACTTGAAAGAAAATAATGATTGTTTTTTATATGATCTGTAGGCGTAAGCACACTATCAAAACACATAAATATTTGCATTTTATATGCAATTTTTATTTTCTTTGCTGCTTGTTTTTCACAAAACCCTTGATTTTTTAATCTCGTAACTCATCATTTTCAGATAAGGCCACTCCTTTAATATCTCATGTATTGTTGAGATTTCGAGTAATAAATCAACTAGAAATTTTTTTTTAAAGATATACTCCAAAAATATCATAAATCAAAGGTTTGATATTATAATTTTTGAAATGCCGAGTGAATCATAAAATTTACAAATGATGACTTTTGAGGAGGAGAAAAAACCAATAGCCATAAGTAAGAGTTCAAGGGTATATTATTTATTTTAATTGTTCGAAAAACCTAAATGAAAATGAGTGCATCATTATTTTGTAAATTTAAGGTTTGTATAATTGGAGGGAATTCATTTTTCCCTTGAAAAATGGTCATGGGAAAAGTACTTCCTTCAAAAGAAAGTATGCACTATTATCATTATTATTATGTGTGTGTGCGTGCGCACGCGTAGTGGGAGGAGAGGTGGGGTTGGAAAACATTTCCCCACCAAGGGAGAAAAATCACCTTGATTGGAAAAAATGAGTAATCACATTTCGTATATTTTCTACATGTAATCCGTATAAATGCATAGAATATTTCAAAGATATGTTAAAACATGAATGACAAGAAACCAATTAATGATAGGCATAGTGATTAGGGCCTCTCTTGAAAAAAGGAGAGGTATTGTATTCAAGCCCCCTCGTTGACAACCCACACGAATTTATCTTAACTACTAAGTATGCAAAGTTTGTGGGGGTATTGCATGTACTCCCTTCCCTCGCGTCGACAGTTGTCACGCCCTTACTAGTCGGGCCTATGGATTTGGATGCCCCCACAATAATATTAATATATATATACACACACAAAGGACAAAATAAAATTACTCAAAAATTTTCTAAATGTATGTAGGACTCATTACATAATCCTTGATATAAAATACGAAATCCACCAATTTTGTAATTTAATGATCAAATCATATGTTTATCCAAGAATCATTTTTCACAATTTAGTTAATCCCAACCTATAGAAAATGATTCGAGTTCACTGATCATGAAAAAAAAATACATGCCAGAATATTTTAAGAGTGAAATCATGTGTTTCTCCATGACCTATTTTGAATGTTACCACACCTTAACCTAATAAAGAAAGGGTAAAGATTTGGTGATTCATGAAAAAACACATGACCAATCATCATCCGAACATAAAACCCAACAATTAGAATCTATCCTCAAGAATAATTATCATATCCATAAGATATTTATTCTCAAAATTTTGTATAAATTCGACGATTTGATTTCCTATCTAGGATTTTTTTTTCCCATGAATTATGAATGATTTAGCCCATAATTTAAAAAAAAGAAAAAAAAAAAAAAAGGTGGGGGGAGCCATGCCTCTTCAATATTAACGGAAAGGTTTAAAGGGGAGCCAAATTAGTGGGGGACAAAAGAAATTATTCCACGTGGCAGATATCTGGGTAGCAATAAGGATGACAGATACGTATGAGCAACACTTAATATTTCCAGAAAGTATATTGGGGAGTGTCCCTATTAGAATTTCCAAGGCTTTGAAAAGGTGCTCTAACGGATGTACGGTCTATGATGCGGACCACACTTGCCTCGTTGGCTGATCCCTTAATTGACTAATAGTCAACCGACACGCCTCGAAGATGCCGTTAAAGATCAGCATCATATGGGTCCCACCACACCCATCAGTCTTCTCTTTCCAAAAGCAATTTATCGTGATAAAGTAAGTGAATCCATTTTTATAAAATAGTGGGACCCACTATTTTTCAAAGCTTCGTGACGACGCTATGTTTAAAGTTAAACGGATCCCTAACGATTCGTTCAGTCCTCCCGCTGATTGCGCTTCGCCATCAGACGTTTTCCGTAACCCTTGTTAACAGAGATCTAACGGTTAATACTTTTCAGATAAAAAATATGAGATTCTGAAATCGACGTGGATTTGAGGTGAAAGGAAGAAATATTGTCTGTATATAAAGTATAAAGTATAAAAGTTTTTCTTCTAAGCCAAGAAATGATAAAGTAGAATATATAAATAAAGATCATGATCAAATTCAACGGCTCAAACACGATTTGTGGTGTAATTGAATGATTGAATCTTGTCCGTCGAAAATTTTCTTGGTAGGGAAGGTATCATAAAGGAAACAGTGATTTAGACACGTCCATCCATGTTTAGGTGAATATTAGATATGCCCTTTCAAACTACTAACTTAGCCCCTTGACCTCAACCTACTCTAAAATACTTACGAAAATGATCCAAATGTCCTCATCATTGATTGAGGGAAGGGTGAAAAGAATTCACGTCGGGAAGTGAAATAGAATATGAAACCGTAAGCTCCCAAGTAGTGAGAGGAGACAAGGGCTCTGATCATGTGTCTCTTGAAGAATGAGTCGACGACTCATAGGCATTGGCTTGGTTAAGAGAACCCATCAGAGCCAAATGTTATCCCCACTTGGATCAAGACATAACGTTTACCAAAGTTTATTGTGATTTTTTTGTTTAAATAACAATTAAGGTGAAGCAGGGTCTTCCATTAAGAAGACCGCCTAGCCATGAAACTTAGCCAGGAGATGTTTTTTTATTTGCATTCACGCCTTTTGGAATTCAATAGATCTTGTTTAGCAGAAAGGCAGATATTCTTTGATCATTATCAGACAGTCACTTATTCACAAATCTTGTGTGGGGCTAATAGTTTTCATTTCCCATCTCATGGAAAATCGAGCCTCTAGTGAATTACAGACAGAGTTCGAAAAGATCAAATCTTTGATGATTCCATCATACATGATTGAGTTGCTCTTGCCAAAGTTGCAAGGCAGGATCATATAGTCATAAATATTACCCTGATTTTCCCCTTAAGATTATTTCTCCTCCATCCATTAAATCTCAAGAATAAGATAGGACTTTTGGAAGTCAAGTCTCATCTTGATTTTTTTGCATTGCCTACAAATCAATTTGTCATCTAGCCCATGTGCAACTTTTTTAACTTTGATTTTCAACCAAATATTAACATGGCATGATTAATTCAAAATCGACCCAATAATCATCAAACCAGATTTATCCCTTATCGCAATTTGAAACTTGGTCCATTCTAATACAATAATACCAAGCTTTGGATGATTCAATCCATTGAAGGCCCTAGTTGACATATTACAATGCAACTTCAAGGTTGTGAATTCAAGTCCAACTTATCCACTGAAAAAAGAGAGAGAGGAAATTGTCATTAATGTGATTGGAGATTTGTAGTTGTTTGATTGTCCTATATTGTAAAGTTTTGTGTACATTGTGAGCCTTTAAAAATCTTGGATAACTCTAACTTGTCATACAATTAATTACATAGTTAAATGAAAAATAAAATAAAAAAACTACAAATAATCTTGCATGATTCATTATTAGCATCAAATATATATAACTTTTATTATGGAATTGAATAAATAAATAATAACCCTAATCCCCCTAACTCCTTACTTGACTCATGATTTTCTAATTGATCTTCCTATTGGAATCTTCTTTGAACTCTAAATATAATATCAAAAAAGTTTGTACTATCCAACTCCAATATTCTTGGGTATTCAAGCCCACTCAAACCCCAAAGCCTTTTTTTTTTTTTTTTTTTAATATTTGAAGTCGTCTTAAAACATCTATTGAAAACTTGTAATGCTTCAAAAACTAGTAGAATTATTAGTTAATTCATCTTTATTATTTTATTGTAAATAAGGGTCATCTTCGTGGTCAGATGCACAAAAATCATTAAAAGCATGTTCTTTGTTCGCTGTATAATTTTCGACTACGAAAAATCCCTTTATCATTAACTTGGAGGAGTTACTATTCAAATTTTGGAATGGGTGTGAATGAGTACCTGAGAAATGGTCTTTTGGAAAATTGATTTTTTTGTAAGATTGTAAAGACTATCTTCAATAGATAATAGTTGTGGTGTACCTAGAGTCTAGGTAAGGAGGTATAGTTATTAGGGATCCTACTCTCTTTACTTTAAAATGATTACTATTTTTTTCTTTACCATTTTTTTAAAGATATAGAAAAAAACTAAAATAAGTGAACATGAAAGTATCACATTAATGAGTATTTTGAATGCCTTGAAAATTAATGATTGGGTGAAAGCATGCACATGTGATTGAAATGATATCCTCATTTCATCAAGAGACGTTATTGGTGTGGAACATCAATGACTATCCTATAAAGGACATTCCAAGCATGTCCATATCGTGGGATTGTATGCATGAAATATCATGAAATGTTGGCCTAAGTTTTTTAGGCTCATTATATTGATGAAACTCCCTTTTTACCATGGCCTTAAAATGTATATATAAGATGGTTAGAATCCTTGGGGTTCATCCCATAGAAGAGTACTCCTTTATCATCATCGTTACGAATAATGAATTTATGTGCAAAGCGTGTAGTATGACGCATGATATGATGACAAGGGTAAGAAATATTTTAAGCCCTACTAGTTTGGTCAAACCACCTTAGATAATCCATGCATAATGTTGAAGTTCAACCTATAATGACGAGAAGGGATATTTCATCACATTCTAAGGTTTATTTGAAAAGAAAAACAAATAGTAAGGGTGTAATAGATAGATAGGGGGAATACAAAAAAGTAATTAAAGAAAACATATCCTAACCTAGCTTGGATGCTTGAATTTCTTTCATTTTTATGCTATTTTCCTTTTTCGAAGTATTTGATAGATTTTTTTGAGAAGAGAAATTGTGTTAGAGAGTTGGCATGAAGTGATGGGATTTTTAGGGGTCTTGACATAAATTTGAGGCAAGAAAAAATTGTGTCCCCAATCATGGGATAAGTTTTCTTTTATAGAGCTTAAGAGCATTTCTTTTATGTTAGAAAAGTTCAACCCTAAAATTAATGAAAAAAAAAAGAGAGGATTTGCATGAGAATTCCTTTAATTTCCAATCTTAATGAGGGGAAATGTGTGAATTTATCTTGATCATCTTAAGCCATGTCACTTGGCCAAGTCTATGTGTATTATGCCATGTGGTAACATCTAGATGGTGGAGGAAAAAACAAGTGACACGTGAAAAATAATTTTTGAGAGAACTAATAAGGGACAAACATGTGGAAAGGTAGAGTGATAGATGAAAAATGATTTTAGGAGGACAAATTAAGGGGGAACATGTGAAAATGTGGAGTGGTAGGTGAAAAATGGTTCTATGCAAAAAATGAGGGGAAACATGTGAAAAAGTGAGCTTTGATTTTCTATAAATATCTCAAAAACTATGGACAAATACATATTTTCAAAATGCTTTTAGAGAGTGACAATTGGCAAAGGGATTAAGTACATGTACTTTGGTGTTTTTTACCTTTTGAAGGTAAAATTACCCATTTCCATGTATCTTAATATATTTACAAGAGACCAAGGTGTTTTTTCTGTCTTTCCACTCAAGAAGGGGTATTAAGGGGTTTTTTTATTTATCGAATAGTTGATATACCAATGAAATTCCAATAATGTTCTACCAATTAAATATTTTTTTGATTATTGGAACTTATGAAACAGTGCCAAGTAGCATGATTTTTGTCCAAAACAAATCAAGAATTAAGACAAAAACATCAAATCCAAAATCAATAGACAAATGGGGATAAAATCACGCCAAAAACCCATTTAAGGATTTTGATCTGATATATTAAATGGGACCCATTTTGATTCAGTAAATGGTACTTAATCTGATTTAAATCAAATTTCATAGAATTTGGTAGGAATTGGTCCCCCCAAAACCACTTGTTACCCCAAACTTGAGTTTGTTACACTCTAGACAATTGATTCTTTTCTATTCATTTTTACTTATCTAATCAAAATATCTTAGGATTAAGTTACCTTAGCCTTTGGTATATGAAATTCCCAAAATACCCAAGGATATGGAGTGTAAAATTACTCTTTTGCCTTCATCTTTATTAAAATGATTTTGCACATTCAAATGTTATCGAGATAATTCAATTAAAAAATATAGAATATGACTTTTATATCTTTAGGCTAATTTGAAAAGTTGATTTGAATGAACATTTGTACCCTCACATCATTTCTAAATGGTTTGTTAGTAGTAAATTACCACATAGCCCTTAGTTTGTTAAGGCGCGTGGGGTGGAAAATTATCACAAAGATTTTTTTAATTTTTTTTAGGGTAAGGTATTATTTTAACCTTTGATGATCAATATTGGTAAGAGACATCAAGACTCGATTGATCAAGGGTAAATGAAACTCACTCTTATGATATTTTTGCATATAAGCTCTATTTTGAGATTTTGTACCATTATACCCAAGAGCTCCTAAGAAATCTATTGATAAAAGGGCAACTTAAGTCTTCAATCACCAAATTATTAGCCTAGAAACTCAGCCTAAATTCAACTTCACCTCATCATTTTCTAACCTATTTACCTCTTCCATTATTAACGACCAAGATGAACTCAAATCTTATAGACAACCAAGGTAGGAGTAAAATAATTTATATATTTTTTTTATAGGGATTTATCTTTCTAACTATGTTATTTTTCTTTTGTAACTTGGAAGCTTTATGTCCAAACTACTCCTCAACTCTATCCAAATCAATTAGTCAAGTCTTATTTGGGTAGGACGTATAAGATCTGAACAATGGATCCAAAAGAATAATGAGGAAAAGGATAACTTAGATCTAGAACCCAGGTTTCATCAAAATCATGCATGAATAATAGCAAGATAATTGTAGATACGTGGACTTCGAAACTTTTTGGGAGATTTAAATTCATCAACGTGAATTTAGGAATCACCACCAATTAAAGAGTTTAGTTGTGAATGGACACCATAAAAAAAATTTAAAATTTTATTTTTCTTGACTAGAGTGATTACATATTCAAAGGATAAAAGGGAAAAATTTACCCAGAGAACTAACATAAGGAAGTTCAGTTGAGGGACAAGGAATACGTTAGTCACATTGTTCCTCCTATCCAAAGATGATTACCGTTAATGGCCAATGGTGAAATAAGAAACTTACCTTTTGGGTTTTAAAAGTATATAGAGAGAATTTAGGGACAATCGACTATAATCTAGTTTTAGAACATGAAAAAACTAAACCAATAGCAAGTTAAAAACAGAAAAAATGTACTTATTAAAAAAATTTATGAGCTTGGGACTTTGGTTGGAATCCACATCGATTCCACCATTTTGATACCCAAAAGCTCTTTTCAAAACTAATGTGCTCGCTTGGGGAGTACATTTTTGTTAGTTTAACCTTTAGGAGGTGTTCATAAGTTGGACACCACCATAGAAAGACTATGAACCTTTATGCATGATTTGTATCCTCTTTGGGACTATTTTTGTCGGTTTAGAGAGTTAGGTAAGGATTTAAAAAGATCACCACTTTGACTCTTAGGCCCTGTTCTTTTGAGCTTTTGAAGCTTTTTTTTTTTTTTTTTTGGTTTTAAGCTAATAAAGCTAGATAAATGATGCTCGTTTAGGCTTTTTTGGCTCCTGTGGATTTCAATTGAAGTCCAAAAGTAGCTTTTAAAATAAGTGTAGTTACCAAAATACCATTCATCTTTAATCAAATTTTCAACTAAACTTAACCTTTAAAAATGAAATAAGATCACTAAAATACTCTTCATCTTTACCAAAATACCCTTTATCTTTCAAAATACGTTTAATTTTTACCAAAATACCCTTCATCTTTAATCAAATTTTCAACCAAACTTAACCTTTAAAAACAAAAGAAAATTATCAAAATACTCTTGCATCTTCTAAAATACCCTTCATCTTTAATCAAATTTCCAACCAAATTTAATCTTAAAAAATAAAAGAGAATTACTAAAATACCTTTTATATTTATCAATTACCAAAATACCCATCACCTTTATTAATTGTCAAAATACCCTTCATCTTTAATCAAATTTCTAACCAAACTTAACCTTAAAAAATAAAAAAATTTATCAAAATACCCTTCATCTTTATCAATATATCATTCATCTTTAATCAAATTTTCAACCAAATTTAACCGTAAAAAATAAAAAAAAATTACAAAAATACCATTCATTTTTACTACCAAGACCAAAAATAATTCATCATCACTATTTTATTACAAAAACACCCTTCGTTTTTATGTGAATATTGGATTGTGTGTTATGCATTATTTTCTTTGTTATATGTTCATTTTTAAAAGGAGATGCCGTCGAAATTTCGATAGAATTATAAAATTTATAAATTTATTTAAATTGAAAATAATTATTTTTATAAATCTTTAATATATATATATATATTTAGTGTAATTATATATTTATTAAGGTATTCTACTCATTTTTAGTGCATTTTGGGTGTGTTATCAACATTATGGGTATTTTGGTCATTTTATCAGAATTCAGCAATAAAAAATTATCAAACGAACATCAATTTTTGACTTATTTATTTTTGTAACGAACAAGTTTCTACTGAATGTGACTTTTCAGGCTCTATACTTCTGTTTCTTCCAGAAACCAACTTCTAGAGTTGGAGCTAGCTTCTATAAAGAATAAATCCTTAACCTCTTTGAAAATAAAAAGGGTGGTGTGGGCATGAAAGTATATGCATGAATGAGTGTATAAAGATAAAATAACCTCGAAGAGGTATTATTCTCTAACTCTTAAGACATTAAAAATAAAAAGAAAAGATTACAACTATAAATTTAAATTTTATAGAAAATAAAATAAACTAGACAAAACTTATTAACTAAAATGCTTTCAAGGAGCTTTTTGAGGACTTATTTGAAGAGATTATCTCACAAGAAGGGATTACTCTCTATCTCTTAGCCTCAAACTAAAAGATCTACTAATCTACGTTACTTAAAAATAAAATAGCATGAAAGTAAATATACTTAAATATATAAGTGAGGAGTAAGATGGGGATTACATAATGAAATTGAAAAGTATAAACCTTCTTCACCACCTTGGTTTCTTTTTCTTTCCTTAGGCTTCTTGGGAGAATGAGATGAGATTTGGATAGAGTTTTGGTAAATTAAAGGACTTTGAGGAGAGAATTTGACATAATTTTCGATCACTTGAGCTCTTTATTTTTTGCATTGAAAGGTATCTTGTTTATAGACTTTTGGGAGATTCTTATAGATAGTTTGGTCATAAAACCTAAGGTTCCCATAATTCGCAGGGAAATCTTATAAAATAATTATATTTACCTCTCATCAACTTAGCCTTGATGATTATCCACTCATCCATGGGTTTAACCAATCAAGATGATCAAAAGATAGATGAGTAAAAATCTAATAACTTCTAGAGAAGTCTTTGAAAGGGTAGAGTGTTGATACTCTGACAATCACATACATTTCATCATTTATACCTATTCAAATCTAATTCATTCTTCAACCAACAAATAAATAATGCGGCTAAATATATTTTTCCTTGGTGGAGGAGTCTCCAACATCCCCTAGAGTCCAACTCTTTAATTCTTGAAGGATCTTCCCTTTTTTGGGTGTTGGATATTCCCCTCCTAATATGGTTTAGATTCATCAATTGTGGATTGCCATGTAGGCTATACACTTTCCTTTAGTAGTAGGATTTTATCGTCATCCACCTCTAATTGATTTAAGGTCTTGATGAATGGTAACTTGATGGATCAAAGGCTGGATTTGCTTCCTTGATGAAGTAGTGGTTGAAGTTACATCAAACTACTTCTTAATAAATGCTATAATTTATTATCATACTTAGATATTTATAAATAATAAAATTACGAAAAGCATAAAAAGAGTTTTAGATGTAATTTTCAAAGTTGTCACAAGTGCATATGAAATTACAAGTTGGATAATATTAGTTGAATAAGGTTTTGCTCATGTGGTGGGATTTCAAATTGAGTGACATTGCGCAAAATGGTTGTTGTTGCGCCAAAGGGAGGACTTGAAAACTATTTTGGTGGAAGGTTTTGTGATAACTTCTTTTGACCGCTTCTATTGTTAGGAGTAAATATTTGTAAACTAGGTTTGGATCCAAACTCGAGAGTTGATGTTTTTCGATTCTCTTAACATTTCATTTTTGGTAAAAGAGATTGCATATCATGAATTGTAACTTGATTGGTTAATCGGTTAATTCATTTTTGCTAATCAGAGAATACACATGTTCGGCATGTTTGGTGACAAGACTTTATTTCATTGGTAATTGTCTTTGTTTTGCCATGTAATGCCAAGCATCTCTTGGGTTGAGGTTATCTCCAAATTTGCCATGTTATCTCCACATTTGCAGATAAACATGGCAATTTGAATGCTTTATTATACATGCAACAAAACACATTTGAAAGATTCAAATAGAATTTTCTTTAATGGTTTAACATTTATAATACAAAAATATGAATTTAAAAATAACTTTTTAAAAATTATTATTATTTTCTTGTTGTTAAAAAGTTGTCAATTTTATGTTGAAAAATATTGAAATAACATTGAAATTGACATTATTTCATACATTGCTAACGTGGATGTATGTATAGAATCATAGATGCTTTTCATTGAGATATGAGTGAGAAACATCTATGGTCTTATGCACACCAATGTGTGAAACGATGTCAATTTTAATGTTACTCCAGCACAACTCTTTTACTTTAGATTAGGCTTGTTTAAATACCAATTTGAGATGAAGCCCCTAATCTCAAGTTGAAAAATGTTGAAGAAACATTAAAATGTACATTGATTCTCACGTTGTTGATGTGGATGCATTTACAAAATCATAAATATTTTTCATCGAGATATGAGTGAAGAGGAGTGACACATTCACCTTTTACAACAAACTAAATATGAATTAATATTTGTACATTAAAAAATTTAAAATCTCAATTTTTATTTTAGTGGTGGAAGAACACAAGAGAAGGCAAAGGAATTAATTTTGATTTTTTTTTTTTTAAAGCCTTAACCAAAGGGTTTTGAAGAAAAATGTACAAGAGGATCATTTCGAAGCAAGGGATGGAATGGTAATTTTACCTTTACAGCCAATCAAACTTTTCTCAAAAGAAGATAGAACATGGAAACTTCCACAAAACATGTTTTAATTAAAACCAATAATTAACAAAATTGAAGCTTTAACTTGCTAAAGAAGAAAGAGAACGAAGCGTACCTCCGCATGTTTTCTTGTTATCGAGATCGTCCGTGTCCACTTGTGATAGACACGTCATCTACTAAATGACACGCCACCATGTGACTAAGATTTTTAAGCCACGTAGGAGAGAGAGAAACAAGAGAGAGGGATTTGTCGTTTTCAGAGGTGTCTTCCATTTAAAGACCTGTGTGAGAGCCTGAGGAGAGAAGGAGTCACAGTTTTGGGGAATCGAAAGAAACCAGACTCGGATCTCTTTAAACTTACAGAAAGCGGCGTTGCAGATCAAAAGCGGTATTCTAAAGCGGTTTTGAGGTAAAAATGGTGGTATTTGGTTCTAGATTGATTGAGTTCAAGCTGAGAAGCGGTTTTCTATGATCTGATGTGGTTTTTTTTTGCTTGTATCTCTCTATTTTTGATCTAGTTCTCAGTCGATCTGCAATGATCTATGTTTTTAGAGTAATTGTTTCATTTATTCTGTTTTCAGATTTTAGATTTTTTTCTTCGATTTTTGCATTTCCGAGCCTTAATTTCCGCACTTCATTTTGTTTATTATTATTTTTTTCGGATGTTTGCTTCGGATCATGAGTTTCTTCTTAGAAGTCAGTGGTTAGGGTCTGCAGAGTTGTTACAACTTTGTTTAATTAGGGTTTTCGATTTTAACCTTATGCTATGTTCAATGCTAGTTCTGTAAAGGGAGATTGGATGTTTTAGGGTTAGGATTTTAGAGAGCTTCTCGCTTTTAAGTTTTATTCATGTTCCGACGGTTTACGATCTAGTTTTTCTTGGTTTTTATAGCATCTGATGTTCTTCTCAAGTAACATTTAGGGCTTTTTGAAATTTGAGACTGTTGCTAGGGTTTTATTTCATTGATGAGTAGTTTCAGTGTCCTGATTTGGGAGTTTTCTTTGTACGTTTCTTTTTGTTGGTAGTATGTTACAGTAAGCGTTGAAAAGTTTGAGAGAATGTTTTAAAATCTGTAGAAACCGGGATGACTCGGAGTCATCTCGATTTCTGAGGCATCAGAGCGAGAGATCCTCTGAGAGTCGCCCATCTCCTTTGACTAATCTGATATCTGAGTTCATCTCGGCTGAGATTTCAAAAGCTCGATCAATTTTTGAAACTTAGCTGAGTCTATTGGTTTTGGTGTTTTTCAAAAAAAAATAAATGCAAATGCAATTGATTTTTTAGAATTCAAATGCTGGTTATCTTTATAAAATGAGATTTTGTGACTGAGCAGCTTTTATTTAATTTCCAGTTTTTACTGGAAAAATATTATCTAAATATTTTACTCTTTATATATATATAAAATACATTTAAATCGAGCTGGAATGGTTTGACTCATCAACTCGATCTGGATGGTACCCTTTACAAGATGAGAAACTGAGTTTGAAAACCATGTTTTAAGGTTCCAGGGACCTTTTTTTGTTTTTATTTTTTAATATTATATTATATTTATAGTTAATTTTGTTGCTGTTTCTGGCAGTTATAATCATGGTGAGAAAGAAGAGAACTGAAGTTCCTGGTAGTAGTGGTGCTGTTGAGAGCTCTGAATCTCAACAAAGCAGTAGTGGTGGTGGTCGTGGTGGTGCCCAGCGTCCAACAGCACAACAACAAGGAGTCGGAGGAGGCTATCAAGGTGGAAGAGGGTTGGGCCCACAGTCTCCACAAGGAGGTCGTGGAGGACAGGGACGTGGCGGACCACGTGGTGGGATGCCACCTCAGCAGCAATACAGTGCTCCTCCTCCCTCCGAATATCAACCACGGGGAATGCCACCTCAGCAATATGGCAGTTATGCTCCGGAATTTGGTGGGAGGCGTCGTGGTGGCGGCGGTGGTTATGGTGGTGGTGGTCCGTCCAGGCCACCTTATCCCGAGCTGCACCAAGCAACCCCGGTTCAATATGAAGCCACATTGACTCCCGCGGAAACATCCTCCCAAGCTAGTTCTTCGTCTAAGCCACCCGAACCCAGCCCTTCAACAGTGACACAACAGTTTCAGCAGCTTTCCGTCCAGTCAGAAGAGGTTTCAAGCCAGGCCATCCAGCCCATCGCTCCATCAAGTAAATCTATGAGATTCCCTCTTCGCCCTGGAAAGGGTAGTACTGGAATCAGATGTGTGGTTAAGGCAAACCACTTCTTCGCTGAACTACCAGATAAAGATCTGCACCAGTATGATGTGAGTTATCCTGTTTTGACTCTCTTTTATTGGCACAGTGACAAAATTCTGTAATATTTTAAAATCACGATTTTAATAGTTATCGATAAATCATATGATGTTTTTTTTAAAAAAATCGCGAATAATGATTTAATCAACAATTTAAAAAAATCTCTGATTTTTATTTATATTTTTAGCCCTTTTTAAGTGTTATTGACCATTTAATATATGAAATACAAACACATACATACACACACACACACGCTCATATATATATATATATGTATACACATTTTTTTTACTTCAAAAAAAATTTTATTTTTTAATTTATCTAATATTTTCCCGAATTTTTCCATCTTTTACCGATTTTTTCCAAACCTTTCTCTTACCAAATTATTCCCAAACCCCGACCTATTCACTATGTTTATTGATTATCTTCTGAGTTGTTTATTGATAACTGGATTTGCCAGGTTTCTATTACACCTGAAGGTACTTCACGGGGTGTGAATCGAGCGGTAATGGGTCAGCTGGTGAAATTGTATAGAGAATCGCATCTTGGAAAGCGGCTTCCCGCTTATGATGGTCGTAAGAGTCTCTATACTGCCGGACCACTGCCTTTTAGTTCAAAAGAGTTTTCAATTACTTTACTCGATGAGGATGATGGCACGGGTGCTCCAAGGTCTTTGCCAACCCAATTCTGAATTTATTTTCCTAGCATTCTCTTGCCTCCATCAACACGTATCAAATTTTTAAATTCCTTTTTTTTCGTGTAGCAGAAAGGAAAGACAATTCAGAGTTGTCATCAAGTTCGCCTCCCGTGCCGATCTACATCATTTAGGATTATTTTTACAGGGTAAGCAGGCAGACGCACCTCAGGAAGCTCTTCAAGTTCTTGACATTGTGCTGCGTGAACTCCCTACTTCAAGGTACATACGACATTTCCGGTTAGCTCGTCATGCTATATGGATTTTTTCCTTGATCTCATAGGCTGGTTTTAATTGGTTGTAGGTACTCCCCTGTAGGGCGTTCATTTTATTCCCCTGATTTAGGGAGAAGGCAGCCGCTTGGTGACGGGTTGGAAAGTTGGCGTGGTTTTTATCAGAGTATTCGTCCAACTCAGATGGGCCTATCTCTGA
Organism: Akebia trifoliata; assembly: GCF_017979445.1. Classification (NCBI taxonomy): domain Eukaryota; kingdom Viridiplantae; phylum Streptophyta; class Magnoliopsida; order Ranunculales; family Lardizabalaceae; genus Akebia; species Akebia trifoliata. The sequence continues at coordinate 3,346,254 of NC_141381.1, read as the reverse complement.
ATATTGGTATGATCATTATTTTTATCCATAGTTTCAGGGAAATGCCTTATGTGTTGTATCCTATATATGCATTCATTTTATTGGAGAGCTTCTATTGGCACCCAATTTTTTTTTTACTTATTCCACCCTAATTTTTTAAATTATTTATCACACCCCAATTAAAGATTAGAACACACTCTTCAAACATCACTAAGGTTTGGCTCAAATTATAAGCTTGACATTTCAAATCATTATATAACTTGTTCAAACAAATTCAGTAGTTTTTTACAATTATGATTAGCAATTTAGCAAGAAAAACGAGAGAGAGCTTCTATTGGCAGCCAAGCTTTTACTTATCCCCAACCTTTCACTTGTTTTGTTTCTTTTTAATTGGGGTGCAATAAGTAAAAGTTGGGGTGCCAATTGCAACTCTCTTTTTATTGCTGATATGATTCACACATACATGAGTTTTTACTATTATATCCCTCAGTGATGCATGTCAGGAATTTATTAAGCAAACTAAACTAAATTACCATTTTGGTCTTGTTTGCTTTCTTTTATGTGATCAAGTTTCGTGAATTGCAATTCTGTCTTGTTCACTCTCTTTTATGTCATCTAGTTGCAATTCTGTTGAACAAGCGTACTGTGGATCTGAAACCTTTGGCTTTCCATTACTAAAAGATTTTTTCTTGTTGCAGATATGTCATCTACGGCTTTTATTGAGCCCTTGCCAGTCATCGATTTTGTGCTTCAGCTCTTGAACAGGGATTACTCTGCCTCTGCCAGACCTTTATCTGATGCTGATCGCTTTAAGGTTCTGCTCTTTTTTCCCCTTGGTTTCACCTTGATCTACTGATTTGTACAGGGTTGGGATCCGTTGACTCCTAATAATGACTCATGAAAAACACATGTTCCCAACCCTTTGAACACAAGATCCAATGGTTGAGATTTATGAGTATCTTGATAACACAAATCTCGGAGATAAGTATCCCAGGGATAAATCTCAATCATTGGATTTTGCATTATATATATATATATATCATTTAGGCATCTTTTGATAATTAGATTTTTGTCAATCGTTTGGAGGTTTATGACACTTATTATTCTCGTTTGTTCATTTTTATAAGTCTATTGGGTTAGTTTCCTTTTTTTTTCTTTTTGGGTCATTGACAAGTTCTCCGTGACGGCTCTATTTCACAATTTCTTTGTTTATTCCCCCTTTATACCTTGCTCTAGTTAATTTCATATTATATTTTTATTAATCTCATTGTTTCTGCATTGTTTTTTATTGATTTTGGCAGATTAAGAAAGCTCTTAGAAATGTGAAGGTTGAAGTTACACATAGGGGAAATATGCGGAGAAAATACCGAATATTTGGTTTAACATCGCAGGCAACACGAGAGCTGACGTAAGATTCACCAATCGATTTTGTAGCTAAATCTCCATAGTCATTTTACCTTATTGCATTATTTATTTTGAAATGTTCTACATATGGCGAATCTCTGACATGGCTCACTGTTCTGCTTATGGGTTCCAATAGCTTCCCTGTTGACGAAAGAGGGACTGTGAAATCTGTTGTCCAATATTTCCAGGAGACCTATGGTTTTGTGATTCAACACACTCAATGGCCTTGTCTACAAGTGGGGAATCAGCAGAGGCCTAATTATCTACCTATGGAGGTCAATACATTCCTTATATTCCTGCTTCTTATGTTACACGAATTTGTGTGGTGATAGGTTATAATTGAATCCAGGTATGCAAAATTGTGGAGGGCCAGAGGTATTCCAAAAGGTTGAATGAGAAGCAGATTACTGCTTTGCTGAAAGTGACCTGTCAGCGTCCTCATGATCGAGAGCTTGACATTGTGCAGGTGTGTGGTGGCAAATATTTACTGGTCACTTAATATCTTGTCATGCATATATACAGTATTGCTTACGTGTATTATGGCTTATAGTTCAACCTTTCCAAGGTAATCTAGCTTGTGCAGTTTGTGACAATAGGTTTCCTATATATTTCAACATGATCAAATGATTATATCTGGGACAAGGTTTTGTCGTTGTAACTGCAGACTTCATATTGTGCTAACTGCTCAGTTGCTGCTTCCCTTTTTTATATTTTCCTTAGCCAAAGAACTTAAAAAAGATGGAAGTTTCCTGCCCTGTCAAATCCATGTTGTCTATCTAATAAGGGCTCTTTGGGGTGGCTGCATGCGGATGGCTATCTGTTTTTTTTTTTTTTTGGGTATATGAGTGATTGCCCTTGATATATATATATATGTATATATATATATAACAAGGCCGTGGTCTATAATCCTAAAATTTTGTCTTGTGAACAAGAGAGCTAACAATTTCCACATGAAATAGAGGTAACACACTTCCCGTCATTGCTTTTACACCTTTGCTGCAAGAAAGGGATATCATTCTCAGGAATGAATCTTTTTTGCATTTGTGGTATAAAAATACCTTCTTTCCCATAATATTAGCTAAAGGCCTAAAGCAATTATTTTCAGGCAAAGTATCCAATTTTGCATCATTATCTCGATTGTATATCATTTAGTTTTGCAACCGAGAACGTTATTTCAGTTTATATTTGATGTTTTTGTTGATCAATTTTTTTCTATTTGAATCGATGGGTCCTTTTATTTTATTTTTTATTATTATGATAATGGCATCTTGTTCTTTTTGCGTTTTAGATTGTGAGTAGTTCTTGGTTTCCAATTCCGTAATCTTTTTTAGTTCCCACGCTGGTTCTACATTATGAAATCATGTTGCGAATAACCATGTTACAAATCTGGTAACAGGCATTTCTGAAAAAAATTCATAGAATTTCAAGATTTTGGTCCATTTCTCAATACCCCTAGAGAAAATTAGTTGAGCATTTATTTTTAATCAGTGAAGGAATAACTTAAGATCTTCTTGTCTTACAATAGTTTCACTGTAATTTTAGTTTTTCTGTTAAAATTGATCAGGGTTTTGTCCTTGGTAGAAACCTAGATTGCAATTGGTATTAAGAGCATGGTTTAAAATGTACCTAAAAATAATTTATGGTGTTTTCCAAAATTAGTTGAACTAGTTCGCCTGTCACGAACTTAAAAGGTGTATTACAATTCCAAGATCATAAGGAAAATATAAGTAAGAGTAGTGGGCTTAGCAATTGGTCATGATACAGGTTTTTGCTTATTTGGAACTCTTAACATATTTGCCAGTATTTTGTTCTAAAAGTTCCTTTTTTTTACCATTCAGACGGTTCATCACAATGCTTACCATGAAGATCCTTATGCAAAGGAATTTGGTATAAAAATCAGTGAAAAACTTGCTTCTGTTGAAGCACGAATTCTTCCCCCACCTAGGGTAAGTAATTTTATGGCCAATCTTTTCGGTTGTTATTTTTATCTGGTTCATGAAACAATCTGCTCCTGCAGTATAAGAATGGTTGTTTGTGTTGATTGAATGCCGTTTGTTGATTCTGCAGCTTAAATACCATGATGCAGGAAGAGAAAAGGATTGCTTGCCACAAGTCGGTCAGTGGAATATGATGAACAAGGTAACATTTGCCTAACAGTCTAAACCCTTACATTTAATCTGTAAATGGAATTTATGTACCCAATGTTTTACTGTATACGATCTGAATTGGATAAAGTACACATTGTGGGTCTGTTGAATTGAAAATTCATCCTATGATTCATTCATTCTTAATTCAGCTTACATCTAAGTTGCTGAAGGAATGTGTTTTAGTTTTGTTTGTTTCACATATACCGCATACATTATGTTAGAAAGGATTCTCAAGTGGGAAATACATTAGATTAAGAGTTTCTTTATAAATTCATGGAATTAGGCAATCAAACATAATCTTGCATATTATAAATGAACAAGTGTAGCTATAACAATCTCAGGGATTGAAGCAGGATTTTATTAATGTTGGGTTAGCTTTAATGCATAAGATGTTGTTTACAACCTCTTGGTTTCTGTATTGCGAGTTTGGTTGCTTTAAAGTGGTATTATTTTGTAGGGTGCTGCTGCTACACAAAGATCTCACAATAGAACATTTATTTATTTTTTATAGGTAACCTAACAAAGAAACCCAAATAGAACATTTCATTATAGTAGAAGCTAACTTAGCATGTGCATAATGAGTGGGAAGGTTCCATCACACCATTGAATTTGAGCTAAAGAATTGTGCAATAAGTAGCACTCTCTTTTGTAATTGAGCAAGTAGTTGATAGGCTGAAGTTAGCATGGAAGTCTTGTGATCTAATATCATTCCTTCATAGAAATGGCCCCAATATTGTATCCACATGGTATATATTTAACACTCTGATATGATATGACCCCCCCTCCCCCCAATCTCCCCCCAATTTTTCTTCCTTTGATGTTCTACAGTATTATATATTTATTTATTTGGAGGCATCATTTATTATTTTGGACTGGCCAATGCTAAGTCTCGGGTAATGTGGATAGCAATCTCAGAGTGGAAGGCTTCAGTGAATTTTAAAATTCCAAGAAAAAAATTATTGTCTTATCAATGCATTGAAACTAAAAACTAAAACAGGCACTCTGTCCTAAATATCAATCATTCAAAGATCAAACTTCAGAATTTTTTGTAAAGTTTGGACCAAAAAAAGAAAGAAGACAAGATCTTTAACGCCAATGATGATTTCCTGTAATGCAAGCTCTTTTACTTTTAAGGTCTTACTGTACTTTTACTTACAGCTAGCCAAGTCTAACAGAATGCAAATTTTATCATTCTTCACCAATCCTAACTCTTGAAACAATGCAAATGAGATGGGCAACTTTGGAATAAGCCAAGTAAGAACTTATGGGAAGATCTAATACTCAAAACTAGATCACAATGAATGAACTGGTGATTTATCGTTTTATGATTAGACTGACACTTTAAACAACAGTTTTCATGGGATGTAAGTTGATAGATAGCCAAGAATCTTATCCAAGGTAGCTGCCTAAGTGTAAAGAAACCAACTTGGAAGTCATTGTATATTGAGGGAGTTCTCTCTCTCTATAAATGTAAATGTCATGCATGTTTGGCTTCTTTGTGTAAAATAATTGAACGATACATTTGTGAAGTTTCGTTCCTTTTTTTTTTAAACATTTTAACTCTATGCGAGTGTTTTATCAACTGAATTTTATGTGATTTTCTTTCCAATTGCAGAAAATGGTTAATGGGGGAACAGTAAACAACTGGATATGCATGAACTTTTCACGAAATGTTCAAGATAATGTTGCTCGTGGGTTTTGTTATGAGCTCGCTCAAATGTGCCACATTTCTGGCATGGTACAGAACTTAAATTTATAATGATTCCGATGTTGTGGATTCCTTGTTATCTCGTCTTAGATGCCTTCAGTACTATCTATTCTAAGTATTGGTGTTTGAAACATGTATAGGCATTTAATCCCGAGCCAACACTTCCACCATGTAGCGCTCGTCCTGACCAGGTTGAGAGAGCCTTAAAGGCTCGCTATCACGATTCCATGACCAAACTCCAGGGCAAGGAAATTGACCTAATGATAGTCATTTTGCCAGATAACAATGGTTCTCTCTATGGTACGATAATTACTTTTCTCAATCTTGAATAAGCATCTGTTTAAAATTATTTTTCGGCAAAGTGAGTTAAACGGGTGCTTTATATTTGCAGGTGATTTGAAGAGAATATGTGAAACGGAACTTGGAGTAGTATCCCAGTGTTGCTTGACCAAACATGTTCATAAGATGAGTAAGCAGTATCTGGCAAACGTAGCACTTAAGATAAACGTGAAGGTTGGGGGAAGAAACACAGTGCTTGTTGATGCGTTGTCGAGAAGAATACCTCTTGTTAGTGACCGACCAACCATCATCTTCGGTGCTGATGTGACTCATCCTCACCCTGGCGAGGACACGAGTCCCTCCATTGCAGCTGTAAGATTTTAATTTCCATATACTAAGTCAAGTCATTTGGTGTTCTGATACACACCTACATATAACAATCATGTGGAGTAAATATTTATAACTCACTTTCTTGCTCAGTGAAAATATGAATTTTTGGTTTAAATTTTTCCTAGGTTGTGGCCTCTCAAGATTGGCCGGAGGTCACCAAGTACGTAGGTTTGGTTTGTGCTCAAGCTCATCGTCAGGAACTGATCCAAGATCTGTTCAAAGTATGGCAAGATCCTGTAAGAGGAACTGTGACCGGGGGAATGATCAAGTAAGCTCTTCCCTTTTGCTAATGCATTTTAAATAATAGAGCTTCTATCGCCACACCAACTTTTACTAAGAGCACCCAAGATGCTTGCCAATTCTTTGGCTATTTCATGTGAATTGGGGTGCTCTTAGCAAAAGTCTGTGTGGCAATAGAACCTCTCTTAAACTAGTGTGGTATAACTAATGGTTTCTGTATTTCAAATGGCTGTGAATGTTGCAATCGTTATGGTAGACAATCACTTTATTTTTCATAAGGGAACCTAAGCTTAATGGGAAATGGATTTTGATTGACTATGTGTTCTCATAATCCAGGGAACTTCTAATTTCCTTCCGTAGATCAACTGGTCAAAAACCTCAACGGATCATATTCTACAGGTATTTTAATCTGTTCTTTAATTAATCTTGAACCCTGTCCTGCCTCTTGGGCTAAGCATGTTCTCTCTGCTTCCAGGGATGGGGTTAGTGAAGGGCAGTTTTACCAAGTTTTACTGTACGAACTGGATGCAATACGTAAGGTAAAACCATTTGTATTAACTTGGCTGTCTTGAAGGTGATGCATGGTTGTACTGAGCACCATGTACCATACTTTTCACTTTTTGAATCAATAATTTGAATATGGACCACATTATATGGTGGGCATTGTCCATCATATTAGACTATAGCTAAAAGATTGAAGAATGAGATCAGTTGTTGGAAGAAAGTCCCTACATTTGTTGAAAAGATCCAACTAAAATTTCCTAACTTTCTTCAATTTATAAATACATTTATTTTCAGGCATGTGCATCCCTAGAGCCAAATTATCAGCCTCCTGTGACATTTGTTGTGGTTCAAAAGCGTCACCATACGAGGTTATTTGCAAACAACCATGCTGACCGCAATGCAGTTGATCGAAGTGGAAATATATTACCGGGTAGGTGAATTTTGTTGGACTTCGTGAGGTACCCTTCACAATGTCTGAGTTGAATTTGGATTCCTTGGTGGTTGAGAGAATCTCATTCTACATGAAATTTGCAGGAACGGTTGTTGATTCCAAAATCTGCCACCCAACTGAGTTTGACTTCTACCTGTGCAGCCATGCTGGTATTCAGGTAACTGAAGCCCCACTTTTTTTTTTTGTTGCTCTTATAGTTATTATGGGAGAATCTTTCTCTAATGTTAAAAATCTTGAGATTTATAGATAGTGGTCATGATTTGTGAATTTCTGCAGGGTACAAGCCGACCGGCTCATTATCATGTACTATGGGATGAGAACAAATTTAGTGCAGACGGACTCCAGTCACTTACCAATAACCTATGTTATACGTAAGGCATTTTCTCCCAATTTATTTTGTCCCGTTACTCTTCTTAATTGTCTGGTATTTGATGCGATCTTGATTTTTCTTTGCAGGTATGCAAGGTGCACCCGTTCTGTATCCATTGGTTAGTTGCCCCTCCTTTCTTTAATTGTTTTTTATGTTACTTTTTGCTCTTTTGTTTGTGTGCATGGGAAGTGCAAATAGTCAACGATATTATGACATTTAGTTCTCGGGGCTGAAGTCTTGGACAAAAAAAGTAGGAAAATTATAAAGAATCAGAATCGAACAAGGTGTCCTGTACCCTATAGAGCAGGAATGGTGTCTATGTGGCATATTTTGGTTGGAGTTTAAAATTATTGACACAGATGTATTTATTCTCCATACAAAATGTGCCACCTATATACCTATAGGATTGGAACAATTCTGGATTATGATTCAATTATAAATACCTGTCTATCTCGGGCTGTGATGGGAAGATATTGATATTCATGGAGGCCATTTGTGTTTCAGTGATAATGTGTCCGAGCCAACATACAGGATACACCATCCCCACAGTAGTACATGTTTGTTTCACACTATGAACAGTAAATTAGATTTAGCTTACGTAGATTGGATTCTGGTCCCTAAAAAGGTGTGCTAAAACAGTAAAGGGTGATCCCACCAAGACCCTCCTCTCTCTCTCTCACACACACACACACATGCGCGCGCACACGCACACGCGCACACACCCAATATCTCATTAATCAATGCTCCAAATCTGTTTTCGATGTCCTGAATCTTTTATGAATCACTGTCAAAAAAAAAAAAAACTCTTCACATGAGTCTCAAAATCAAAATTGATTATCTGTTTCTTCTCTCTCTCTCTCTCACACACAATTCTTTTATGAGTCTTGTCAAAAAAAAAGTCTCTTCACATCTCACAAAATCAAGACCCATGTATCTGTTTCTTCACTCGCACACACACTGGCAGAGATAGTGAGGAGGCACTGGCCCCCTCAAAACTTTGAGATTCCCTTTATTTTCAACCAATTACAGGTCTTATTTGCCCTCAAGCCCCACCCCTTCAACTGCCTCCAATTCCCTCCCCTTCAATTTTTTGAAGATGAAATTACCTCTTGACTGGACCTTCTCTCATTAGACCAATTGGAATGACCTCAATATCCTTTTCTTCAACTTCTAACAAACAAAACCCTGCGAGTTTTGTCCCCAAAACTATAGATCCTCGTGCTCTTCAAGTATATACCATTAACTATAGTTTGCCCCCACTACCAAAAAATCTTGGCTCCCCCCCACCTCCCCCCCCCCCACACACACATCTACATGTTTTCTTGCAAATTTGAATAAGAGGTAGGATGCATATCGTCTACTTGGCAAAAAAAAAGGGGGATGCATGTCGTCAATAATTGATGGTGGTATTTGTGTCATGGCAGTACCTCCGGCGTATTATGCACACTTGGCTGCCTTCCGTGCACGTTTCTACATGGAACCTGAGACTTCGGATAGTGGATCACTACCAAGTGCTGCAGCAGCAGGACGAGGTTCAGGTGTGGGGAGTGGTGGTGCCCGCAGTACCAGAGTCCCAGTTGCAAGTGCTGCAGTGAGACCCCTCCCTGCACTCAAGGATAACGTGAAGAGGGTTATGTTTTATTGTTAGATAAAGCAGCCGAGGTGGGAAGGAATACTTTTAAAATCTTTCATAGTTACAGGTATTGTTTACATGGGGTGCAATTTGGTACCGATGTTAAAATCTAGCAAAGGATGCTCGATATAAGACTGCTAACTTGATCACTTGGTTTTTTTTTCTTTTTTTTTTTCAAATTGTAGCCTGATTCAAGGTTCTGATTTTGGATTATTATCAGATTCGGATTATGAAAATTGGTTTTCAAAAAAATCCAAAAGCTCATTTTGGTTACCTGATTATTGAAACTGATTTTAAAACACTTTAAAATTTAAAAGATGAGGTCTCATTTTAATTATAGTGTGCAAATGGTAACAAAAATGAACTTGTTAGGGTGCACATTTGCTATTTTGGTTGCTTAGAAAGAAAAAAAAAATGCTATGTTGGCCTTGAAAATTTCTTGTGGCTTTCACTAGGGTACTTCGATCATCTGCAACAAAACTAGCTAATATAATGAGTTTAGGGTTTAGGCAACAAAAGTTACCTAAAGTCAACATCTTTTGTTTAAAAAAAAAGTGATGAAAATTTTGGTCAGTAACTCCAATAAGCTCGACAATTATATTTTTGCTGCATTTTCCCTTTTATTTGACCTAAATTGAAAATTTGACTTGGTTTTTATAAGAAAGGAAAATGAGATTTGAAAAAAAATAAAGTACACTATCTTTAAAATGTTGGGTAGTACAAAATGTTTGATCTTTCATGGTTGTTGGTAGCTATAGAAAACCTGAATTTTTTTAAACTCATCATAATCTTGTATTATGAGTAGTGAAAAATACAAATGTGGACGAAAAAATATTAGAAAGTTTGGTTTTATAATAATTTTTTCTCATATTATGAGTAGTGAAAAATACAAATGTGGACGAAAAAATATTAGAAAGTTAGGTTTTATAATAATTTTTTCTCAAATGCTTATCGTTGATGGCTGGTTACATGTGGCGAGTGAAACCACGTCTTCAAACTTTAAAGGATGACAGTTTAAAGTTTCAAAAATTACCCTTTCCACTATTTAAAGGGGATTGCCAAAGAGACTCTAACAAGTCTGTTGGAGATGCTCTAACTAAACTTATCAATCTGTGCGTATTATCCATTTCTAGTTATATCTATAGAATATTAATAATAAATGTTTATATAATATTAAAAATACTCTAACCATTGACATGAAATCAATTTTGAAAATCTGTAAATTTAATTACTACAACTTATCGAACAAGCTATGTATAAGATCTGTAAATCTTATAGAATAACATCAACTTTTTTTTTCTGTTTAGTTTAACAAGTAATTTGAATTTCTTAGTGATGCAGTTTAGAAGATGTTTGCAATTTTCATTTTGGATTGTGAGATGAGAATCAAATTATGGAAACAAAGTTTTAATTGTTAGGCTACCATTGTTCCTGGAAAAAAAATTATCTAATTACACATCTTGAGGTTGAAGATTAGCTAAAATATTATTCACCCTAGAGAAAGAAGATGCTGATTTTTTATTTTCAGAGAACAAAGTCCGGGGATTTTGGCAAGAGATCAAAGATGAGGGCATTGAAGTTATTTTATTAAATGCAAACATGGTCACAAAGTTGGAGTGCGGATCTAAATTGGCAAGGAAAATTTTGGAAAACACGTTAAAAGTGGGAAAGAAACAACTAAAATAAAAGATAAAAAAATTATATATCTAATGAATCATAAAATCAAGTTAGTATAATCAAATCCCATATTTTTACATTTATGGATTACCAAATTTTATTATGTATCGAATCTCACATTTAAAAAAAGAGAAAATGTTTAAATTTTTGTCCCTGTGAAAACAAAATGTGAAAAAAACAAGAGAAAATTGAAAACACAAAAAAAAAGGGGGGGAGGGGGGAGACTTCTGTTATAAATGAAAAGTCACTTTTTTTTTTTATCGCTTTAATCGTCAGGTGATGCATGTAAAGTAGTATTTGCCAAAAGTCCTACATAGATTAAGTGAGTAAAAGATTGGAAAGTAGAAGAAAATGTTGAAGACGTATAAATAGTGAGTTGCAAAGTGGTTGTAACCTTATAAATTCAGTGTTCTAAAAATCAGACCGAACCTATGGCTTGACGGCACTTTGAGAACCGCCATGTAATTAGCAATTCAGTTGTGTTGTAAAAAATTATTCACCCAGTGAAGCCGGCCATTTTTATGAAAGAGTTGGCAATGAATGAAAATTCCTTCATTAAGAGAGCTATTATTGTTGCACCAACTTTTACTAATGCCAAAAGTTGATGTGGGAATAGTAACTCTTAATTAATTACCACTCAAACTTTTATGGAGTAAGTCTAACCGTACTAACTTAGTAAGATTTCAAATCTTACTGAGTGTAATTGAGCTCACCTTGCCGCTTCCAAAAACATGATCAAATGCCACAAGATGTAAGAGGACAAAATTCAATGAAATTTGGAAAAAAATTAAGGAAAAAAAACTTATTTTTCACCATCGAATTTTAACTTAAGTTTGAGAGTTCGATAGTCATCTATTTTCAAAACCTTCATACAAACCCAATTTTTATTTTTATTTTTTAATTTTTTCTTGTTCGATCTGAATCTTTCCCTGAGATGCTGGATTGCAAATTTGGTAATCCATTTGAGTTTACGCACCCAATTTACTAAGGAAAATATTTCTCTTCTTTGACCCATAACGTGTAGACTTGTAATCCTTCATTTTTTATATGATTTTTTAATAGAAACATTTTTATTAAATTATTAGACATGTAAGAAACCGTAAATTTTTAGTTTGTTAAGGTTTTCTCAAAATCTTAAATTAATAAAAAAAAAATGATTTCGTTTAATATTAATCTTAATCAAGTATTTATTAGATTTTTAGATATAAAATACCTATATTCTTTTTTTTTTTTTAAATCAAGTATTTATGAATATTCTTACAGATTTACATTTTGAAATTTGAAAACAAAAAAAAATCTATTATAATATTTTTTATATCAATTTTTATTTATTTATTGATGTTCTTCAAGGATTTTATAGGCAATATATTTAAAAAATTAAATTAAATTTATCATATATTAATCTTTTGAATTCTCCTCAATTTTTTTTTCTCTCCGGTTATATTTATATATATATATATATATATATATATATATATATATAGAGAGAGAGAGAGAGAGAGAGAGAGAGAGAGAGAGAGATTTGATCGAATTGACCCCCGATCTGATCAATTAAAAAAAAAAATCCATTGGATCATTAGTTTGGTTTTTAAAACATTGCATGGGGGAGAGATTGTGAGAATAAAAGTATGAATCCTTTGTTTCTTCTGGTCCGAACCACGAATCGGTACGAAGCGAACCAATTTGCGGTACAATACATATTGGGTTCATAAAATCAAGTGAACCACGAACCCTCCGAATTTTAGTTGGGTTCAACGAATCAAAGTATGAAATTTGACAAACCAACCAATTTGATTTATGAAACCAAATATTATTTTAATTAATTTTTATTTTTTTTATTGTTTATATTTAAAATTTAGATTATTTTACTAATTTATTTCTATTTAACTTAAAACAAATTAATAGTATACTTATAATTATAGGAAAGAGTTTGGAGGCCCTAAAGAGAGTCAAACATTTTTCAAAATATAGGTTAGAAGTTTCGGAATGGACTGATTTTTTGTGAGGATGATCTCTATGGTGAAGAGATCATTCTCACAAAAAATCAGCTAATTTTGAAACTTCTAACCATAGTTTACAAGTTGAAGAATCGTGGACCGTCTGATTTTTGTAAACAACTTTTGATGAGGTTAGAAGTTTCGGAATAGGCTTTATTTTTGGTGAGGTTGATCTCCTCATCATAAATATCATCCTCACAAAAAATCAAACTATTCCAAAACCTCTAACCCATACATTTAAAAAATGTTTCGTTCTCTTTAGGGTCTCCGAACACCATCCAAAATTATAACTTGTACACTTGAATTATATATGTGAACAAGTAAATCAAGCTAGCAAACTGAACTAGGAAACCAAAGCAAACTCAAAAGAAATTTTCTCTCTACTCTTACGAATTGGGTTCATTTTAGATTGGTGAACCACAAACTCCAAACCTAAATTCGAACCGATTGAACCGAACCAGTTAATATAGTGTAAATTAAACACCTCTCTTTCTCCTTCCCTTTATATAGGGTAGGAAATAAGAGAGCGATATGGACCTCTCTCTCTCTCTCTCTCTCTATATATATATATATATACACACACACACACACATCGTGTAGTGCAGGTTTCATTTTCATAATTGTACAACGTAAAAAAGAAATAATAACTCGTAAAAAAGAAAAAGAAAATTCTAATTCTAATTTAATTTACAGTTGTAGATAGAGAGAAAAAATAGAAAAACCACTTCATCCTTCATCTATTCTCTCTTCTTCTTCATGTATTCTCCACTTTGAAAATTTTATTTAATATTAAATTTTAATAATTATTATATTAATAAAAATTTAAATATTAAAGTTGCTATAAGTAAGAAAAATGAAGATGTATAGACATGATTTTCCTTAAAAAAATTAAATTTTAATAATTATTATATTAATAAATATTTTTAAATCTTAATGTTGATAAAAATAAGAAATTAAAGATATTAACATGATTTTCATTAAAAAAATAATTATAAATTAAACTGTAAAAATGATTACATTTTCTTTGAAAATAATAAATAATTATTTAAAATTTTAACTTTATTAAAAAATTAAAAAAAAAACTTCGACAATTAAACTGCCAGAATTTTGATTAAAAAAATAATTTAAAAAAGATCGACACTTTAAATGTCGAAATTTTGATTTTAAAAAAAGCATTTTGAGTGTCAAAATTTTGATTTAAACTTAAAGTGCCAAAATAGGTTTATTTTGATAAGTTTACAAAAAAATATTTCTTTTTTGATAAATAATATTTAAATTAGATATTTTTTAAATAATTACCCATTCTTTTTCAATTGAAAAAATAATTGGGGTGTGAAGGGTAAAAGTTGGCTGACACTAACAACCTTTAAAAAAAACCTTAAAAATTTATTATAAAGACTACGTTTTTAAGAGTATTTAATGTCCGAAGGAAGATGTAGTAAAAGAAAGTAGTAAGAATTGTGTTGTTGAGAGTATTTCATGTCCGACGAGAGACTTTGTAAAAAAGAGTGGTAAGAGTTGTTTATTGCTTGTTAATTTGTTGGTTTAAAAGAAATGTTTTGATGACATGGTATGACTTCATTTATAACAGGTTTGATTATTGTCTTAATCCAATACTTAGACAATTACATTTCTTAATTTTTTTTTATCTATAACATTTGTTATTGGATTTATGACATGTTACATATATTATTTTATCATATATGATAAAATGATGTTTATTTATGCGATGCGTGTGAGATTTTTTTAGTTTGGTGTTAAAACATCTTCTCAAGGTTCACGCAAAATGACTAAAAATATTGGCATCATTAATTATATTTATGATCTTGTTGTTTATTAAATTGACTAATGGTAAACATCAAACTCGTGGAAAATAGATGAAGAAGAGGAGAGAACAGATGAAGATAAAAAGAGAATGATGAAGATAAAAGATGAAGGATGAAGTGGTTATTATTTCAAATGAAAAAGTAATAATTGTTAAAATTTAATTTGTAATTATTTTTTAATGAAAAATCATGTTAATATCTTTAATTTTCTTATTTTTAACAACGTTAATATTTATTAATATAATAATTATTAAAATTTAATTTTTAATTAATTTTTTAAAGGAAAATCACGTGTATATATCATCATTTTTCTTACTTTTAGCAACTTTAATATTTAAATTTATTATTAATATAATATTATTAAAATTTAATATTAAATAAAATTTTCAAAAAAAAATCACATCTATATCTTTAATTTTTTTAAATATTAATAATTAAAATTTTTATTAATATAATAATTGTTAAAATTTAATTTTAATTAATTTTTTATAGGTAAATCACGTCTATACCTTCATTTTTCTTTATTTTGTTAATATCATAATTATTAAAATTTAATATTTAATAAAATTTTATAAGAAAAATTACATCTATATCTTCAATTTTCTCATTTTTTGCAACATTAATATTTAAAAATATTTATTAATATAATAGGTGTTAAAATTTAATTTTTAATTAATTCTTTAAAATAAAATCACGTCTATATCTTCATTTTCCTTACTTTTAGCAACATCAATATTTTAAATTTTTTTTGTTAATGAAAGGAGTGCCACGTGGACCACTCACTCTCTTTATATATATATAAAGTAGTGCAGGTTTCATTTTTAGAATTATACAATGTATAAAAGAAATAATAACTAGTAAAAAATAAAAGTAAAATTCAAATTTAATTATAATTGTAAATAGTGAGAAGAAAACTCGATTAACTGCAATAACAGTAAGATTACAGGAAAAAAAACAAAAGATTCACTTTATCCTTCATCCTCATTTGTTCTCACTTCTTCTTCTTCTATTTTACATGAGTTGAATTCTTAGCATTAGTCAATTTAACAAACAACAAGATCATAATATGACTAATGAAGTCAACATTTCTAGTCATTTTCGCCTGAACCTTGTGTAGATGTTTTAACACTAAACTAAAAAATTCTACAAATATCGCATCAATAAACATCATTTTATCATATATAATAATAGAGTATATTTAATATGTCATAAATTCAATAATAAATGTTATGGATAAAAAACAGACTTAGGAGTTGTAATTGTTTAAGTAATGGATTAAGATAATAACCAATTATGTTATAAAAAAAATTTCAACATTCTAAATCCAAATCTTAGTAACTTAGTTTTGACTTAATCTTTTAAAAAATTAAAAAAAAGTACTCATACGGTCTAAATATATCTAATATCTAATCAAGTAAGGAAAGATAATAAGAAACCCACTACAATATTCCCTCATAATTCTTATTTCATTATTATATAAGTTAAAGTAGTACAGAAACAACATACTCACACATATGAAGTCATTTTTAAGAATAGTAAACTATGTCATCGACGACAGAGAGATCTCTAAATATCGGTATTTAACAAATGTTAGTATAAGTTAAAAATAAATTAAAAGAAAATCCAACTATAAAGAAAATAAAATCTAATTTCGATAAGGTTAATGGTGCAAAACATTTTTGTTAAACCAACAAACAATAAATTACTCTTACCACTCTCTTTTACAAGATCTCCCGTCGTACATGAAATACTGTCAACAACACAAGTCTTACTACTGTCTTTTATCAAGTCTCTTTTTAAACATTAAATACTTTTAACAACGTAGTATTTTTTAAAATACATTTTTGAAGGTTTTTAAAAAAAAAAACTGTTATTATCACCCTATTTACTAAGGAAAATATTTCTCTTCTTTAACCCATAACGTGTAGACTTGTAATCCTTCATTTTTTATATGATTTTTTAATAGAAACATTTTTATTAAATTATTAAACATGTAAGAAACCGTAAATTTTTAGTTTGTTAAGGTTTTCTCAAAATCTTAAATTAATAAAAAAAATGATTTCTTTTAATATTAATATTAATCAAGTATTTATTAGATTTTTAGATATAAAATACTTATATTCTTTTTTTTAAATAAAGTATTTATGAATATTCTTACAGATTTACATTTTGAAATTTGAAAACGAAAAAAATATATTTTAATATTTGTATATCAAATTTTATTTATTTATTGATGTTCTTCAAGGATTTTATAGGCAATATATTTAAAAAATTAAAATAAATTTATCATATATTAATCTTTTGAATTCTCGTCAATTTTTTTTTTCTCTCGAGGTTATATATATATATAAATATATATATATATATATATATATATATATATATATATATATATATATATATATATATATATATATATATATATGTAGAGAGAGAGAGAGAGAGAGAGGTTTGATCGAATTGACCCCTAGTCTAACCAATTAAAAAAAAAGTCCATTGGATCATCAGTTTGGTTTTTAAAATATTGCATGGGAAAGAGATTGTGAGATTAAAAGTGTGAATCCTTTGTTTCTTCTAGTCCGAACCACGAATTGGTACGAAACGAACCAATTTGCGGTACAATACATATTGGGTTCATAAAATCAAGCGAACCACGAACCCTCTGAATTTTGGTCGGGTTCAACGAACCAAAGTATGAAATTTGACAAACCAACCAATTTGATTCATGAAACCAAATATTATTTTAATTAATTTTTATTTTTTTCATTGTTTATATTTACAATTTAGAATATTTTACTAATTTATTTCTATTTAACTTAAAACAAATTAATAGTATACTTATAATTACAGGAAAGTGTTTGGAAGCCCTAAAGAGAGTCAAACATTTTTCAAAATAGAGGTTAGAAGTTTTGGAATGGACTGATTTTGTAAAATCCTGAATTTTTGATTCGTATCTCGAGAAAAAAAATAAGTAGTGGAATTTTAAGAAAATCTTGAAAGTGGGACTTAGGGGTAAAATTTTAGAATGTTTCTGATCATTTTTAATGGAATCTAACCTCACCATTAGATTCAAAATGATCGAAAAACATACTTTAGCCTTTATGCACGCTCAAATGCGAGTCCGAATATAAAAGTTGCAAGATCATCGATTATTGGGTCGGACCAGGTTAAAACAGTGACTTTTTGTTAGAGTAATAATTTTTAAAATTTGATCATACCATTGGGTTCATAACAAAAAAATATTTAACATGGACTATTTATTTGTCATTTTTGGAGACCAAAAAGTCGAATTATTGTTAGAAACGAAAACGACATCAAGTTTAGGGGTCACCTTAGGCCAAAAATGTAAATTTTTGATAAAGACATAATTTGTAGAAATTGACTATACCATTAGATCCGGAATAAAAAATTAGACGAAATAGAGTATTCATTCGTCATTTTTGGAGTCCGGACGATCAAGTTATCGTCGATTAAAACAATTGAAAAAATATCGAATTCGTCCCAAATTTTTTATAAATAAAATTTAATTTTTTTTTTTAAACTCGTCTTCTCCAACCCATCCAACAGCCAACAAAAATAAAAATAAAAAAAATTCATTTTTCTTTGAATTTCAATCGTAGATCTACGACAAACGGTACACTTTTGACGATCACCGCAGATGAGAAAAAGATCCGCAGCCTCGACATCTACAAAACCCACCCAACCTCTTTCTATTTCACTTTCTTTTTCATCCAATATCGTCAAAAATCAGTCGTATTTATATACGGGAATTTCGAAACTCTAACATCGGATTTCGTCCGTTTCGGGGTCAAATCGTCTTCCGACGCAGAAGGGAGAAACGTCTGCAGCCTTATTCTCTACATAAACCAACCAAATTCCTTCCGTTTTCTCGTCTTTTTCAACCCGTATCGTCAAAAATCAGCCGTACGTATATACGTGAATTTCGAAAACTTCGACCTAGAATTTCATTGGTTTCGGGGTCAAACCGTCTTCCGTCGCAGAAGGGAGAAAGGACGAAGGCGTCAAGATCTTCAAAACCACTAGACTAGATTCAAAAATCAGTGGCTTCGAAGTTTGGTCTGTCTCGATTCCCGTGTCGATCGTCTCGATTTCCGCGCACACTCTTTGATCCTTTCGCTTAGAGATTGTGAAAATTGCATTTAGGATTTTATCGAAAAAATTTGGATGTATTTCTAAAATATAGAATTCTTTTGTTATTTAAAAATTCACGCTAGAAATTCTATGTTTGATATGTTTAGTTGTATTTTTAACAAATTATACGTGGGTAGAGTATTTTAATGGGTTATTCATAAATTGGGTCTTGTGCACTGTTCGGACCCCGTTTTGATATGAAATTTGTATTTTTTTTTATATTATTGATAGAAATAAATTCTATAGTTGAAAAATATGATTTAATATTCAATGAACTCATATTGAGTTGATGAATATCAAAAAATGGATATTTTATGAAGAGATTGAAAACTGTACAAATCGAAAAAAGGGAAAAAGGGTATGAAACGGTAAAATGTCAGAGTCACACCCAAGGGGTGATGTCTGCATTTTACGTTGTTGTGTTGTGTGCAGGTTGGTGAATAGATATCCAGGGATAATATTGTTGGTTGCATGTTTATTTAAATTTCTGTTAGCGCGAAGCGCTGTTTACATTTCCGTTATGTTATTTATTTTAAGCCGGGTGGCCACATTTGCATGGTAGGAAACTAGATATCTATTCTCAACCTTGTATTGTTAATTTCTCTTTTATTTTCAAATGAAAATAATATATATATATATATATATATATATATGTAGCTATTTTGTGAGGTGTTAAAGAGTCTGTGAATGCCTGAAGGGATAGTGCATCATATAATTCGGAGTGGTGTACTATCCTGGGATGTACGGTAGGAACCACCAAGCTCATACGTGGTATGGGACGCATATGAGAGTGGAGTCACAACTGAAATCCGGGATATTCCTCTCTATCTTTACTAGTGAACTTGTAATGTAAAGGTGGTCATATACGAATGGTTTGTATATTTGGTAATCACATGCATGCCTGATAGGCATAGACGAAGATGATTGGTCAGTGATCACTAACAATCTATAGTAGTCGAACGTTTTGACACATCGAAAAGAGACCCATTGCTTACGGTCACGTCAAACGGCCAGCCTGAGCCGGATAAATGGTCAACCAAACGTGGTAAGTGCAGCGACCGACCACAAAATCAGGAACTAAAAGCCAGAGAAGAATTGTAACATCATGTCCCGACTGGGAGCGATCCATTCGTGAATCCCAACTCTCTAATTCTAATACTCTACCATTGTGTATTATGTATCTGTTGCTTATTTTGATATATAAAATGAAATCCATGTTTATTGTTTCGATTTGATTAATTAGATTTATATAAAAAGAGAATGTTATAGTGAGTACTACTGATCGATGTAATGTGAGTTTTAAAATGTTTAGTTATTCATCCCTGACTATATGTACCAGTTAATCGTAGTTTATTCTGTAAAATTTTGTATATTTTAAAATGATTTAGTATGCTTATTCGTTCATGTTAGAAGAGGTTATTGGCAGAAATTGTGTTATTTCTTACTGGGTAACCATTGTTACTCACCCTTTCCTTTTCCATTTTTTAGTTTCAGATCCGAAGTTTGGCGAGACAGGTATAGAACACGAGTGAGAATCATCTGGTGGGTCAGATAGACAGCCAGAGTTCGTCACTTGGTAAGTATTGGGGTTATTACCCCTAGTGGTGTAGATTTGTCCAAAAAGTATTATAGATTTTGTTTTGAGTGATAGGACTTATGTTAGAGTGAGAAATTTTCGTATAATCCTATATTATAATTTCTTCTTCCACGCTCTGATCTTTCGTACGTTATTAGACATATATAAGCTTCCGCTAGTATTATATTTTGTTTGTTATATGCAGGATTGTATGTCGTTTATCAGGTGCAGGTTGAACGCCTTGGAATGCTAACATAAACAGAGGAAACCATACCGAAATTTCGAGGTGCCACCTAGTACCTCGAGATCTGACATGGGGATTTGTGTTAGTGATCGGCGGGGCGCCACAGATTTTTTATGAGAATGATCTCTATAGTGAAGAGATCATTCTCACAAAAAATCAGGTCGTTTTGAAACTTCTAACGTTAGTTTACAAGTTAAAGAATTGTAGATTGTCTGATTTTTATAAACAACTTTTGATGAGGTTAGAAGTTTCGGAATGGGCTTTATTTTTGGTGAAGATGATCTCCTCATCATAGATATCATCCTCACAAAAAAAATCAAACTATTCCAAAACCTCTAACCCATATATTTAAAAAATGTTTGGCTCTCTTTAGGGCCTCCGAACACCACTCAGAATTATAACTTGTATACTTGAATTATATATATGAACATGCAAATCAAGTTAGCAAACTGAACTCGGAAACCAAAGCAAACCCAAATTTTCTTTGCCTACTCTTACGAACTGGGTTCATTTTAGATTGGTGAACCACAAACTCCAAACCTAAATTCGAACCGATTGAACCGAACCAGGTAATATAGTGTAAATCAAACTCCTCTCTCTTTCTCTTTCCCTTTATGTAGGGTAGGAAATAAGATAGCGATATGGACCACTCTCTCTCTCTCTCATTATATATATATATATATATATATATATATATATATATATATATATATATATATATATATATATATATAGATATATATATAAGAAATTAAATATATTAACGTGATTTTCATTAAAAAAAAATTATAAATTAAATTGTAATAATTATTACATTTTCTTTGAAAATAATAAATAATTATTTAAAATTTTAACTTTATTAAAAAAAATTAAAAAAACTTCGACACTTAAAGTGCGAGAATTTTGATTAAAAAAATAATTTAAAAAAGATTGGCACTTTAAATGTCGAAATTTTGATTTAAAAAAAAACACTTTTGAGTGTCAAAATTTTAATTTAAACTTAAAGTGCCAAAATAGGTTCATTTTGATAAGTTTACAAAAAAAAATATTTCTTTTTTGTTAAATAATATTTAAATTAGATTTTTTTAAAGAATTACCCATTCTTTTTAAATTGAAAAAATAATTGGGGTGTGAAGGGTAAAAGTTGGCTGACACTAACAACCTTTAAAAAACTTTAAAATTTTATTATAAAAAGACTACGTTTTTAAGAGTATTTAATGTCCGAAGGAAGACGTAACAAAAGAAAGTAATAAGAATTGTGTTGTTGAGAGTATTTCATGTCCGACGAGAAACTTTGTAAAAAAGAGTGGTAAGAGTTGTTTATTGTTTGTTAATTTGCTAGTTTAAAAGAAATGTTTCGATGACATGGTATGACTTCATTTCTAACATGGTTGATTATTGTCTTAATTTAATACTTATATAATTACTGTTCTTTATTTTTTTTTTTATCCATAACATCTGTTATTTGATTTATGACATGTTATATATATTATTTTATCATATATGTTAAAATGATGTTTACTTATGCGATGCTTGTCAGATTTTTTAGTTTGGTGTTAAAATATCTTTTCAAAGTTCAGGCAAAATGAATAGAAATATTGGTATCACTAATTATATTTATGATCTTATTATTTATTAAATTGACTAATGGTAAACATCAAACTCATGGAAAATAGATGAAGAAGAGGAGAGAACAGATGAAGATGAAAAGAGAACAGATGAAGATAAAAGATAAAGGATGAAGTGGTTATTATTTCAAAAGAAAAAGTAATAATCATTAAAATTTAATTTTAATTATTTTTTAATGAAAAATCATGTTAATATCTTTAATTTTCTTATTTTTAACAACATTAATATTTTAAAATATTTGTTAATATAATAATTATTAAAATTTAATTTTTAATTAATTTTTTAATGAAAAATCACGTTAATATCTTTAATTTTCTTATTTTTAACAACGTTAATATTTTAAAATATAATAATTATTAAAATTTAATTTTTAATTAATTTTTTAAAGGAAAATCACGTGTATATATTTTTCTTACTTTTAGTAACTTTAATATTTAAATTTATTATTAATATAATAATTATTACAATTTAATATTAAATAAAATTTTCAAAATAAAAATTACATCGATATCTTTAATTTTTTAAAAATATTAATAATTAAAATTTTATTAATATAATAATTGTTAAAATTTTAATTTTAATTAATTTTTTAAAGGTAAATCACGTCTATACCTTCATTTTTCTTTATTTTGTTAATATCATAATTATTAAAATTTAATATTTAATAAAATTTATATATCTTCAATTTTCTCATTTTTAGCAACATTAATATTTAAAAATATTTGTTAATATAATAGGTGTTAAAATTTAATTTTTAATTAATTCTTTAAAATAAAATCACGTCTATATCTTCATTTTCCTTACTTTTAGTAACATCAATATTTTAATTTTTTTTGTTAATGAGGGGAGTGCCACATGGACCACTCACTCTCTTTATATATATAGGGTCGGGTTCCGTATACCCCTATTACGACTCACATTGCGACACACCATTTTGTCTTATATGGGCAAAAATGTTTGGAATAGGCTGATTTTTTGTAAGGATGATCTCTATGGTGAGGAGATCATCCTTGCCAAAAATCAGCTCATTATGAAACTTCTAGCCCCATGTATACAAGTTGAAAATTTTTAGATCGTCCAATTTTTGTAAATCAATTTTGATGGGGTTAGAAGTTTTGGAATAGGATGATTTTTTGCCAGGATGATCCCCTCATCATAGAGATCATCCTCACAAAAAATCAGCCCATTCCAAACATTTTTGCCCATATAAGACAAACGGTGTGTCGCAATGTGAGTCGCAATAGGGGTCGTAATAACGCCATCCATATATATACACACATAGTGTAGTGCAGGTTTCATTTTTAGAATTATACAATGTATAAAAGAAATAATAACTAGTAAAAAATAAAAGTAAAATTCAAATTTAATTATAATTGTAGATAGTGAGAAGAAACTCAATCAACTGTAATAACAGTAAGATTACAGGAAAAAAAACAAAAGACTCACTCCATCCTTCATCCTCATCTGTTTTCACTTCTTCTTCTATTCTACATCAGTTGGATTCTTAGCATTTGTCAATTTAACAAACAACAAGATCATAAATATGACTGATGAAGTCAGCATTTGTAGTTATTTTCGCTTGAATCTTGTGAAGATATTTTAACATTAAACTAAAAAATCTCACAAACATCGCATCAATAAATATCATTTTATCATATATAATAATAGAGTATATTTAATATGTCATAAATCAAATAATAGATGTTATGGATAAAAAAACAAACTTAGGAGTTGTAATTGTTTAAGTAATGGATTAAGATAATAGCTAATTATGTTATAAAAAAATTCTAACATTCTAAATCCAAATCTTAGTAACTTAGTTTTAACTTAATCTTTTAAAAAATTAAAAAAAAGTACTCATACGGTCTAAATATAACTAATCAAGTAAGGAAAGATAATAAGAAACCCACTACAATATTCTTCTCTAATTCTTATTTCGTTATTATATGAGTTAAAGTAGTAGAGAAACTACACACTCACACACATTAGGTCATTTTTAAGAATAGTAAATTATATCATCGATGACAGAAAGATCTCTAAATATCGGTATTTAACAAATATTAGTATAAATTAAAAATAAATTAAAAGAAAATCTAATTATAAAGAAAATAAAATCTAATCTCGATAAGGTTAATAGTGCAAAACATGTTTGTTAAACCAACAAATAATAAATTACTCTTACTACTCTCTTTTACAAGATCTCTCGTCGTACATGAAATACTGTCAACAACGCAAGTCTTACTATTCTCTTTTATCAGGTTTCTTTTTAGACATGAAATACTTTTAACAACGTAGTATTTTTTAAAATACATTTTTAGAGGTTTTTAAAAAAAAAAACTGTTATTATCACCCAATTTTTACCCATCACACACCAATTACTTTTTAAATGTAAAAGAAAAGGTAACTATAAAAAAAAACCTAATTTAAATAGTATTTATAAAAAAAAAAATTTATAAATTATCAAAACGAACATATATCACATTTTAAAGTATCAAATTTTATTATTTTTTAATCAGAATTTCGACAATTAGAGTGTCGATTTTTTTATAATTTAAAGTGTTGATTTCTTTTAAAATATTCTTTAATGAAAATTTTGGCAATTTAAGTGCCGAAGTTTTTTATTTTTTTATAAAATTAATTTTTAAATAATTATTTATTATTTTAAAAGAAAACGTAATAATTGTTACAATTTTATTTATAATTAATTTTTTAAAGGAAAATCACATTAATATCTTTAATTTCCTTATTTTTAGTTATATTAATATTTAAAAATATTTTTAACATAATAATTGTTAAAATTAAATTTTTAATTAATTTTTTAAAGAATTATATGTTCATTTTCTTTAGTTTTAGCAACATTAATATTTAATATTTAATTATTAAAAAATTAATTTTTAATTACTTTTTAATATTAGAAAATATAAAAAGAAACGTGATGTTATTTTAAAAATTTTATTAACTATTAATAATTATTATATTAACAAAAAAAATGTAAATATTAATGTTGCTAAAAGAAAGAAAAATTAAAATATGGACGTGATTTTTCTTAAGAAAATTAATTAAAATTTTAAATTTAAATTATTAATATTGTTAAAAATAAAAAAATTAAAGATATTGACGTGATTTTAGTTTTAAAAATCTATTATAAATTAAATTGTAACAATTATTATGTTTTCTTTTGAAATAATAATCACCTAATCTTTTATCCTTTATCTTAATTTATTCTCTTTTCTTCTTTATGTATTCTTTACTAGTTTGACGCTTTGCATTAGTTAATTTAACAAACAATAAGATCATAAATATAACTAATGAGGCCAATATTTCTAGTCATTTCGTCCGAACCTTGTGAAAATATTTTAATACCAAACTAAAAAATCTCACAAACATCACATTAATAACCATCATTTTATCATATATGATAAAAGAGTATATGTAAAATACAATAAATAAAATAACAGATGTTATAGATAAAAGACAAACTTGAGAGCTCTAATTGTCCAAGTATTGGATTGAGACAATAACCAATCCTATTATAAAGATATTCCAACATTCCAAATCTAAATCGCAAAAACTTAATTTTGACTTAATCTTTTCAAAAATTTAAAAAAAGTACGTATACGATCTAAACATATCAAACAATTAAGGAAAAATAATAAAAAATCCACAACAATATTATTTGCTAGTTTCCATTTTGTTCTTAAATAAGATAAACTAGCCCAAAAACAACATATCCACACAAATGAAGCCATTTTTAATAACAGTAAATCATGTCATCAATGAGGGGGGACTCCTTAAATATTGATATTTAACAAATGTTAGTATAAATTAAAAGAAAAACCAACTATAAAGAAAATGAGATATAATCTCGATAGGGTTAATGGTGCGAAGTATTTACGTCAAATCAACAAATAATAAATAACTCATACCACTCTCTTTTATCAAGCATTCCTTCGGACATTAAATACTCTCAACAACGCAACTTTTACCACTCTTTTTTACCATATCTCCATTCGGACATTAAATACTCTCAATAACGCAGTCTTTTTATAATATATTTTTAGGGTTTTTTATTTTTTTAAAGGTTGCTATTATTACACAACTTTTACCCATCACACTCTAATTACTTTTTCAATATAAAAGGAAATGGGTAATTATAATTAAAAAAAAACCTAATTTAAATATTATTTATGAAAAAAATCATAATTTTTATAAAATTATCAAAATGAACCTATTTCGACACCTAAAGTGCCAATTTTTTTAATCAAAATTTTGATATTTAAAGTGCCAAAGTGTGGATTTTTTTAAAAATTATTTTTTAAATAAAATTTTTGACACTTTAAGTGTCGAAGTTTTTTTTTTTTGAATAAAGTTTATTTTTAAATAATTATTTATTATTTCAAAAGAAAACGTAATAATTGTTACAATTTAATTTATAATTAATTTTTTAAAGGAAAATCACGTCAATATCTTCAATTTCCTTATTTTTAGTAACATTAATATTTAAAAATATTTGTTACTATAATAATTTTTAATATTTAATTTTTAAAAGAAAATCACGCTCATATCTTCGTTTTCCTTACTTTTAGGAACATTAATATATATATATATATATATATATATATATATATATATATATATATATATATATATATATATAGATATATTAATATAATAATTATTAATATTTAATAAAAATTTCAAAGGAAAATTACACACAGCCAAATATCTCATAAATCAATGCTCCAAATATGTTATTGATATCCCGAGTCTTTTATTAATCTTATGATTGTCATAAAAACAAGATCTCTCTTCATGCGAATCTCTTAAAATCAAAATCGATTATTTGTTTCTTCTATCTCTCACTCACACACACAAAAATAAATCTTATACTTACAAAAAAAAATCTATTCACGTCTCTCAAAATCAAGACCCATGTAGTTGTTTTCTTCACACAAACATACATGCAGTGCTAGTAAGGAGACAGTGGGAGGCACTTGCCCCCAGGAAACTTTGAGATACATTTATTTTCAATCAATTACATGTTTTATTTTCCCTAGGCCCCACCCCTTCAACTGCCTCAAATTCCTTCCCTCTAAATTTTTTGAAGATGAAATTGCATCTTGACTGGCCTTCTCTCATTATACTAATAGGAATGATCTAAATATCCTTTTCTTCGACTTTTAACAAAAAAACTTCTGAATTTGTCATCAAAACTATTCATCTTCATGCTCTTCAAGTGTACCATTAACTATAATTTGCCCCCACTACCAAATTTTTTTGGCTCTGCTCCTGCACACGCATACTTGTTTATACACCTATTTATTCTAATTAATGAACAAACTTGTAGGTTATACTAGACGATACTGTCAAGGAAATACTACTTCATCTTGATAGAAGTGCTCGATTTCAGTGCATTAAGGTTCTAAATTCTTTGGTTGTGTTTGTCCATCAAAAGATTGCATCCAATGCGTGGGTTAAGATACACAATCCATTAAAATCATGTTTGTTAACAAATAAAAGAATAATAAAAGTGATTAGCATAACTCATATGTAGATTAATGCAAGTTAAAAATCGAGAAAGAGGAATCCCACCAAAAGATCGGGATTCCCCTTTCCTAGTTTTCATAAACTCTTATTTTGTGTAGATAAAATCTCTCTAACCGATGTTGACTAATTATCTTCATTTTTTAGTGTCTAACATGTTGCTTGTTCTTCGGATGATTGGATTATATAGTTTCACAAGCATACGATTAATGTTTATCAAAAAATTAATCGAAAAGGCTTCAAAAAAGGTAAGTAACCAATCGATCTTCTCTATTTTTTTTTCTTAATCCTATGTGAATAAAAAATTAAACAAAATCTCTTACGAGTAAAGCAATCACATGTTAAACTGAAGAATCTTTGCGATGGAATTAATCTTTTCAACAATTAATCTTTTGTTTCAGATATGGGTTGATGAATTTTGTTGGATATAGTGAGCAGAGCGAAGGGCGGAATACATAGACTTGAAAACAGTACGTTTCAAATCCTCTGAGGTGCAAGAGTGCCATGACTTCACCTTCTTATGTTGCTGAATGAGGAGCTGATGTCTCTGCTTCCATTAAAATCCTCTCTTTCTTACAAAAGTTTATAGTTGAGTTGGCGTCAGTAAAAAAAAGAAGTCTAAATAAACATTGTAACACCTTGGATTTTCAACTCATATCTAGAGGAAATTAAATGGTGAGATTTGGAGGAAAATGTCGAATGAGAGATTTAGAGTAAAATACTCGAATATTGCTATGATTAATTTTGAGAAAAACCGACTTCGCCATTAGTTTCAAAACGATCGCAATATATACATTAGCCTATAAGCATGTTCGAATTCGAGTTCGGAGGAAAAAGTTATAAAATCCTCGAATTTCGCGTTAAGTGGGACCCAAAATAGAAAATTTTTGTTAGAGGGAGAATCAAGAAAATTCGACTACACCATTAGAACCACAACGAAAAATTATTTGAAATGGTATATTCGTTTGTCGTTTTCCGAGTCCGAATAGTTAAGTTATAATCGAAACTAAAAATTAGAGAAAATTACAAGTATGCCCTTAGCTGTGTTATAAAAGAAAAATCTGATTTTCTTTTATTTCATTTTTCTCTCATTCTCTAAGAAACCTAAACGACAACCACTTTCAATCCAAGGGTTTCGACCCATTGCCATCAAGTTTGTGCCCAAACGAAGACGAGTTGAACATCGACGAAGAAGACAAAGTTGTTGGCCACGTCGAGAGCTACAACTTCACCATCCTTACTTACCCATTCTTGTTCGTTTTCTCCATCCTCCATCAAAACCAGCCGGATAGCTCGAGTAAACCTCAACATATTTCATCCGAGGGCTTTATCGAGTTAGGAGCTAGGTCTATACTTCATTATAAAGGAGAAGGAGAACGTCATTATCGGATACTTTGCAAACCCTTGCTCGTTTCGCATCCAAGTCAGCTCAACCTCAACTCTCGAGCCATCCAACCTTGAGTTGTAGTGCTAGCTTGTATCCTTAGCGTCCACAACCAGGTAAGGGACTTCCAATTCTTATTGGTAGCTTTAGATTTCTCAAAATGTGCATTTAGGTTATTTTAACAAAACTTATTGTTTGCGTTTGAATCGTAGACGGTTGTTGTTTGATTTCAAATTCATGGTAGAAGTAGGTGTTTTGTTTATGTTTTACCGAATTTTGATAACAAAATCGTGGGTGGGTCGAATGGTTCGAAGAATGGAAGAAGAAATCGAAAAAGGGATTGAAAAACCCAAAAATCGCGAGTGAGGTTCAGGCTGTAGGTGGGAAGGGTCGGTGCCACCGGCACCTACCGAAGGCATTCTGTCGGTCCCACCGACAGAATGAGGTTTCTGCCACCGACGAAACCAAATAACGCGAGAAAATTTTGTTCTGTCGGTAGGACCGTCGGTCCCACCGACATCTGCCGATGACCAATCTGTCGGTTCCACCGACAGAATCCTGATTCTGCCACCGACAGCCGTCGACAGAAACAATTCTCTTTAGAACAGTGTTCTGACTCTTAGCTT
Organism: Akebia trifoliata; assembly: GCF_017979445.1. Classification (NCBI taxonomy): domain Eukaryota; kingdom Viridiplantae; phylum Streptophyta; class Magnoliopsida; order Ranunculales; family Lardizabalaceae; genus Akebia; species Akebia trifoliata. Next base: position 3,316,494 of record NC_141381.1, on the reverse strand, counting down.
GACCTCTTCACACCTTATACACTATTTCTCACCCTTTATTTTATTAAAAACATTTAAGTAAATGTTCCATTTACTTTAAGTTCTTTAATGAAATTAAGGTTTTACCCCCCATTTCGGAACAATGGGAATGGTTTTAAGATCCAAATCTCAAAGGATCGAAATCCGAATTTTGATTTCAAGAACAAAACGTAATTTTCGACGTTTTCGGCAAGTTTTCAAAATGAAATAACTTTCGCGTTCCTTTGAATTAGATTACAAAAACTATATGGTGTCGAATCTCATGATCGAGACTTTCATTTCGAAAAACCCGTTTTCAATTTCGAGAACTTTGAAAAATTGAGTTTCTGACACTTAGCCCAATTTTCACCAGCTTTCTCTATTTTTAACAGCCTTGGTTCCGAGCATCGCTGGGACTTTGTTTTTTAATAAAATTTGATGATTTTTAAGGGAAAAGCCAAAAGAATGACTTTGAAATATTGAAAATGGATGGTTGATTTGAAAATATGAAAAGTGAGAATGTCGAGAGAATAGGAAAAGGGAACGAACGGTAAAATGTCAGAATCATGCCCGAGGGGTGATGTCTACATTTTACATTGTATGTTGTGTGTAGGTTGGTGAAAGGATATCCAGGTTATTAATGAAAGGGTTGTATGTTTATTTCCGATTATGTTAGCGCGTGCGCTGAGTATTGTTGTTTATTTTAAGCCGATTGGCCACGGTTGCATGGTAGGAACTGGATATTCGTTCTCAACCCTGTTTTGTTAATTTCTATTTTGTTTTAAATGAAAAAAAACTATATATATATACGTAACTATCTTGTGAGCTGTTAAAGGGTTTGTGAATGCCTGAAGGGATAGTGTGTCACATCATCCGGAGGGGTGTACTATCCTCGGATGTACGGTAGGGACCACCAAACTCATACGTGGTATGGGACGCGTATGAGAGTGGAGTCACAACTGGAATCCGGGTCCATTCCTTTCTTATCTTTACCAGTGAACGTGTTTTGTAAAGGTGGTCGTATACGAGTGGAATGTCTTTTGGGAATCACATGCACGCCTGATAGGCATAGACGAAGATGATTAGTCAGTGATCACTAACAATCTAGTAGTAGTCGAACATTCTGACACATCGAAAAGAGACCCATTGCTTACGGTCACGTCAAACGGCCAGCCTGAGCCGGATAAATGGTTCCGCAAGCGTGGTAGACACGACCAGCCACAAAATCAGGAACTACGATGTTATTGGGGAATATCATGTCCTGATTGGGAGCGATCCAGTCGTGAATCCCAACTCTTTAATTCCAATACTCCACCATTTGTATTATGTATATGTCGTTATATTTCGAATTACAAATTGAAAAGCATGTCTATTATTTCAATGTTGTCAACATTATTTGCATAAAATGAGAAATGTATAATGAGTATGGATGATTGATGTTATGTGTAATTTTTAGAACTGTTTAGTTGCTCATCCCTGGCTATATGTACCAGTTGATCGTATTTTATCTTGTAAAACCTTGCATGTATTAAAATGTTCAGTATGCTTTATTCAATTATGCTTAGGAAGGGTTATTAGTAGGAATTGGCTGTGGACTTACTGGGTAACCATTGTTACTCACCCTATCCTTCCTATTTTTTTTTAGTTTCAGCACTTGCAGCTACCGAGGCAGGCGTAGAGTCAGTAATTGAGGAGTATCTGGTCGATCAGATTGACGATCAGAGTTTATTACCTGGTGATCACTAGGGCCACATACCTTAGTGTTGTCAGTTTCATCCAGGATGTATGTAGTTTTTAGATTTTAGAGTTTAGGCCTCTGTTAGAGTGAGAATGTTTTGGTAAGCTTGTATATTGATAAATCTTCCGCACTCTGATCTACTTACATGTTAGATGTAATTAGTCTTCCGCTGTTATTTTCTTATATCTACATTTTTATATACAGGCTTTGTTATAAATTGGTTTATCAGGTTTGAGTTCCGTGAAACGCTAACATAAACAGAGGAGACCATGCCAAAATTTTGAGGTGCCACCTAGTACCTTGGGATTTGGCCTTGGGATTTGTGTTAGCGTTTGGCGGGGCGCCACAAACATAGTCTTAGAGCCTTAAAACCTTAGATTGGATTTTGACGGACAAATACAGGATGCCTATCATCTTTGCTTAATTACTGTAATCGTAGATCATTAAAGTAGAAATGAAAGCTAAGTATGATAAAGTAGAGTGTAGATTACTAACTTATATTTACAAATATTATTTCAAGAGTATTATTAGAGTAGGTCTTTTTTTTTAATTAGGGGTCAATTATTTAATGCTAAAAAGTGATGATGATGAAGGTATGACGGCTCTGCAGCTTTCTACCTTAAGAGAAGAGAAAAATCTTATTTATTTTTATAATAAGAAAGTTTTTTTATTTAAATAAGAAAAATGTGATTTCCTATTTTAAATTTGTTGTCCTCTAATTATTTTGTCTTTTAGTGTTGGAGCTTTAATGAAGAATGTGAAGTTGCTTGTTTCTTTAAGTCCCACATTAATTAATGAGGGTTTTTGGTACATGGGTTGGCCTGAAGTTTTTAAGTCTTTAGAACCTTAGTTTTTACAATATAAGGGGAAACAATCAAGAAGATTGATAAGTGCAGAAAATAACAACAACTAAGGTTTAAAATTTCAATTTGGAGGAATGTTTTGGTCAAGGGAAAAAATTAAAACATTCATCAAAATGATTCCCCTAGAATAGTCCTTGTTTCTAATTTGTCATCTCCTTTTAATCTATGATTTGGTTTCATTAAATTTTTTCTTTACTTTTACTTCATGGATTTTTTACTTTTTTACAAGCAATCTATTTTTTCAACTTTAATTAGCTTTATTTTATACTATTAATCACGATTGATTTATTTCCTCTTTATGTATTAATGGCGATGATGATGTGTAGTACATGATCATATATGCTAAATTCTTGCAAGTGGTTAATATAGTTTTTATATTAGTTTTAAAAAAAATAGAAAAATAGATAAGAATCTTCTAATAGCCAAATCCCTACCAATAATCAACAAACAAGGACTAATTGGCCACCACTGATGGATGGATGTTTTAATGGTAGATCAAGTACATGATGGATAACAACTCAATAGTCAATTTAATAAAAGTATTTGGAAAAAAATGGTAGAACATTTTAACGTGAAATTTAGACCTTATTATAATAGGGACATTTTTGAAAAATCGTAACAAGACTTTAAAGAAGAATTACAAAGCTATAAAGAATTCACTCAATCAGAATGGATTTGGATGGGATGATGCAAAAGAAATGGTGACTACAGATTATAGAGTTTGAAATGGTTATATCAATGTGCGCATCTTATTTACTCAAAGTATATAGAATTTTCGTAAAAAAATTCACGTTAAATAAGTAGTTGATCTCTATTATATACAAGTATATCCAAAAATGAGAATTTGAAGAACTAAGAGCATGGCTTGCTACAATAATTTGTGTATAATATTTGGTGATGGTGGTGTTATTGGAAAGTATAATAGAACACCCCAAGATATAGATATCAGCAACGATGATGTAAAAGTAAATAATGGTGAGGGTTTGGGATGTGGGTAATATTCAAATCTAATTCATGAAAATGGAGATGTGATTGATGATATATAAGATACTATAAATTTGGATAAAAATATTAATCTATCAAATTAACATAAAAAGCGTTAATCGATAACACCAACAAATTCTCATGCAACAAAAAAGCCACGAAGGAGTACTGGAGAGGGTATGGTAGATGCTATTAATGAGATGGTTGTTTATGTTACTTTACTAACGAATAAGAAAGGTGAAAATCAAAATTCTTCAACAGAAAGACAAGTAATTACTAAACTTGAAATTATGCCAGATATTAATTGAGTTATATTTTTAGAAATTTTGGAACTTTTAAAAGATAATAAAAAAAAACTAAGATTTTTATTGAGTTGAGAGCTGAAAGGTGAAGGGAGTTGTTGTTGTAGAAACTTCATAAATCAATTGAATAAATGTATTGCACTGAACATCTTTTGGTGGTTTGCTTTAGAATATGCTTATTACTATGTGGATATGTATATCAATTGCATAGCCGTTCCAATATTTATTTTATTTTATTTACATGTGACTACTCTTTTAAAAGTGAATAGTAAAGTTTAATAACTCTTTTGATAGAAAATTAATGTTTTGTTATTTAATTAGATGAGATTTTTTTTTATTTATAAATTAATATATTATGATTTTCTATTTATTCTAATGTTATTTTTTTTTATATGAAGTTGGTGAAAAAAACCTTCAACTATCATGACTGTCTCTGATGATGAAGATGTAGTATCAGCTACAACGGTTACTTCAATTTTAGTTGTTATTAATTACCATAATTACATAGTAAATGAAATGCTTATTGATCATGATATACGTTGCAAAGAAAATTTATGCGTGGAAAAACATGTATTTTTAAAGTTATGGATATTCTAAAATTAAAAAGCTTACTTTATCAAAGTAATAGAGTAAAGATAGATAAACAACTAGCAATGTTCATGCTTGTATTTGGTCATAATCAATGATATCGAATATTTCAAAAGAGATTTTAACATTCATGTGGAACGATAAGTCGATATATTAATATTGTGTTGAACGCCATTGTGATATTAGCTGAAGACTATTTTAAGCTTTCAGGTTCTAATATTCCTGAATAGATTTTAGAAGTTTGAAATTCTATCCATATTTTAAGGTATGGATTTTTTTATCGATTTTTATTATATTTACTATTATACATTTTTACAAATATTTGGTTATAGGATTGTGTTGAAACAATAAATGGAACACATATTCTAACATTGATTCATATTGACAAACAAGTTTCTTTTCGTAAAAAAAAATCAATGATTACCTAAAATGTTTTGGTGGCATACTTATTTGACTTATAGTTTCAACCTGGACGAAATCGATGTTGCAAATGGGTATAGCTCCAATACTCACTAGGTAAATGACTCTGGTCGTCTATCTGACCTACCAGATAATCCTTACTCGTGCTCTATACCTGTTTTGCCAAACGTAGAACTTGAAACTATAAAAATGGAGAAGGAAATGATGGGTAACAATCGTTACCAAATAGGTAAACAAACAATTTAAAATAAGTATTATCAATCATTTCAACACATGCACAGTTTTACAAGATAAACTACGATTAACTGCTACATATAGCCAGGAATAAGTAACTAAATAATTAAAATTCGCATTACATCAATAAAAAATACCCGTATTATAACATTTTTCCTTTTATATAATTCTGATTGATAAAATTAAAATAGTCAACATATTTTTTATTTTATAATTTAAAATAAGACAACAAATACATAATACACACTTGCGGGATCATTTAGTTGACTCAGGCTGCTCGTTTAACGTGACCGTAAGCAATAAGTTTCTTTTCGATTTGTCAAAATATTTGACTACTTTAAATTGTTAGTCATTACTGATCAATCATCTTCATCTATGCCTATTAGGCATATATGTGATTCTTGTTATACATCATCACACATTTATATTGCAAGTTCACTGAAAAAGATAGAAGGGGATAAATTAGGATTCTAATTGTCACTACACTCTCATATACGTCTCATATCACATATAAGTTTGGTTGTCCCTACCGTACATCTTAGGATAGTATATGTGGCACCCTGCCAAACGCTAACACAAATCCCCATGTTAGATCTCGAGATACTAGGTGGCACCTCGAAATTTCGGCATGGTCTCCTCTGTTTATATTAGCATTACAAGGTTTTCACCTGATAAACGACATACAATCCTGCATATAAACAAACAAAATATAGTACTAACAGAAGCCTATATACATCTAATAACGTACAATAGATCAGAGTACGGAAGAAGAAATTTATACACGGGATTATACAAAAAAATGTCGCTCTAACAAAAGTCCTAACGCTCAGAACAAAATATATAATACTTTTGGACAAATTGATACTACTAGGGGGTATAACCCCAATACTCACCAAGTGACGGACTCTAACTGTCTATCTTACCTACCAGATGATTCTCATTCGTTTTCTACACTTATCTCGCCAAGCTTCGGATCTGAACCTAAAAAAATAAAGAAGAAAATGGCGAGTAAAAATGGTTATCCAGTAGGGAATCAAACAATTTCTGCTAATAACCTCTCCTAACATGAACGAATAAACATACTGAATCATTTTAAAATATGTAAAATAAAAAAAAAAACTACGATTAACTAGTACATATAGATAGGGATAAGCAATTAAACATTTTAAAACTCACATTACATCGATCAGTAGTACTCACTATAACATTATCTTTTTATACAAATCTAATTAATCAAATGGAAACATTAAACATGCATTTCAGTTTATATATCAAAATAAGGCAACATATACATAATACACAATGGTGGAGTATTGGAATTAGAGAGTTGGGATTCACGATTGAATCGCTCCTAGTCGGGATATGATGTTACAATTCTTCTCTAGCTTTTAGTTCCTGATTTTGTGGTCGATCGCTACACTTACCACGTTTGGTCGAATAAAGCATACTGAACATTTTAATACATGCAAGGTTTTATTAGATAAAATACGATCAACTGGTACATATAGCCAGGGATGAGCAACTAAACAGTTTAAAGATTACACATGGCATCAATCATCCATACTCATCATACATTTTTCATTTTATGCAAATAAGATTGCCAACATTGAAATAATAGACATGCTTCTAATTTATAATCCGAAATATAACAACAGATACATAATACAAATGGTGGAGTATTGGAATTAAAGAGTTGGGATTCACGACTGGATCGCTCCCAGTCAGGACATGATATTCCTCAATAACATCGTAGTTCCTGATTTTGTGGCTGGTCGTGTCTACCACGCTTGCGGAACCATTTATCCGGCTCAGGCTGGCCGTTTGACGTGACCGTAAGCAATGGGTCTCTTTTCGATGTGTCAGAACGTTCGACTACTACTAGATTGTTAGTGATCACTGACTAATCATCTTCGTCTATGCCTATCAGGCGTGCATGTGATTCCCAAATGACACTCCACTCGTATACGACCACCTCTACAATACACGTTCACTGGTAAAGATAAGAAAGGAATGGACCCGGATTCCAGTTGTGACTCCACTCTCATACGCGTTCCATACCACGTATGAGTTTGGTGGTCCCTACCGTACATCCCAAGATAGTGTACCCCTCCGGATGATGTGACACACTATCCCTTCAGGCATTCACAAACCCTTTAACAGCTCACAAAATAGCTACGTACATATATGATTTTTCATTTAAACAAAAGAGAAATTAACAGAACAGGGTTGAGAACGGATATCCAGTTCCTACCATGCAACCGTGGCCAATCGGCCTAAAATAAATAACAGTACTCAGCGCAAGCGCTAACATAATCGGAAATAAACATGCAACCCTTTCATTAATAACCTGGATATCCTTTCACCAACCTACACACAACATACAATGTAAAATGCAGACATCACCCCTCGGGTGTGATTCTGACATTTTACCGTTCATTCCCTTTTCCCATTCTCTCAACATTCTCATTTTTCATCCTTTCAAATCAACCATTCATTTTCAATCTTCCAAAGTCATTCTTTTGGCCTTTCCATTGAAAATCCTCAAAGTTTATTTAAAACAAAGTCCCAGCGATGCTCGGGGCCAAGGCTGTTAAAATATAAAAAAGCTGGTGAAAATTTGGCTAAGTGTCAGAAACTTAATTTTTCAAAGTTCTCGAAATTGAAAACGGGTTTTTCGAAATGAAAGTCTCGATCATGAGATTCGACACCATATAGTTTTTGTAATCTAATTCAAAGAAACGCGAAAGTTATTTCATTTTGAAAACTTGCCGAAAACGTCGAAAATTACGTTTTGTTCTTTAAACCAAAATTCGGATTTTGATCCTTTGAGATTTGGATCTTAAAACCATTCCCATTGTTCCGAAATGGGGGGTAAAACCTTAATTTCATTAAAGAACTTAAAGTAAATGGAAAGTAAAAATTAAAGAGGACATTTACTTAACTGTTTTTAATGAAATAAAGGGTGAGAAATAGTGTATAAGGTGTGAGGAGGTCAAGCCAAGAGTCAGAACACTGTTCTGATCAAAACTGTGTCTATCGGTGACTGTCGGCGGCAGGAACAAGGTGCTGTCGGTGGAACCGACATAATACACATCGGCAGATGTCGGTGGGACCGACGGTCCTGCCGACAGTGTAAATTTTCTCGCGCTGTTTAGCTTCGTCGGTGGCAGAAGCTCCATTCTGTCGGTGGGACCGACAGAATGCCTTCGGTAGGTGCCGGTGGAACCGACCCTACCCGCCTACAGCCTGAACCTCACTCGCGATTTTTGGGTTTTTCGATCCCTTTTTCGATTTCCTTTTCCATTCTTCGAACCATTCTACCCACCCACGATTTTGTTATCAAAATTCGATCAAACATAAGCAAAACACCCACCTCTACCATGAATTTGAAATCAAACATAGATTTCTATGATTTAAATGCAAACAATAAGTTTTGTTTCAAAACCCTAAATGCACATTTCGAAAATCTAAAGCTACTAATAAGAATCGGAAGTCCCTTACTTGGTTGTGGACGTCGAACGTGATAAACTCACACAATGATCAAGGTTGGTGGCTCGAGAGTCGAGGTTGGGCTGACTTGGATGCCAAATGAGCAAGGGTTCGCAAGGTATCCGACAATGACGTTCTCCTTCTCCTCTATAATGAAGCATAGACCTAGCTCCTAACTCGATGAAGCCCTCGGATGGAAGGTGTTGAGGTTTACTCGAGCTACCCGGCTGGTTTTGATGGAGGATGGAGAAAACGAACAAGAATGAACAACCAAAGGTGGTGAAGTTGTAGCCCTCGACGTGGCCGACAACTTTGTCTTCTTCATCGAGGTTCAACTCGGCTTCGTTCGGGCTAGAACTTGAAGGGAATGGGTTAAAACCCTAGGGTTGAGAAGTGGCTGCCGTTTGGTTTCCTTGGAAAAGAAGAGAAATGAAATGAAATAAAAGAAATAAGATTTCTTTTATAATAAAGCTGATGGCATACTTGTAATTTTCCCATCATTTCTAACTTCGTTCGTAACTTAACCATTCGGACTCGGAAATTGACAAGTGAATATACCATTTCAAATAATTTTTCGCTACGGACCTAATGGTATCATCAAATCTTTCCGATTCTCGCTCTAACGAAATTCCACTATTTTGGGTCCCACTTAATGCGAAATTCGAGGATTTTATAACTTCTCTATCCGAATTCGAATTCGGACTTGCTTACAGGCTAATGTATATATTTCGATGCTTTTGAATCTAATGGCGAAGTTGATTTTCCTCGAAATTAATCATAACAAGATCCGAGTATTTTACTCTAAGTCTCTCCTTCGATATTTTCTTCCAAATCTCACCATTTAATTTCCTCGAGATATGAGTTGAAAATCCGGGGTGTTACAGTGATTATAACATTTTACTATTTCATACCCTTTTTTTCCTTTTTTCGATTTTTACAGTTTTCAATCTTTTCAATAAAGTATCCATTTTTTGATATTCATCAACTCAATATGAGTTCATTGAATATTAAATCATATTTTTAACTCTAGAATTTATTTTTATCAATAATATTGAAAAAATACAAATTTTATATCAAAACGGGGTCCGAGTAGTGCACAAGACCCAACTGATGGAAATAACCCGTTAAAATACCTTACCCACGTATAATTTGTTAAAAATATAATTAAACATATCAAACATGCAATTTTTGGCGTGAATTTTGAAATAACAAAAGAATTCTATATTTTTGGAAACTAATCACAAATTTTTAATAAAATCTTAAATGCAATTTTCACAATCTACGATTACTAATAGAAATTGTGAGTTCCTTACAATCTCTGTGCGAAATGATCGAAGCGTGTGCGTAGAAATCGAGGCGAATGGTGTGGAAATCAAAACGGTTGATTTTTTAATCTAACCCGGTGATTTTGAAGATCTCGACATCGTTGTCTTTTCTCCCTTATGTGCCGGAAGACGGTTTGACCCCGAAACTGATAAAATCCGAGGTCGAAATTACGAAACCCCCGTATATATATACGACAGTTTTTTATGATACAGGGTGAAAAAGACGAGAAAACGAAAGGAATTTGGGTGGGTTTTGTAGAGAGCGAAGCTATCGACGTTTCTCCTTTCTGTATCGATCGTTGACGGTGAGCCATTTGCGAGGGATCTGAGGTGGAAGTTTTAAAAAAAAAATTCTTTTTTTTTAAAACGTTGGCTATTGGATGGGTTGGAGAAGAAGAAGTAATAAAAAAAATTAAAATTTTATTTATATAAATTTGGGACAAAATCGGTATTTCGCATATTATTTTAATTGACAATAACTTGATCGTCCGGACTCCAAAAGTGACGAATGAATACTCTATTTTGCATGATTTTTTGTTGCGGATCTAATGGTATAGTTAATTCCTACAAATTCTATCTATAACAAAAATTTACATTTTTGACCTAAGGTAACCCTTAAAATTGACGTCATTTTCGTTTTTGACGATAATTCGACTTTCTGATCTCCAAAAATGACAAATAAATAGTCTATGTTCAATAATTTTTCATTATGAACCCAATGATATGATCAAATCTTAATAATTTTTTCTTTAGAAAAAAGTCACTATTTTAGCCTGGTCCGACTCGGTAATCGAGGATTTTGTAACTTTTATGTTCGGATTCCATTAAAAATGATCAAAAACATGTTAAAGTTTTACCCCTAAGTCCTACTTTCAAGATTTTCTAAAAATTTCACTATTTATTTTTTCTCGAGATACGAATTAAAAACTTGGGATTTTACAATATATCACTACAGATGATATAACGGACTATCCTTTTAGGTATTTTCAAGCTCTTTAATATTTCACAAAATAGTTATATATATAATTTTTTTTCTTTGAAAAAAATAAGAAAATAACATTATAGAGTTGATAGTGAATATCTAGTTTCTTACTATGCAATTATAGCCAATCGATCTAAATTAAATAATAAGACACAGCTTATAATCGTAAATAAACATGCAAGTCATCTCATGACAATAAAAAGTAAATTAATCTTAGATATCTATTCATCAACCCACATATAACATCACAATATAAAATGGAAATATCGCCATTTGGGTGTAATTCTGACATTTTATCGTTTTATTCCCTTTTTCTTTTTTTCGATTTTCATACTTTTCACACTTTTTGATATTTATCGATTCTATCTCAATCTATTTAATATTAAATCTTCTTTTAACTTATAAAAATTTATTTTTGTCATTTAAATAGAAAAATTACAAAATTTGGGTCAACATAAGATTTGAGCAAATGCACAGAATCAAATTGGTGGAAATAATCCGATGGAATGTCCCACCCACACATAATTTGTTTCAAAACATAATTAAATACATCAAACACATATATTTCACATAAATTTGAAATAAATGACAAAAATTCCACGTTTAGAAATAAAAATGAAAGTTTTAATAATATTTTAAATGTATTTTCGAAATCTATGATTACTAGGAAGAATCATAAGGCCCTACCAATCTCTCGATATTATAAATGAAAAACGTACATGAAAATTGAGGTGACCAGTGCAAAAATCGAGATAGATCTAACATAAAGACAATTTATTTTTAAATTGGATTTGGTGGTTTCGAAGATATTAACGACATTGTCCCTTTTTCCTTCTACGGCGGATGATGATTTTGATTCTAAGTTGATAAAATCGAAGGTTGAAAACTCGCAATTTTCTTGAATGTTATGACTGATTTTCAATGAAATATGATTAAAAAAAAAGAGAAAAAGATGAATGGGCTATGTTTGTAGAATTTGACGTTGTAACGTTTTTTTCTTTCTTCATAGATTATAGATTAAGGCGCGATCGCGATGAAAATCAAGTTCAAAGTTGGTTCAAAACCAATATTTAAAAAAAATGCCTCTGTTGTGGTTGATGGGTTGGGGAAGATGAAATACATAAATAAAAAACTTTAAAAGTTCTTTATATAAAATATCAGAACGATATCGTCTTTTTTGAAGTTGTTTCGTTTGATTATAACTCGATTTTGTCTAACTTCGAAAATGACAAATGACAAATGAATAATCTTTTTTTATAATCTGTAACACCCCGTGTTTTTAACTCGTATCTCGAAGAAATCAGATAGTGTTAATTCGAGAAAAATTCTGAAAAGATAACTTAAAGTAAGTGCTCGGATTATGCTATGATCGTTTTTGTCGAAAACCGACTTCACCATTAGTTTCAAAATGATCAAAATATATACTTTAGCCTGTAAGCAAGTTTGAATTCTAGTTCTGGTGAAAAAGTTAACAAATCCTCGAATTTCGCGTTAAGTGGGACCCAAAATAGTAAAATTTCGTTAGAGCGAGAATCAGAAAAATTTGATGACACTATTAGGTCCGCAACGAAAAATTATTCGAAACGGTATACTCGTTTGTCATTTTTCGAGTCTTAATAGTTAAATTACGGTCGAAACTAGAAATAGGAAAGAAATTACAAGTATGCCATCAGCTTTTTATAAAAGAAAGCAAACTTTCTTTTATTCTCACTTGTTTCCATTCTCTCTAAAGAAACCAAACCTCAGCCCTTTTCTCAACCTAGGGTTTCTTCTCTTCACCTCAAGATTCATTGAGAAGGAAGGATCGTTGAACCTTGACGAAGAAGACAAAGTTGTCTGCTACGACGAGAGTCACAACCTCACCCTCTTTGTTAGCCCATTCACGTATGTTTCCTCACTTTCCATCAGAAATCAGCGAGTAGCTTAGGGTATCGTCATACTCGGAGCTTCACCTTGTTAGTGGAGGCTTGTCTTTTAGGGTAGAAGTGGAGGAGAGTACCATTGTCGAAGGAGTCTCAAACCCTCATCCTCTTTGCATCAAACTCAGCTCAACACCAACTCTTTCACCACCAACTTTGATTCTTGTACGAGTTCATCGTTTTCGGCGTTCACAAACAAGTAGGGGACTTTCAATTCCTATTGGTAACTTTAGATTTCAAAATATGCATTTAGGTTTTACAAAACTTGTTAATTGTTTGTTTTAAATCGTAGAAATCTTTGTTTGAATTGAAATTCATGCTAGAAATAAGGATTTGATGTGTTTTATCTATGTTTTAAACGTTGAATTCGTAGGTGGGTTGAAGGGTTTGAGGAACGGAATAAAAATCCAAAGAAGGGATCGAAAAACCCAAAAATCGTGAGTGAGGTTTCGGTTGTAGGCAGGAAGGGTCGGTGTCACGGACAGAATGAAGCTTTAGCCACCAACGAAACGCGAGAAAATTTTTTGCTGTCGGTAGGACCGTCGGTCCCACCGACATCTGCCGATGACCAATCTGTTGGTTCCACCGATAGAAACAGTTCTCTTCAGAACTGTGTTCTGACTTTGCATTGACCTCCCCATTGCATATACATTATTTCTCATCCTTCATTTCATTAAAAACATTTAAGTAAATGTCCTCTTTAATTTTTACTTTCCATTTATTTTAAATTCTTTAATGAAATTAAGGTTTTACCCCCCATTTTGGAACAATGGAAATGGTTTCAAGATCCAAATCTCAAAAGAATAAAATCCGAATTTTGGTTTTAAGAACAAAACGTATTTTTCGACGTTTTCGGTAAGTTTTTAAAATGTAATAATTTTCGCATAACTTTGAATTAGATTACAAAAACTATATGGTGTCGAATCTCGTGATCGAGACTTTCATTTCAAAAAATCAGTTTTCAATTTTGAGAACTTTAAAAAATTGAGTTTCCGACACTTAGCCAAATTTTCACCAGCTTCCTTTATTTTTAACAGTTTTGGTCCTGTGCATCACCGGGGCTTTGTTTTTTAATAAACTTTGATGATTTTCAATGGAAAGATTAAAAGAATGATTTTGAAAGATTGGAAATGGATAGTTGATTTGAAAAGATGAAAAGTGAGAATGTCGAGAGAATGAAAAAATGGAATAAATGGTAAAATGTCAGAATCACACCCGAGGGGTGATGTCTGTATTTTACATTGTATGTTGTGTGTAGGTTGGTGAAAGGATATCCAGGTTATTAATGAAATGGTTGCATGTTTATTTAAATTTATGTTGGCACAGAGGCTCCGAGTATTGTTTTTATTTTAGGCCAGGTGGCCACAGTTACATGGTAGGAACTAGATATCCATTCTCAGCCCTGTTCTTTTAATTTCTCTTTTGTTTTAAATGAAAAATTATATGTATACATAACTATTTTGTGAGTTGTTAAAGGGTCTGTGAATGCTTGAAGGGATAGTGCGTCACATCATCCGGAGGGGTGCACTATCTTGGGATGTACGGTAGGGACCACCAAGCTCATACATGGTATGGGACGCGTATAAGAGTGGAGTCACAACTGGAATTCGAGTTCATTCCTTTCTTATATTTACCAGTGAACGTGTATTGTAAATGTGGTCGTATACGAGTGGAGTGTCATTTGGGAATCACATGCACGCCTGATAGGCATAGACGAAGATGATTGGTCAGTGATAACTAACAATCTACTAGTAGTCGAACGTTCTGACACATCGAAAAGAGACCCATGGCTTACGGTCACGTCAAACGGTCAGCCTGAGCTGGATAAATGGTCACCAGTGTGGTAAGTGCAGCGACCGGCCACAAAATCAAGAACTAAAAGTCAGATTTATGTTGAAACGTCATGTCCTGACTGTGATCAATCCAGTCGTGAATCCCAACGCTCAAATTCCATTACTCCACCACTTGTATTATGTATCTGTTATTATATTTCGAATTATAAACTGAAAAGCATGTATATTTCTTCAATGTTGTTAACTGTATTTGCATAAATGGAAAATGTATAATGAGTATGGATGATTGATACTATGTGTAATTTTTAAACTGTTTAGTTGCTCATTCCTGGTTATATGTACCAGTTAATCGTAACTTCAATTGTAAAACTTGCATGTTTTGAAATAATGCAGTATGATTATTCGATTATGTTAGGTTAAGTTATTAGTGGGAATTGTTTGTGGACCTACTGGGTAACCATTGTTACTCACCATTTCCTTTCATTTTTTTTAGTTGTTGAGCCTGTGCTTGGGGAAGCGAGTGTTGAGCCATCTACTGAGGAGCATCTGGTTGGTCAGATTGACGACCAGTGTCCCTTACCCGGTGAGCGTCATGATTACTTCTAGTAGGAGTCTATTCGTCCTAGGAGAGGTCTATGTTTTGGGGCCGAGTGCTAGGTCTATGTTAGAGTGAGGAAAATTATGTAATCCTGTATAACTCTATCTCTTTTTGAGCAACTTTGACCTTGCTTTTGTCGTTCATAAAATCTTTTGTCTTCCGTTTCTCATTCGTTGTGGATATGTTACTTTATACAAGATTTTTGGATTGTGCTTATCAGGTTTGAGTTCTGTGAAACGCTAAACATAAATAGAGGAGACCATGCCGAAATTTCGAGGCGCCATCTAGTGCCTCGAGACGGCCTTGGGATTTGTGTTAGCGTTTGGCGGGGCGTCACATAATCTTTTATTACGGATCTAATGGCAAGATCGAATTCTACAAAGTCTCACTCTAACAAAAATTCATTTTTTTAGTCTGGTCCGACCTAAAAATCAAAGTTATTTTCGTTTTTGACGAAAATTCGACTTTTCAGGCTCTGAAAATAACGAGTAAATACTCGATTTTCTACAATTTTTCATTGACAACCCAATGATGTGATCAGATTCTATAAATTATTACTTTAGTAAAAAACTATCTTTTTAGTTTTGTCTGATCTGAAAATTGAGGATTTTACAATTTTTCCATTTAGACTAGCATTTGAGTGTGTTTATAAGCTAAAATATGTTTTACGACCATTTTGAGTCCAATGACGAGGTAAGACGTCATTAAAAATGATCAAAAAAATTCTAAAGTTTTACCCTAAGTCTTACTTTCAAATTTTTTTTTAAAATTTCACTATTTATTTTTCTCGAAATACGACTAAAAACTTGAAGTATTACATTGATGGTTGGAAAGGTTTTGTTATGGATTCACGTGTATTAAATTCGACACTTAAAAGGCCAACCAACAAATTTCATGCACCCGAAGGTGTAATGCACATTTTACTTTTATTTAATATATTATCCCAAATTTTTAACTCGCATCTCGAAGAAATCAAATAATAATATTTTGAGAAAAATTCTAAAAGAAGGACTAAGGGTAAAATACTTGAATTTGATTCTATTAATTTATAATAGAAACTAACACTGTCATTAGATTCAAAATGGTCGAAAAATGTAATTTAGTCTGTGAGCACGCTCGAATTCAATTTTGGATGAAAAAAATTACAAAACCCTCGAATTTTGTAATGGGTGGGACCTAAAAAGGGTGAATTTATGTTAGCCAAAGAATTAGAAAAATCTGATCACATCATTAGGTTCGCAAAGAAAAAATATTCAAAATAGAATACTCATTTGTCATTTTTCAAGTTCGAATAGTCAAGTTCCATCGAAAATAAAAATATGTGGAAAATATCAAAAATGCCCTCAATGCTTTATAAAAGAAAGTTGGATTTCTTTTTAACTCATTTTCTTCTTCTACAAAGAACCCAAACACAACTGATTTTCAGCCAAAGGATTTTGACTCATTCTCTTCAAGATCCATTAAGAACGAGGCCGAGTTGAACCTCGACGAAGAAGGCAAAGTTGTCAACTTCTACAAGATCTACAACCTCATCATCGTTGTTTACCCATTTTAGTTTGTCTTCCCAATCCTTTATTAAAAATTAGGTGCGTAGTTTGAGTAAACCTCAACACATTCCATTCGAAGACTTCATCAAGTTATGAGTTAGATCTATTTTTTATCGTAGAAGGAAAATGAGAGTGCCGTCAACGAAAACCTTTGCCAACCATTGTTAGTTCGCAACCAAACCCACTCCACCTCGAGTTCCTCATTGTCAATCCATGATTTCTGAGCTAACTCATCGTGTCCGACAACCACAAATCATGTAAGGGTCTCTCAATTCTTATTAGTAGTCATAAATTTTGAAACCTTACATTTATGTTTCTAATAAAACTTGTTTGTTTTTAAATCATAGAATATTACTTCATTTATTTTTAAAATCACGCCAAGACCATCATTGTTTGATGTGTTTTCATTTTATTTTAACAATGATTCGTTGGTGGGTTAGTAGAATCGAAGTACGAGTGAAAAATCCAAAATAATAAAAAATCGAAAAATCGTGAAGTTTGCAACTTGCTGACTGTCCCAAGGACTACGATCCCACCATGTCCTACCATCCAAAAACCACTGTCCCACCATGCTCGTAAAATTTTGACAGAAACTACATTTTACTTTTGCCTTAAACTCCCCTTCGCTTGTAGGTTTATTTTCGCCCTTTATTTCATTAAAAATAGTAAATGTCCTCTTTAATTTTTTTACTTTTCATTTAAATTTTTTAATGAAATTAAGGTTTTACCCTCTATTTCGGAATAATGAAAATAGTTTTAAAATCAAAATCTCAAGGAATTAAAATTTAATTTTTGATTTCAAGAACAAAACGTAAAATTTGACATTTCGTTAGATTTTCAAAATCAAATATCTTTTGCGTCACTTTGAATTGAATTATAAAATTTATATGAGGTCGAATCTCGTGTTCAAAGTTTTCATCTCTAAAAATTCATTTTCAATGTCAAGAATTTTGAAAAATCAAAATTTTGATACTTAGCCAAATTTTTACCAACTTTCACCATTTTAAAATTTTTAGTTTCGTATCTATTTTGAGTAAATTTTGGTAGTTTTTTTTATTGAATAATCAAAATGACTTCAAAAGATTGAGAAATGAATATTGTGCTTGAAAAGATGAAAAGTAAAAAAATATCGAAAAATGGAAAAATAGATGAAACAGTAAAATATAAGAATCACGCGTAAAGGGTGATGTCTATATTTTATATTGTTGTGTTGTGTGTAAGTTGGTGAAGGAATATCCAGGGATAATGATATTGGTTGCATGTTTATTTAAATTTTATTAGTGCAAGGCGTTGAGTTATGTTTCTATTTTATTATTTATTTTAGGCCGCGTGGCCACAGTTGCATGATAGGAAATTGGATATCCATTCTCATTATTGTAATGTTAATTTCTCTTTTGTTTTTAAAGAAAAATAATATATATATATATATATATATATATATATATATATATATATATATATATATATATATATAGCTATTTTGTGAGAGGTTAAAGAGCTTGTGAATGCTTGAAGGGATATGGCATCGTCTTATCTGAAATGATATACTACCTTGGGATGTACGGTAGGGACATCCAAGCTCATATGTGGTATGGAATGCGTATGAGAGTGGAGTCACAACTGGAATCTAGGATCATTCATCTCTATCTTTACTAGTGAACTTTTATTGTAAAGGTTGTTATATACAAATGAGATTATTTATTATGAGAATTACATGCACGCCTGATAGGCATAAACGAAGATGATTAGTCAATGATCACTAACAATTTAGAGTAGTCAAACGTTCTGACACATTGAAAAAAACCCATTACTTACGGTTAGTCCGAGCCGGATAAATGATCTTGCAAGTGTGGTAAACAACGATGAGTCACAAAATCAGAAACTACTACTTAATTATGGAATATCATGTTCTATTTGAGAGTGATCCAGTCGTGAATCACAACTCTCTAATTCCAATACTCCACCATTGTGTATTATATCTATTGTTCTGTTTTGATTTATAAAAATGAAAATCATGTTTACTATTTTAATGTTGTCAATTATGTTTATATAAAAATGAAAATATATAGTAAGTACTGCTGATTGATGTAATGCGAATCTTTTAAAAATATTTAACTATATGTACTAGTTAATCGTAGTTTACTTTGTAAATCGTTACACGTATTAAAATATTTAGTATGCTTAACCAATTATGTCTAGAAGAGGTTATTAGTAGGAATTGATTATGGACTTATTAGGTAACCATTGTTACTCACCCTTTCCTTCATAATTTTTTTAAGCTTCAGAACTTGCAGTTATCGAGACAGGCACAGAGTTGGCAAGTGAAGAGTATTTGGTTGGTCAAATCGACTATCGGAGTTTGTTGCATGGTGAGCACTAGGGTTACACCCATTAGTGGTTTTAGTTTCGTCCAGGATGTATATAGATTTTGGGACGAGTGTTGGGTTCATGTTAGACTAAGGGTATTTTTGTAATCTTGTGTATTGTTAACTTCCGCACTCTGATCTACTTATGTGTTTGATGTATTAAGTCTTCCACTGTTTTTTCTGTGTTTACATATTATTATACAGGATTTGTTGGCTATTGGCTTATCAAGTTTTTGAATTCCGTGGAACACTAACATAAACAAAGGGCCATATCAAAATTTCAAGGTGCAATATAGTACCTTGGGATTTGTGTTAGTGTTTGGCCCATATTTAAACTATTAAATTTTATATACCACTAATATATTTTTTGTGATATAGGTAAATATTATCTTATAGATACAGGTTATGCTAACATGTTGGGGTTTATTTCTCCCTATCGTGGTTCTCGTTATGACTTCAAAAAATTTAGTGGTCTTCATCCCGAAAATTTTAAAGAAATATTAAATCATTGACATTCATCATTATGGAATGTAGTCGAACGTATTATTGGGATACTAAAAAGATATTTTTTTAAAATTTGAAAATAACACCCCTATACTCATTTGAAACACAAGTGAAAATCGTTATAACTTGTTGTATCCTACATAATCATATATGGAGGGAGAAGACCAATGACTTATTTTTTGAAATGGAAAGGTTGGAAAGACAATAAGAAATTGACCTAGAAACTTATCAAGCTCAAACTCAAGGTCTAGAAATTATTAGTAGAAGGAGGCAACGACAAGATGCTGAGAGTTTTTCAAGATCAATTGCAGAGGTAATGTGAAGTGATTTTCAAAAAGCACGATGATGAAATATTTCTTATTTTTAGTTAGAATATTATTTTTTGTTTTAAGATTTTACTTTGTGATACTTATTTTGATGTTAATAGTTAATATCAAATTTGAATTTGAAAATTTTAATACACCAAAATAGACTCGTATCAGTGTCAGACAAACAATATGAATATTAAACTCATATCAAGATCAGTTTCAGACAAACAACATAAAATCTAATCTGCCGCAGGATTTACCATCATAGGGTCAGAGAAAATCCAATTCAAGATATGTAAAACAAATTTTGTCTCAACCAAACAGGGCCTTTACGAAAATTGAAAACTTGGAAACCTTATCTCTTCCCATCACAGTCCTTTGTTGGGTTTTTGGAGTTGCATGTCCCCTTATTTTCTTGCAAATTTGAATAAGAGGTAGAATGCATATCGTCTACTTAGTAAAAAAAAAAAAAAGGGATTCATGTCATCTATAATTGATGGTATGGTATTTGTGTGATAACAATACCTTCAACATATTATGCACATTTGGCTGCCTTCCGTGTGCATTTCTACATGGAACTTGAGACTTTGGATAGTGGAACACTACCAAATGCTGCAGTAGCAGGACGAGGTTCTGGTGTGGGGAGTGGTGGTGCCCACAATACCAGAGTCCCAGTTACGAGTGCTACAGTGAGACCCTTTCCTGCACTCAAGGATAACGTGAAGAGGGTTATGTTTTATTGTTAGATAAACAAGCCGAGGCCCCTCAGCTAATTTTTTTTTTTGGGAAGGAATACTTTTAAAATCTTTCCAAGTTACATATAGTGTTTACGTGGGGTGCAATTTGGTATTGATGTTAAAATCTAATAAAAGATGCTCGATATAAGACTGCAAACTTGATCACTTGGGGTGTGTTTTTTGTTCAGATTGTAACTTGATTCTAGGTTATGATTTTGGATTATTATTAGATTCGGATTATGAAAATTGATTTTCAAAATCCAAAAGCTCATTTGGTTACCTGATTATTGAAATTGATTTTAGAACACTTTAAAATTTAAAAGATGAGATATCATTTTAATTATAGTCTGCAAATGGTCTCAAAAATGAACTTGCTAGGATGCACATTTGCTATTTTGGTTGCTTAGCAAAAAAAAAAAAATGCTATATTGGCATTGAAAATTTCTTGTGTCTTTCATTGGCTTTCACTTGGGTATAATTCAATCATCTGTAACGAAACTAGCTAATATAATGAGTTTAGGGTTTAGACAACAAAAGTTACCTAAAGTTAATATCTTTTGTAAAAAAAAAGTGATGAAAATTTTGGTCAGTAACTCCAATAAGCTTAACAATTATATTTTTACTCCATTTTCCCTTTTATTTGACCTAAATTGAAATTTTGACTTGGTTTTATAAGAAAGGGAAATGAGATTTGAAAAAAATAAAGTTCACTATTTTTAAAATGTTTGGGAGTATAAAAAGTTTAATCTTTCATAGTTGCTGGTTGCTTTAGAAATTGCCCTTTCCACTAGGGGTGCAAGTTAATTCGGTTCAAACCGAGAACCGAATCAAATCATGTATTTTGAATTGCTTTGGTTCGCTTTAGATTAAATACGGTTCGATTTCGTATTTAAAAAATGAAAAACCGATGAATTCGATTCGGTTCTCGGTTCATACTTAATAAAAAACCGAATCAAACCGAAAACCGAACCAACCATTATTTTTAATAAAATATAAGTTTTTTTTATATAAAAAAACCCTAACTCTACTCTCTCGCTTTCTATCATCTCTCGTCTCTTGCAGGTGAGGCTATGGGATTGCTGGCTGCTTCTCAACTCCGGCGGCCGGGGTCATCCCCTCTCTCTCGGCTGTTGGCGTGTGGCGTGCGGCTGCGGGTCTTCCTTCTCTCTCTCTCTCTCTCGACTGTTGGCGTGTGGCGTGCGGCTGCGGGTCTTCCTTCTCTCTCTCTCTCTCTCTCTAGCAAGTTGCAAGGCGTGCGGCAAGTGGCTAGCGGCTGCTGACTGCCTCTCAATTCCGACGGTCAGTCATCTCTTCATCTCTCTCTCTCTCTCAATGCAGGGGAATACTTCAAACCCTCTCTTTTTTGTGTTTTTTTTTTTTTTCTGATTTTTCCATTTATTATTTCTCATACTGTTTCTGAAGAAATCTTCAGTAGATCTGAGTTTCAGTGATGGAATTTCACACAATGAAGAGGAAATCTCTTCAGGCTTTGTGCAAGAAACACAATCTCCCTAAAACATAAAACCAATTTGGAGATGGCAGATCTCCTTATTTCGCTTCTCAAGGTACCCCAAATAACAAACCCTCTTCTCTCACCTTCCTCGTTTTGGCTTTTTTTCTTGTTTCAGATCACAATCACAAATAGATATATTAATTTTCTTGCTTCTATTGATTTAATTAAATAGGCGGACAAAAACACTTCAAATGGTAATGGTGATTTCTGATCAAAGTTGTTCTCTCCATTTACAATTGCTAAAGAAGGTATGTATTTCCATAATTTCATTCATAAATTTGTGTAAAATTTTTTTTTTTGAAACCATGAAACCGAACCGAACCAAACCGAATTAAGGTCGGTTTGGATTGGTTCGGTTTTAGATCAAATCGGTTCGGTTCTGGTTCCCATATAATGGAACCGACCTTGGTCGTTTCGGTTCTGATTTTGGTCTAAACCGAACCAACCCGAACCAAGTTGCACCCCTACTTTCCACTATTTAAAGGGGATTGCCAACAGACACTGACAAATCTGTTGGAGATGCTCTAACTAAACTTATCAATCTGTGCGTATTATTCATTTCCAGCTATATCTATATAATATTAATAATAAATGTTTATATAATATTAAAAGTGCTCTAACCATTGACATGAAATCAATTTTGAAAATCTATAAATTTAATTACTAGAACTTATCAAACAAGTTGTGTATGAGATCTGTTAATCTTATAGAATAACATTAAGTTTTTTTTTTTTTTTCCCTGTTTGGTTTAACAAGTAATTTGAATTTCTTAGTGATGCAGTTTAGAAGATGTTTGCAATTTTCATTTTGGATTGTGAGATGAGAATCCAATTATGGAAACAGAGTTTTAATTGTTTGGCTAACATTGTTCCTGGAAAAAAAATTATCTAATTACACATCTTGAGGTTGAAGATTAGATAAAATATTATTCACCATAGAGAATGAAGATGCTGATTTTTGGAAGAAAATCTAGGGATTTTGACAAGAGATCAAATATGAGGGCATTTAAGTTACGTTATTAAATGCAAACATATTCACAAAGTTGGAGTAAGGATTTAAATTGGCAAGGAAAACTTCGGAAAAAACTTTAATAACGGGAAAAAAAACAATGAAAAATAAAAGATAAAAAAATATTTTAAAATGTTATGAAAAATTATATATCTAAAGAAAATTCATAAAATCAAATTATTAGGATCAAATCCCAATTTTTTTATATTTATGAATTATCAAATTATATTATGTATCAAATCTCACATTAAAAAAAAAGAGAAAATGTTTTAAACTTCGTCCATGTGGAAGTAAAATGTGAAAAAACGAAAGAAAATTGAAAAAGGGGGAAAATGGGGACTTCTGTTACAAATGAAAAAGTCACATGTGTGTGTGTGTGTGTGTTTTTTTTTATCGTTTTAATTGTCAGAGATGCAAGTCACGTTTCTCTTTTTTTAATCGTTGATTTTGTTATTATGAATTTAAAGTAATGTTTGCCAAAAGTCCTCGGAAGATTAGTGAGTAAAAGATGTGAAAAGTAGAAGAAAATGATGACGATTGGAGATGTAAAAGATAAATAATGAGTTGCGAAGTGGTTGTAAACTTATAAATTCAATGTTCTAAAAATCGGATCGAACCGACAGCTTGATCTAGTTTAGAGATTCCAATCGTGAATTATCCGTAGTGGTGCATTAGGGTCTCTACACACTTGGTGGTTGTTAATTCAGATAGACATAACCTTTTGATATGGTTCAAAAAGTGAACCTGAATCTTATCTTATATATTGGTTATATTGGCGATACGAATATTCAATATGATCCATGAAAACTTAGGTATGTATGTTCTAATTGTGAAAATAAATGTTGATTAATATTTATTTAGAATTGGTTCAAATAAAATTAATTTAGTTTATTTTAAAATGATATTTAAAAGTTACTTTATGATTGGTGTACTTTTTTGTTAAAGTAAAAGTAAGTATTTTTTATTTAAAGCATTTATATTGGTTGATATCTTTTCACATGGACTGAAGATTGTAAAAGTACTTTTTAACTCATTTTTTAATAATTTGTAAATCCCACATTGCTTTCTAATTTTTTTTGAAAGATTTATAAATCTATAAATAAGAACTTATTCTCAACTCTTTATTCATTCTAAAGACTCTCTTCTTGAGAGTTTCTAATGACTTTTAGTTGTATGAAAATTTTAATAATTTATTATTATATATATATATATATATATATAAAATCACTCCAATAAAGCATGATTTCGTTCTTCTCATTTCTTAAGTAGAATTATAATGAAACAACTTCACTAAGGGTATGTTTAGATTGAGAGAAGAAAAGAGAAAATATGCAATTTTATCTCTATTTCTCTTATTTAGATTGTTAAATGAGAAGAGAAGAGAAATGGAGGGAAGAGAAGGGAAAAAATGTTAAATGTTATCTTTTTATTTTCAAAATTTCCAAAGATAAGTAATATTGACAGGTCACCTATTGCTACTTACACCCCAAGCATTCAAACAAATTTAACCTAATTTCGGAAACCCTAGAGACGTGGAACGAAGGAGGCGAAGAAACTCTAGAGATGTGGAACGAAGGAGGCGAGCTCGAGTAGGAGACGACTTGAGGTATACTCTCTCTTCTCTTATTCTTCCGTTTTGGTCTTCACAAAGGAGGCGAACTCGAGTAGGAGACAACTTGAGTTATACTTTCTCTTCTCTCATTCTTCTGTTTTTGTTTTTTTTCAAAATACCAATAGTATAAATTATCAAAATAGTATGATTTCTCTCTCTCTCTCTCCCCATTTTGATGTTCTGGGTTTGCTGCATTTGCTCCTGAAAGTTTTGGCATTTAGTCATTTTCTTTAGATTTATGTGTTTCTGTACCAGTTGTGGTGATATAGGTTTTCCCCAAAATTGTGTTTTTGTAATCTGGGTTGTGCTTAAAAAGGTGTTTGTTGATTTGGGTTTGAATTTGTTTTCTGTAGATTTTGGAGGTCTATGAGTGTTTGATGGTTGGGAATTTGTAGTTGAGAGTTTAGAGATTTGGGTTTTGCTTAATAAAATAGATTGCTGATTTGATAGCAGTGAAGGCTCTCTACAACCGATGAGATCTAAAAAAAGATCACCACTTTTGGGGTGAATTTTATAGCTAATAAAATAAAAGTTTCCAACGCTGCAATGCTAGTTACAGCAACTCATTTTTAGATCTGTTAATCCTTGTTAGTTTTTTTATCTTTCAAGACTTACTATAGATCGTAAGAAAAATATTTTATAGAATCCTTAGAGGTGATCTTTCTATGAAAATTTACTTTTATCATTTTGAATTAAAGTGAATCTTGTGAAAAACCCCAATTTTCCTAGAGTCAAACTAGGTTGTTTAGTTGAGTCGATCATGTGAATTGACTCATGACAAAAAGAGCCTTTGGTTGCTACAATAAAGCCTTTATGCCTTGTAATGATATAATTGAAAGTCACGATCCATAATGGTGTCTCATTCCTATAGCAAAAATATGATGTCTACATGGCACGTGTTTATTGGAAAACAAACACATTGGGCTGCATGCCATATAGAAAAGCGTCATTGTTAGGGTTGCCTAATTATAGAGTTTTTTTTTTTCTTTTTTTTTTTAATTTTTTTTATAAGCCTTGAGTTAGATTAGGAATTATCTTTTTTGTTTTTAGATAAAACTTATCTCTTTTTTGTTTTTAGATAAAACTTCTCTCTCATTTTATTTTTATTAGATTTTAAATTTGTATCAGTGAAGGCTCTCTACAACTAATGAGATCTAAAAAAAAGATCACTAATTTTGGGGGAAATTTTTATAGCTAATTTTGTAATTTTTGGGAGATCATAATTTTGGGCCCATCATGATAAGACCACCAACAAATACAACCTTTTTACTAATACTACTAGTCCACCATCATCACCACCACCAACCCCAAGTGATGACTAGGGTTGGTGGTATCTATGACTGGCTTAGGTTGACGATTCCTAGTTGTAGAGACAACAAGAGAAGGAGGAGAATGAGGCATGGTGATTTATATAGGAGGTCTCACAATAGAGGGTTGGGGGATATCGTCCAAAGATGGCACAAGTTTACCTTCACTAAGGTGGGTAGGAGAGGGTGAAAACATGGTGGCAACAACCATAATAGTTGGAGAGGCAGCATGTGGGGTATTAGGGGGTGGAATATTATGATTGGTGCTTTCAGAGGTTTTCTTGGATGGTTTGCTACATTCAATAAGACACGAACACCCGATTCAAATATATAAGTTGAGTTGATCTGCTAAGCGTGAAAAATAATAATATTTGTAGATTTTACTTTTCAAAAAAAAAAAAAATTTTGTAGATTCTCTATACCCTACTTCTATGGGGCATAAATGTACTGTCGTGTGCTTGATTTAGAACAGTGTGGTGTGGAGTTGCAGCTATAATTCGTCACTTTTGTAGTTGAAAGTTGTGGATAGGCTCTTTAGGATATAATTATGTTATTTTAGTAGGCATTGAATGGAAGCTGGAAAGCTGTTTACTTCACATCTCACTAGCATTTAGTGTATCAATTTCAAGGTCTCATCATCACGAAATTAGGTGTTTGTATTGCTTGTCTATCCTAGTATGATTTGTAAATTAATCTTTAAATATTAGGATCCCACCTATTTGCAATTCATAACAATACTTGGGTGAATGGGAAAGTAAAAACCCCATTTTTTATTTCTAGTGCACAATGTCTACTGGTATGATCAAGAGTGAATTAGATCTTTTTGTTGTCATCAAGGGCACCGTAGCTATTCCTTTGTTGTTTTCTTTACTTGAAGTTGGTTTGGTCATCGTTTTTTGTTTTATATTTTGTGTTGTATGTGTGCATGCATTTCACGTGCCACTTAGCTAAGTTGGTAAACGCTTGAGGAGAGTTGATCCCATGACACTTACGCCAGAGGTATTCCAAAAAGGTTGAATGAGAAACAGATTACTGCTTTGCGGAAAGTGACCTGTCAGCGTCCTCATGATCGAGAGCTTAACATTGTGCAGGTGTGTGGTGGCAAATATTTAGTGGCTTGTCATGCATATATACAGTATTGCTTACATGTATTATGGCTTACGGTTCAACCTTTCGAAGGTAATCTAGCTTGTGCTGTTTGCGACAATAGGTTTCCTTTATATTTCAACATGATCAAATGGTTATATCTGGGACCAGGTTTTGTCGTTGTCACTGCATATGCCATATTGTGCTAACTGCTAAGTTGCTGCTTTCCTTTTTTATTTTCTTTAGCCAAAGAAGTTAAAAAAGATGGAAGTTTCTTGCCCTGTCAAATCCATGTTGTCTCTCTAATAGGTGGTTCTTTGGGGCAGCTGCATGGGTTATCGATATATATATATATATGTATATATTAAGATAACGAGGCAGTGGTCTATCATCGTAAAATTTGGTCTTGTGAACAAGTGAGCTAACAATTTCCACATGAAATAGAGGTAACATGCTTCCTCTGTCATTACTTTTACACCTTTGCTGCAAGAAAGGGATATCATTGTCAGGCATGAATCTTTTTGCATTTTCGGTATAAAAATGCCTTCTTTCCCATAATATTAACTAATGGCCTAAAGCAATAATTTTCAGGCAAAGTATCCAATTTTGCATCATTATCTCGATTGTATATCATTTAGTTTTGCAATCGAGAATGTTATTTCAGTTTATATTTGGTGGTTTTGTCGATCAATTTTTTTTCTATTCGAATCAATGGGACCTTTTATTTTATTTTTTTATTATAATGGCATCTTGTTCTTTTTTGCGTGTTAGATTGTGAGTAGTTCTTGGTTTCCAATTCCGTAATCTTTTTTAGTTCCCACGCTGGTTCTTCATTAAGAAATCATGCTGCGAATAACCATGTTACAAATTTGGTAACAGGCGTTTCTGATAAAAATTCATAGAATTTCAAGATTTTGGTCCATTTTTCGATACCCGTAGAGAAAATTAGTTGAGGATTTATTTTTAATCATTGAAGGAATAACTTAAGATCTTCTCGTCTTACAATAGTTTCACTGTAATTTTGGTATTTCAGTAAAAATTGATCATGGTATGTAAGACCATGGTTTAAAATGTACCTAAAAATAATATATGGTGCTTTCCAAAATTAGTTGAACTAGTTTACCTGTCACGGACTTAAAAGGTGTGTTACAATTCCAAGATCATAAGGAAAATATAATTAAGAGTTGTGGGCTTAGCAATTGTTCTAAAAGTTCCTTTTTTAACCATTCAGATGGTTCATCACAATGCTTACCATGAAGATCCTTATGCAAAGGAATTTGGTATAAAAATCAGTTGAAAAACTTGCTTCAGTTGAAGCACGAATTCCCTGTCCATCTAGGGTAAGTAATTTTATGGCCAATCTTCTTGGTTGTTATTTTTATCTGGTTCATGAAGCAATCTTCTCCTGCAGTATAAGAATGCTTGTTTGTGTCGATTAATTGCTTTCCACAAGTCGGTCAGTGGAATGTGATGAACAAGGTAACATTTACCTAACAGTCTAAACCCTTACGTTTAATATGTAAATGGAATATATGTGCCCAATGTTTTACTGTATACGATCTGAATTGGATAAAGTACACATTGTTGGTCTGTTGAATTGAAAATTCATCCTATGATTCATTCATTCTTAATTTAGCTTACATCTAAGTTGCTGAAGGAATGTGTTTTAGTTTTGTTTGTTTCACATATACCGCATACATTATGTTTGAAAGGATTCACAAGTGGGAAATACTCTAGATTAAGAGTTTCTTTATAAATTCATGGAATCAGGCAATCAAACATAATCTTGCATATTATAAATGAACAAGTGTAGCTATAACAATCTCAGGGATTGAAGCAGGATTTTATTAATGCTGGGTTAGCTTTAATGCATAAGATGTTGTCTGCAACCTCTTGGTTTCTGTATTGTGAGTTTGGGTTGATTTAAAGTGGTATCATTTTGTAGGGTGCTGCTGCTACACAAAAAACTCACAATAGAACATTTATTTATTTTTTTATAGGTAACCTAACAAAGAACCCCCAATAGAACATTTCATTATAGTAGAAGCTAACTTAACATGTGCATAATGAGTGGGAAGGTTCCATCACACCATTGAATTTAAACTAAAGAATTGTGCAATAAGTAGCACTTTCTTTGTAATTGAGCAAGGAGTTGAGATGCTGAAGTTAGCATGGAAGTCTTGTGATCTCTATCATTCCTACATAGAAATGGCACCCCAATATTGTATCCACATGGTATATATTTAACTCTCTGATATGATATGACCCCCCCTCCCCCCAATCTTTCTTTGATGTTATATGGTATTATTTATTTATTTATTTGGAGGCATCATTTATTATTTTGGACTGGCCAATAATACGTCTCGGGTAATGTGGAAAGCAGTCTCAGAGTGGAAAGCTTCAGTGAATTTTAAAATTTGAAAAGCAGTCTCATGTTCGCATGGAAGTCTTGTGAAATATATCATTCCTGCATAGACATGGCCACAATCTTGTATCCACATTGAATATATTTAACAGTGTGATATGGTTTGACATCCCCTTTCACTTGTTTATCGGTGGAAATGCTTTCATTCCAAGAAAAAAGATAATACATTGGATGGGTATTTGAGAAGACCAACATGAATGTAGGAGCTAATTATTGCCTTATCAATGTGTTGAAACTAAAAACCAAAACAGGCGTTCTCTCCTAAATATCAATCATTCAAAAATCAAATTTCAGAATTCTTTGTAAAGTTTGGACCAAAAAAAGAAAGAAGACAAGATCTTTAATGCCAATGACAATTTCCTGTAATGCAAGATCTTTTAGTTTAAAGGTCTTACTGTACTTTTACTTACAGCTAGCCAAGTCTAACAGATTGCAAATTTTATCATTCTTCACCAATCCTAACTCTTGAAAACAATGGTAGTGAGATGGGCAACTTTGGAATAAGCCAAGTAAGAACTTGGGGGAAGATCAAATACTCGAAACTGGATCACAATGATGAGCTGGTGATTTATCGTATTATTATTAGACTGACACTTTAAACAACAGTTTTCATGGGATGTAAGTGGATAGATAGCCAAAAATCTTATCCAAGGTAGCTGCCTAACTGTAAAGAAACCAACATGGAAATCATTGTAAATAGAGGGAGTTCTCTCTCGATAAACGTGGTGCGTGTTTGGCTTCTTTTTGTAAAATAATTGAAAGATACGTTTGTGAAGTTACATGCCTATTTTTTAAACATGTCATCTGTCTTAAATTCAACTTTATGTGAGTGTTTTGTCAATTGAATTTTATTCGATTTTCTTTCCAATTGCAGAAAACGGTTAATGGGGGAACAGTAAACTACTGGATATGCATGAACTTTTCACGAAATGTTCAAGATAATGTCGCTTGTGGGTTTTGTCATGAGCTCGCTCAAATTTGCTACATTTTTGGCATAGTACAGATCATAACACTTCCAATTATTGGTCTTAAATTTATAATGATTCCGATGTTGTGGATTCCTTGTTATCTCGTCTTAGATACCTTCAGTACTATCTATTCTGAGTAATGGTGTTTGAAACACGTATAGGCATTTAATCTTGAGCCAACACTTCCACCGTGTAGCATTCGTCCTGACCAGGTTGAGAGAGCCTTAAAGGCTCGCTATCATGATGCGGTGACCAAACTCCAGGGCAAGGAAATTGACCTAACGATAGTCATTTTTCCAGATAACAATGGTTCTCTCTATGGTACGAAAATTACTTTTCTCTATCTTGAATAACCATCTATTTAAAATTATGTTTTGGCAAAGCAAGTTAAATGGGTGCTTTTATATTTGCAGGTGATTTGAAGAGAATATGTGAAACGGAACTTGGAGTAGTATCCCAGTGTTGCTTGATGAAACATGTTTTTAAGATGAGTAAGCAGTATCTGGCAAACGTAGCCCTTAAGATAAACGTGAAGGTTGGGGGAAGAAACACAGTGCTTGTTGATGCGTTGTCGAGAAGAATACCTCTCATTAGTGACCGACCAGCCATCATCTTCGGTGCTGATGTAACTCATCCTCACCCTGGCGAGGACAAGAGTCCCTCCATTGCAGCTGTAAGATTTTAATTTCCATATTCTAAGTAGTCATTTGGTGTTCTGATACACCTACATATAGCAAGCATGTGGAGTTAATATTTATAACTCACTTTCTTGCTCAGTCCGAATATGGATTTTTGGTTTAAATTTTTCCTAGGTTGGCCTCTCAAGATTGGCCGGAGGTCACCAAGTACGCAGGTTTGGTTTGTGTTCAAGCTCATCGTCAGGAACTGATCCAAGATCTGTTCAAAGTATGGCAAGATCCTTGAAGAGGAACTGGGAGTGGGGCATGATCAAGTAAGCTTTTCTCTTTTGCTAATGCATTTTTAAATAATAGAGCTTCTATCGTCACACCAACTTTTACTAAGAGCACCCCAAGATGCTTGCCAATTCTTTGGCTATTTCATGTGAATTGGGGTGCTCTTAGCAAAAGTCTGTGTGGCAATAGAACTTCTCTTAAATAAGTGTGGTATAAGTAATGGTATCTGTATCTGAAATAGCTGTGAATGTTGCATTCGTTATGGAAGACAATCGCTTTATTTTTCGTAAGGGAACGTAAGCTTAATGGGAAATGGATTTTGATTGACTTGGTGTTCTCATAATCCAGGAAACTTCTAATAACCTTCCGTAGAGCAATTGGTTAAAAACCTCAACAGATCATATTCTACAGGTGTTTTCATATGTTCTTTTATTAATCTTGAGCCCTGTCCTGCATCTTGGGCCAAGGATGTTCTCTCTGTTTGTAGGGATGGGGTTAGTGAAGGGCAGTTTTATTGTACGAACTGGATGCAATACGTAAGGTAAAACCATTTGTATTAACTTGGCTCTCTTGAAGGAGATACGTGGTTGTACCATGTACCATACTTTTCACTTTTTGAATCAACACTTTGAATATGGACCACCTTAAATGGTGGGCATAGTCCATCATATTAGATAATAGCTAAAAGATTCAAGAATGAGATCAGTTGTTGGAAGAAAGCCCCTACATTTGTTGAAAAGATCCAACTAAATTTTCCTTACTTTGTTCAATTTATAAAGACATTTATTTTCAGGCATTTGCATCCCTAGGGCCAAATTATCAACCTCCTGTGACATTTGTTGTGGTTCAAAAGCGTCACCACATGAGGTTATTTGCAAACAACCATGCTGACCACAATGCAATTGATCGAAGTGGAAATATATTACCTGGTAGGTGAATTTTGTTGGACATCATGAGGAACCCCTCACAATGTCTCAGTTGAATGTGGTTTCCTTGGTGGTTGAGAGAATCTCATTCTACATGAATTTTGCGGGAACGGTTGTTGATTCCAAAATCTGCCACCAAACCGAGTTTGACTTCTACCTGTGCAGCCACGCTAGCATTCAGGTAACTGAATCCCCTTTTTTTGTTGTTGTTGCTCTTATAGTTATTTTGGGAGAATCTTTCTCTAATGTTAAAAATCTTGAGATTTATCAATAGTGGCCATGATTTGTGTACTGCTGCAGGGTACAAGCCGACTGGCTCATTATCATGTACTATGGGATGAGAACAAGTTTAGTGTGAAGGACTCCCATCACTTACCAATAATCTATGCTATACGTAAGAAATATTTTCTCCCAATTTTTGTCCCGTTACTCTTCTTAATTGTCTGGTTTTTGATGTGATCTTGATTTTCTTTGCAGGTATGCAAGGTGCACCCATTCTGTATCCATTGGTTAGTTGCCCCTCTTTTCTTTATTTTTTTATTTTTTTATTTTTTATTTTTTTGTTCATGTGCATTGGAATGGCAAATAGTCGACAATATTATAACAAGTAGGCTTGTAACCCCTTGCATCCATTAGTTTTGTTTTTCAAATCCATGGGCTTCACTTCTTAACATTCGAACTCAATAAAGTGCTTTTTTTGCTTCCTTATATGATCTAGCTTCCTTATATGATCTAACGGCTTTATGGTAGGCATCTCTGTATACATTCACATACTTGTAACATTGCTCTCATTTGGTAAAAATTCTTATCCGTCGTCCGACAAAAATCACATAAAATTTTGATATTCCAAAAGTAGTCCTACAAGATATATACATTATTAGATGAGAAAATAATTAAACAACTTAAACAATAAGGTTATTTTCTTAAGAAATAGTTTGTTGAGTTTTTAAAGTCGAATCCAAGATGGATTAGAAATTAAAAAAAAAAAACCATGGAAGACAATATAAAATCATAAAAGAACAATGAGAAAAATGTATTTCCTTTTACATTGAAAAAGTAATTGAGGTGTGATGGGTAAAAGTTGGGTAAGAATAACAGTCTAAAAAAAAAATCTTAAAAATCAATTATAAAAAGATTGTGTTGTTGAGAGTATTTAATATTTGAAATAGAGACCTGGTAAAAGAGAGTGGTAAGAGTTGCGTTGTTGAGAGTGTTTCATATCTAAGGAAAGACCTTGTAAAATAAAGTGGTAAAGAGTTGTTTATTGTTTACTGGTTTAACGTAACTGTTTCTCACCATTGACAATCTCCGAAATGTTACTGTGTTCAATGTAAACAACAATATTATTTTGATTGACGAAGAAGTGATAACTCATCTTCTAGATCCAAACACTCCAACCAACACATTTGTTTATGATTGGAGGATCATTTTAGTTAATCATAACAATTGTGTGGAATATTTTCATAATCTTCTTGCATTACGAAATAATGACACTGTTATTCAATATATCGAATTAGTTGTTAAGTACACGACTATCGAGATTGATGAGCCTGCAAACGCAAACCCTATCGAGGGTAAATTTTATTTTTTTTATAATTGGATTTTCTTTTAAGTTATTTTTAATTTAAATTAACATTTCTTAAATACTAATATTTAAGGAGTCCCTGTCGTTGATGACATGATTTACTATTATTAAAAATGGCTTCATGTATGTAGGTATGTTGTTTTTGTCCTAGTTTAATTTATATAAGAACGAAATAAAAATTAACGAAGAAGATTGTGGTGAGTTTCTTATTATCGTTCCTTACTTGTTTTAGTATATTTGGATTGTATGGATATATTTTTTGTAAACTTTTGAAAAGATTAAGTTAAAACTAAGTTGATTTAGATTTTAAAGGTTATAATTTCGTTATAACAGGGTTGATTATTGTCTTAATCCAAGATTTAGACTAGTACAACTCTTAGATTGTTTTTTATCGATAACATTTGTTAATTGATTTATGGTATGTTATATATATTATTTTATAATATATGATAACATGATGTTTATTAATGCGATGTTTGTAGGATTTATCGAATAAAATATTATTTTTATTAATTTTTATTTTTTTCGTTATTTATATTATTTTACTAATCTATTTCTATTCAACTTAAAACAAATTAAAATTATAAGTATAATTTTAATTTGTTTTAAGTTGAATAGAAATAAATTAGTAAAAAATAATCTAAATATTAAATATAAACAACGAAAAAAAATAAAAATGAATTAAAATAATATTTGGTTCGAAAAATGAAATTGGTTGGGTTCACTGAATCTCATAAACATCGCATCAATAAACATCATTTTATCATATATGATAAAATAATATATATAACATGCTATAAATCTAATAACAGATGTTATAGATAAAAAGAAAACTTAAGAGCTGTAATTGTATAAGTTCTGGATTA
The DNA here is from genome assembly GCF_017979445.1 of Akebia trifoliata. Taxonomy (NCBI): domain Eukaryota; kingdom Viridiplantae; phylum Streptophyta; class Magnoliopsida; order Ranunculales; family Lardizabalaceae; genus Akebia; species Akebia trifoliata. Next base: position 3,281,590 of record NC_141381.1, on the reverse strand, counting down.
AGACAATAACCAATCTTGTTATAAAGAAATTCCAATCTTCAAAATCCAAATCCCAAGAACTTAGTTTTGACTTAATCTTTTTAGAAGTTGGAAAAAGTACCTATACGGTCCAAACATACTTAAACAAGTAAGAAAATATAATTAGAAACCCACCTCAATTTTCTCCGTTAGTTTTTATTTCGTTCTTTTATAAGTTAAACTAACCCAGAAACAACAAATCCACACAAATGAAGCATTTTTTAAGAATAGTAAATCATGCCATCGACGACGGGGACTCCCTAATTATTGGTATTTAACAAATGTTAGTATAAGTTAAAAATAAATTAAAATTAAAATCAACGATAGAGGAAATGAAATCTAACCTTGTTAGGATTTGCGTTTGTAGGTTCGTCAATCTCGTTAGTCGTGGAATTAACAACTGGCTCGATAAATTGAATAACATTGTCATTGTTTCGTAATGCAAGAGGATTTTGAAAATATTCTTCGTGATTGTTACGATTAAGTAAAATGACCCTTCAATCATAAACAATAAGTGTGTTGGTTGGAGTGTTTGGGTTTAGAAGATGAGCTATCCCTTTTTCGTCGATCAAAATGATATTGTTGTTTCCATTGAATACAGTAACATTTCGAAGATGGTTAATATGCGAAGCATTTATGTTAAACTAGCAAACAATAAACAACTCTTATCATTCTTTTTTACAAGATTTCCTGTCGGATATGAAATGCTTTCTATAATGCAACTCTTACCACTTTCTTTTTACCAGGCCTCCCTTTGGAAATTACATACTCTTAACAACGCAGTTATTTTATAATAGATATTTTACGATTTTTTTTAAAAAAGCTGCTATTGTAACCCAATTTTTATGTATCACTTCAATTACTTATTCAATGTAAAAGGAAATATATTTTTTCGATTGTTTTTTTATGTTCTTATGTTGTCTTTAATGTTTTTTTTTTAAATTTCTAGTCCACCTGAGTTTGGACTTTGAAGATTCTCAACAAAGTATTTTTTAAGAAAGTAACTTTATTATTTAATTATTTTCCCATTGTTCTTTTATGTTGTTTCCCACGTTTTTTTTTTAAACCTGTAATCCACCTGGGTTTGGATTTTGTAGACTCAACGAAGTATTTCTTAAAAAAGTAACCCTATTTTTTAAGTTGTTTAATTATTTTCCTATATGATAATGCATGTATCTTGTAGGACTACTTTTGGAATGTTGAAATGTTCGGGCGACGGACAAGAAATTTTGTCAAATGGGAGTAATGTTTCAAGTATGTGAATGGATATAGAGATGCCTACCATAAATCCTTTGTATCGTATTTAGAAGTGAATCCCATGGATTTGAAAAACAAAACTAATGGATGCAAGGGGCTACAAGCCTATTTGTTATAGTTTTTTCTTCTCACTATTCCTAGTTATGTATATTCTATAATATTGACTCATCAGTATACTGTAGATGGCCAAGAACCAGTGGTGTGTGTTTTTCTGAGTATTCAGGTCTTCTAATTGTATGTTGACTGACTTGTAGTAAATATAAACATATTGAAGTTTGAGAATGGAATGCTTTTAATCTCTACCCTTGTCTAGTCATGTTGTATGTTGATAAGAATACCTTCCTTATGTATTACACCATGAATGAGAATGAAAGGTTATATGATCTCCCAATTCTTTTCTGCTACTTTACCTTTATTTGGAAGAAACTACTCTAGTAAGAGAAAAAGAAAATGAAAAATTCAGTTAAATTGGGTGACCATTTGATAGAATATGAGATTGGATGAATTGTAGAGTGTTTTAGAGTGCTTCTAAAGCAGAAGGATGTATTTCTATTTCACCTTCCCATTTGATAAAATGGTAGTGACCTTGCATTAAGAAAAATGTAGCATTGTCATAAAAAACAGGTTATATGATCTCCCAATTCTTTTATGCTACTTCACCTTTATTTGGAAGAAACTACTCTAGTAAGAGAAAAAGAAAAATTCAGTTAAACTGGGTGACCATTTGATAGAATATGGGATTGGATGAATTGTAGAGTGTTTTAGAGTGCTTCTAAAGCAGAAGGATGTATTTCTATTTCACCTTCCCATTTGATAAAATGGTAGTGACCTTGCATTAAGAAAAATGTAGCATTGTCATAAAAAACACTGTTGAGCCTACCTACTTTTAGATTGAATAAAGGAACGTGATACTTCTAGTCGACTTTAAATCATTGAGATCCTAAAAATTAAATAACAAAATAAATTGGTCTAAGTTTGGATTAGGGGGGAGATTGTCTTGATTTAGATCTGATATCAGGTAGAATCCTAGACAAGTTTTCAAACAAGCAGAAATATTCTGTCATGTATGGGTATCTGTTATAAACAATGACAGAAGCTCTACTCCACACTCACAAAAGAAACCTAATGTACTTTGTCTAAGAAGTAAGAAATAAATAATAATAATAAAAAAAAATCCAGTAT